>NC_056513.1:372831-380617 GCF_014905685.2 Nematolebias whitei | reverse complement strand
GGGGGGGGGTGTTAGAATGTAGCAATATGAAAATATACCTGGTTAGATAAATGTCACTTCCTGGTAAACAAGGTAGGCAGAGTATAAAAGGAGGTGGTAATGCTTATTCTGGCACCTGTTTTCCTCCTGCTCCCACTACGTGACTTGCAACCTGTGGGGTGTGGTTGTGGCTGAGCAGCTGATCGTGTTGTGCATGCCGTTAAGGCCCTCGTGGGGTAGGTGTCCTCCTTTGTTGCGCTTTAGTTGATCTTTATAGAGTGCTCATCTTGGTGTGATAGCAACACCAAGCTTGCTGCTGTCCTCCTCCTCCTGTGTGTGTCTGCATGTGTGTGTCAGCAGCAGGGGTTGAACGAGTATATAATTTTTAAACTCGACATTAACATAATACAACCCGAGTAGAACTCGAGTATTTGATGACGTCATAGATCTCAACATACAAAAATAAATAAATAAATAAAACCGCAAAAAAAGGTAATTATTTACAAAAAAAAGACCAACAAAACATTGGGAGTGTATATTATGCTCCTACCATTTATCAAACTGCAAATAAGTCACAGGAAAAACTAAACTATTAGTTTTTATTATTAAACTGCAAACGTGAAGAAACACGCAGCACGTCAAAAATGAAACTTAAACCGAACCTGGTTCTGGTGGATTGGACCCGGTGTTACACCATACTCTGTGACCTGCAACAGTGCAACACCGCCCCCTACGGTCATACGGTGGTCACATAATATGACGTCACTACGGATACCCGACTTTACATTTTTAACATCGATAGAGGTCCTAGCAATCGATGTGTAGATTACTCGAGTACTCTGTTAATGCCCTAGTCAGCAGGTGAGTAGTTGAATCCCAACTCACTGTCAGCTTCAAATTTACTAATGTTGGTGATTAGTTGACTGAATTTTATAGGTCCTTTGCTGAAGTTGGGACCACTGCTGTTTTGTCTCTACTGAGGTTACAACTTTTGTCTCTACGGAAGATTACCAGTGTTCTGGCTCTATGGAGGACCACTGCTGTTTAGGTTCTCCATATTACTGCACTTAATGGTTTTCAGATGCCTGTGGCTGTTTCACTGGACTTCTCCACAACAAATTGTTTGGGGCGCGGTCCCTGAGCACTTGTGTCAGTGGCGTGGGTAATTAGCCACACACCTGGGTCTGGACTACAACTTTTAAACTGATTATTTGATTTGTTAAAGTATTTAAAATGTATTTAAAAATTATTTATAAAAATGGAAATTAATAAATTGTTTTCTAAATTTGCAAGCCTATCCCATTCATTCATTCAACCTTTATTTCTACAGGTAAATCCCATTGAGCCTCAAGGACTCATTTACAAGAGAGACCTGATTTCAACAAAGAAAGATGACAACAATGGAAAACAGCAACAAAATAAACAATTATAAAAAGTAATACTGCAGGGTTTTTTTTTTTTTTTTTTTTTTTTTTTACAAATAGAATGGCTAAAAGAAAAAAGTAACAAAAAAACAGCTAGATTCTAAGGCAAATGTTGAAAACTAAATACAGGAACATGTCAGCATTGGTCCCTGCAGGAGTCCAACAGATTCTTAAAGCCACTTAGAGAGGTCAAAGGTCGAGAGCTTCAAATCTTTTTGTAAAATATTCCAGGAAACAGGAGCGGAGTAGGAGAAGGTCCTTTTGCCTAGTTCAGTCCTCACTGAGGGAACACTGCAGGTAATAATGTCCTGAGAGCGCAGATGTTCCAAGTATTTTTGTAAGATCTACGAACAGGTGTGCCTTGTAAATCGCATAATTTTAATGAAAACAGCTCTGTACCACCTCAAAAATAATAATTTAACATTATTTATCTGAGGGGCAGACTGCTTGGAGTTTAACTCCATCACAGAACTCTCATCTTGAGCAAGCAAGAAGGCAACAGTGGAAAGGAAAAACTCCACGAGGAGGAAACCTTTAGCAGAACCAGGCTCAGGACAAGCAGCCATCTGCTTCGACTGGCTGGGTTTGGTAGGAACAGATACACAATGGCAGGTCAAGAATCACATGTTGAGATTGAAATAGTATCAAATGAAAACTATTCAATTTTATCAATTACTTTAAGGAAATGAGGTCAATTTGTCTACTATTACTACTACTATTACTACTACTACTACTACTACTACTACTACTACTACTATTATTAATAATACTTTATTTATAAAGCCCTTTAAAACAACCACAGCTGCCACAAAGTGCTGTAAATATAAAATCAAGAACATTTAAACACATAAAACAGTTGTTAAAACATTAAGATCAATAAAAACAATGAAAACAGTGCAGATCAAATTTGCCTGCAAAGAGAGGCAAGTAAGCTTGTCCTGGTGGATGGATTGCTTCACAGAAAGATTACAAGACCACCTGGTACAGAAGTGCTGCAGCTTGTTCTACCCAGAGAACATGTTCCCATAGTGCTCAAGTCCCTCCATGATGATTCAGGCCATCTTGGAGTGAAAAAGACACTTTGGTTGATTCGCAACAGATTCTACTAGCCTAAAATGGGGTCAGAAGTGGAGTAGTATGTAAAAACATGTGGTCGATGCATTACCCATAAGGCATTACCACAGCGAGCAGCTCCTTTGAATTAGATCACCAGCAGGGGACCACTCGATTTAGTCTGCATTGACTTCCCGTCCCTCGAGCCTGATTCAAAAGGATATGCAAATATCCTTGTGGTGACTGATCATTTTACAAGGTACGCTCAGGCGTTTCCGGCTAAAGACCAACATGCATCCACAGTGGCCAAGATCTTGTGTGAATGGTTCTTTGTTCATGATGAGCTTCCTGCACGGATACATTCTGATCAGGGATGTGATTTTGAAAGCAAGCTCATCCGTGACTTACTGAAAATGTTGGGGATCCGAAAGTCCAAAACATCTCGTTATCATCCTCAGGGAGATCCTCAACCTGAGAGATTTAACCGAACATTGTTGTCCATGCTTGGGACTCTGGATCACACTCAGAAACAGAGATGGAGTCAAAACGTCAGTCAGTTGGTGCATGCCTACAACTGCACCCAAAACGAGGCAACCAGATATTTACCCTATCTCTTAATGTTTGGAAGGGAGGCTCGTCTTCCTGTGGACATCTGTTTCGGAGTATCACACGAAACCGGGAAAGGCCCCACTTACCACCAATATGTCTCCAAACTGAGGAAGGATCTGGAACATGCTTACCACCTCGCTACAAAAGCTGCTGACAAAAATCATGAAAGGAACAATAAATCACATGACAAATATGTGAAAGAGCATGTTGTAGAAGCAGGAGACCGTGTGCTTCTAAGGAACTTTGGTGTCACTGGTAAGCACAAGTTGAAAGAGAGATGGAGGACAGGGCCATACATTGGCATGGAACAAATGTCTAACTTACCAGTCTACAAAGTGAAACCTGAAAGAGGACTTGGAGTGGAAAAAAACGTACATCGTAACCATTTGTTACCAATCGGTCATCTTGTCCGGCTTCCAGCTGACATTGAGCCGGCGCAAGTGTGGAAACCTGTCACTAGAAGCAGACGAAGACAGTCTGAGCATGCCAAGCTTGCGGCTCGAGAAGATGTTGCACTCTCTTCTGATTCTGAGTACGAAGAGGTGAACAGGTCAGCCCCGCTACAAGTAAACCCGAGAGAACTTTTGAGGAAATCAGAGGTGATGGCTAGAGAACCATCCCCAGTCACAACTGAAGTTCAGATTACCTCGCCCCTCAAGACTATTGATGATGCTGGATTGAGTACTAACCCACCCGACAAGCAATACTCACTGTTCTGCTCTGATCTAGGTTTACCACAGTCCCCTACTTTTATTTGGGTTATGTAACTTTGATGTTTGATGGGGACATCAAACACTTTAGAAGGGGGAGGGTGTAGCCCCTGGTTACAAAACAGACACTTAAATTTTTGAATATTCACAAAATATTTACAACAGTCTTGGTATTATGTATATAAAAAAAATATAAGTGAGAGACTTGCATTATTATTTTTGTAAAATGATGATCCGAGTGATTATATACAAGCAGGAAATAATTACTTTTGTAATTAACATGAGGAAAAGGGAAAAAGTTGAAAACCTCAGTGTTTCTGAAGGTGACTTGTGTGTTTACATGTGTATTCTTGTTTGACTAATTATTTCTTCTTCTTCTTCTTTCGGCTTCTTCTTCTTCTTTCAGCTTTTCCCTCTTCGGGGGTCGCCACAGCGAGTCATCCTCCTCCACCTCAGTCTGTCCTCTGAATCCTCTGTCCTCACTCCAACTACCTTCATGTCCTCTCTAACTGCATCCATATATCTCCTCTTTGGCCTTCCTCTTTGTCTTTTTCCTGGCAGCTGCATTTCTAACATCCTTCTACAAATATACCCATGGTCCCTCCTCTGGACATGTCCAAACCATCTCAGTCTAGCCTCCTTAACTTTATCTCCCAGTTGTTCAACCTGTGCTGTACCTGTGATGATCTCATTCCTAATCTTATCCAGCCTTGTCACTCCTAAGGAGAACCTTAGCATCTTCAGCTCTGACACTTCCAGTTCTGTCTCCAGTCTTTTTGTCCATGTCTCTGTCTCCAGACCATACAATATAGCTGGTCTCACCACTGTCTTGTAAACTTTTCCTTTGACCTTTGCTGACACCTTTTTGTCACAAATAACTCCTGAAACTTTTCTCCATCCACTCCATCCTATACAATACAATACAATACAACTTTATTTATAGAGCACTTTAAAACAACACTGTTGGCCAAAGTGCTGTACACTAGGACATACAAAAACATAAAAACCCCACACGTTAAAAATGTGAAATAAAATAAAGATAACAAATAAAATAAAACAAATAACTTAGAGTCATTAAAACCAACATTTCAAACTGAAGTAAAAGCCAAAGAGAAAAGATGTGTCTTCAGAGAAGACTTAAAAACAGGAAGTGAGCCAGCTTGTCTGACATGCAGAGGCAGCTCGTTCCACAGTTTAGGGGCAGCGACTGAGAACGCTCGGTCACCTCTCAGTCTCCTGTTGGACCTTGGGACGACCAGCAGCAGCTGATCTGCTGACCTGAGAGAGCGAGAAGGAGTGTACAGCTGGAGCAGGTCGGACAGATACTGTGGGGCGAGACCATGAAGACATTTGAAAACAAATAAAAGAACCTTAAAATTAATCCTGAAGCGAACCGGGAGCCAATGTAGTGATTCTAAAACAGGGGTGATGTGTTCTCGTTTTTTGGTACCAGTTAAAAGGCGGGCAGCTGCGTTCTGAACCAGCTGAAATCGAGTCAGTAATGACTGGCTCAGACCGACATAAAGAGAATTACAGTAATCCAGGCGAGTTGTGATGAAAGCATGGATTAAAATCTGAAAATGATGTTGTGACAGAAATGGTTTGACCTTGGCCAGTTGTCTCAAATGAAAGAAGCTGGACTTGATCACTGATTTAATCTGCGTGTCAAGTTTGAAGTCACTGTCCAGCCTCACGCCCAGGTTAGTTGCTGTCTCAGTCAGATGTTCTGTTAAAGGACCCAGATCAGCATGGATATTGGAGCCTTCACTAGGCTTAAACAACAAGACCTCTGTCTTTTTGTCATTAAAATGTAAGAAGTTTAGTGACATCCATGCTCTGACTTCTGCCATACACCCCAGGAGTTGTTTCAAGGAATGGTGTTTGCCCTGTTTTAACGGAACATAGATTTGGCTGTCATCAGCATAAAAATGAAAAGAAATGCCATGTTTCCGGAGAAGATGTCCCAGAGGGAGTAGATACAGGGAAAACAGAAGAGGGCCAAGTATAGAACCCTGAGGTACTCCACAAGTGAGAGGGGCTACAGAGGACTCCACAGCACCAATGCGCACGCAGAAGTTTCTTTCTGTCAGATAGGATCTGAACCACTGTAGAGCAGGACCCTGAATGCCCACCCAGTTCTCCAGACGAGACAGGAGGATGTGATGGTCTACTGTGTCGAAGGCAGCAGTCAAGTCCAACAACATTAAAACTACACAGTCACCAGAGTCTGCGGCTAAAAGAATGTCGTTGAAGACTTTCAGCAGCGCAGACTCAGTGCTGTGGTGAGTTTTAAAGCCAGATTGAAACTGTTCAAGAAGGTTGTGGTCGTTTAAGTATGATGTTAACTGATTGTAAACAATTTTCTCCAAGATCTTAGATATGAAGGGCAGTTTTGAGATGGGTCTAAAGTTGGACATTACTGTGGGGTCTAGGCTAGGTTTTTTAATCAGTGGTGTCACAACTGCATGTTTAAAGCTCGCTGGTACCTGTCCACATGCCAAGCTGTCATTTATAATTTGGGACACATGAGGAGCCACGGTGTGAAAAACCTCTTTAAAAAGACGAGGTGGGATGGGATCATTTGGGGATCCAGCAGGTTTCATCCTACATGGACTCTCTTTTTCACCTCTTTACCACATTCCCCATTTTCCTGGACAGTGGACCCCAAGTACTTTTGTGACCTCTGCTCCTTGTAGCCTCACTGTTCCACCGGCCTCCCTCTCATTCACACACATGTACTCTGTCTTACTACGGCTGACATTCATTCCTCTTCTTTCAAGTGCATACCACCTTTACCTCTCCAAGTTCTCTTCCACCTGTTCCCTGCTCTCACCACAGATCACAATGTCATCTGCAAACATCATCGTCCATGGGGATTCTTGCCTGACCTCATCTGTTAGTCGGTCCATCAGCAGAGAAAACAAGAAGGGGCTCAGAGCCGATCCTTGATGCACTCCCACCTCCACCTTGAAGCTATCTGTCACTCCTACAGCACATCTCACCACTGTCCTGCTGTCCTCATTCATGTCCTGCTGTCCTCAGACATGTCCTGGGCTGGAGGGGATTTCCTTGTCAGGTGGCCCGCAGCCAGCTCCCGTCTTTAACAATAGGTAAACCTGCGTGGTACCTACCAGAAAAGTAACAAACCCAAATAGCTTCCCCACCAGTCAGTTTAAGTTATTGTCCCAGTTTTAAAAAAATAATAATTTTTATATATTATTTTTTTTTTTTATTTTTTTTTATTGATTATTGTGCTGCACTTTTCTTAGACCTGTCTAAAGCTTTTGACACTGTGGATCATAACATCTTGTGTCATAAACTCTCAGAAATCGGTTTCTCAGATCACACCATTGGTTGGTTCTCTAACTATCTCACAGACTGGAGGCAATGTGTTAAACATAATGGTACTTCCTCCAGTTATTTAACAGTCAACAATGGTGTACCACAAGGCTCAGTCTTAGGACCCACCCTCTTTACAATCTACAGAGGTAATGTAGGTCAGAGCATCCCTGATGCATCCATAAATTTCTATGCTGATGACACAGTTGTTTATTGTCGAGCTAAAACTGTTGCTAAGGCTTTCCAGCTTTTGAATTCTGCATTTAACATCATCCAGTCAGATTTGTTCCACCTCAAACTTGTCCTAAATGCCGACAAAACCAAAGGGATGCTTTTTTCAAATAGGAAGTTGGTCCCAACAGTTCTTCCTCTTATCTCATCCTCAAATGGTGTCCCAATTGAGTTTGTTGATTCCTATAAATATTTGGGTATCTTGGTCGACTCGCATCACACTTTTAAGCTCCATGTGGAAAACTTGGTGAAGAAACTGAAAGTTAAACTGGGTTTCTTTTTCAGAAACAAATCCTGTCTAACTCTGAATGTTAGGAAACACCTTGTGTCTGTGACTTTCCTTCCATCCATTGATTATGGTGACATTATTTACATGAACGCTCCTACAAGAACCCTGCAGATGTTGGATGCTGCAGATGTTGGATGCTGCAGATGTTGGAT
>NC_056513.1:344237-372821 GCF_014905685.2 Nematolebias whitei | reverse complement strand
AGATGTTGGATGCTGCAGATGTTGGATGCTGCAGATGTTGGATGCTGTCTATCATGGTGCACTAAGATTCATAACTGGCTGTGATTATCGTACCCACCACTGCACCCAGTATTCACTGGTTAACTGGTCATCATTAACTTCACACAGACTCTCTCACTGGCACATTTTCATCTTTAAATCACTTCTTGGTCTGCTGCCTTCATACATCTCCTCCTACATGTCTCTGTGTGAGTGCAGCTACAGCGTGCGCTCTCAGGACATCATTACCTGCAGTGTTCCCTGAGTGAGGACTGAATTAGGCAAAAGGGCCTTCCCTTATTCCGCTCCTGTTTCCTGGAATATCTTACAAAAAGATTTGAAGCTCTCGACCTTGACCTCTCTAAGTGGCTTTAAGAATCTGTTGGACTCCTGGCAGGGACCAATGCAGACATGTTCCTGTTTTTAGTTTTCTACATTCGCCTTAGAATCTAGCTGTTTTTTGTTATTTTTCTTTTTTTAGTCTTCCTATTTGTAAAAAAAAAAAATTGTATGACTTTTTATAACTGTTTATTGTTGTTGCTGTTGTCCATTGTTGTCATCATTCTTTGTTAAAATCAGGTCTCTCTTGTAAATGAGTCCTCGAGGCTCAATGGGATTTACCTGTAGAAATAAAGGTTGAATGAATGAAAATGCAGACAGGGCAGTGGGGTGCTACACTTGCAAAATCCCAGTCAGATCTTTCAGCGTTGGTTCATTGACATCTTCACCCTCAGTGTCTTCTGCCGGGAAGAGGAAATGATGGTTGGAACTTCTAGGATGGCAATCCTAGAAGTTCCAACCTTTCCTTGACTGTTTCCTTGACTGATGAAGCCTTCCGGATCGAAGGCGAAACGTTTCAGCCAGAAAAAAAAAAAAAAACTATCCAGATGACCTGACTGAAAAATGTTGGATTGTATACCTGGATTATTGAACATGGACTTTGTTGTTAAATGCAAATATTCCTAAAGGAGTTGACTGTGATCCAGGCAAATGCAAAATGCCATGGCTAATTCAATTGTGGAAGTCAACGAGCAACTTGCTTATTCTTGACCCCCTAGAAAAAACTGAAGACCCTTCACATTCTGGGCCCCCTGCAAAATAGTTTATCTAAACTTCTATTTTACTTTGTATGCCACCCGCACTGATGGTATCTGACAAGTTGGGTTTTTTTAGGGCTGAGAATTAAAACACCCGCTTGGGTTGAAAACTGTAGAGGAAAGTTGAGATTTACTCAAAGGTTTATTGTTTTGTGTCTTGTTCTTCAACAGGTGGTGTCGTTTGTTCTTCACACCGTTGTGAGAGGATTTATCCACTCTTGCTGTGGCGGTCTTTATGCAGCTGTGTGAGTCATTGCGCCTTTAAAACTAACCATTTTTATTCACATCCAATTAAAAAGGTGGTGGTCAGTAGAAAATTAACACTGCAGTAAGCAAGTATTTTGCAGCTTCTATCCACAAAACAAGCATTAGAACCTTAATTTTTCTCATCTTTACAAAGCAAAATATTGTTTCTCTTCATTGTTTATACAACACAACACAACACAACACAATACAACACAACACAACACAATACAATACAATACAATACATACCATACCATTTTATTTGTAGAGCACTTAAAACAGCGACAAGGCCAACCAAAGTGCTGTACAAATAGAAAAACAGGCAACACACAAAACAATATACAAAATGAGGTTAAATCAGAATATAGACATAAAAACGATGCAGATAATAAATATAACATCTGACATAACATCTAACAACTGAACCCCTCATAGCCTCTGATGTGTGTCCCATCGGTGTATGAATGTGATAAAGCACTGATTAGTCTCTTTAGAATGATTTGTTCAATTAGCTTTGTAGAGATCTAGTATAGAGCTGTATGAACGGGTAAATGAGGACACAGATTGTTGTAAAGAGCTTTGAGTATCTTGAAATAAGATAGAAAGGTGCTGTATAAGTATAGTCCATTTACAGTCCATTGTGAACACAACCTATAAATATTTGTAATGTCAAAACAGTATTCTATAATCATTTCAGTACATGTAAAAATCCAAAAACTCTAGTCCATCAGTTATCATTTATTAACTCATAGCTTAATAAAATCAGTAAGTTCACAGTTTCAAAGTGTTTGATTGGCTAAAGATATATTTTAAAAATGCTCCTCCATCTATATGTTTAAAAGTAAAATCAGAAAATAGAAAACCCTTAACTGTGCTGGTAACGTTAATTAGATGTTAATAATGATAAGTGATGTCAATTTGATGTCAATAAACTGTCACAGCCAGATCAGTATGAACCTTAAAGAACCCTCAGTCATGATAAATGATAACACCCTCATTTGATGTGTGATGTTCTGGGAGTAGAACCGGTGACTTTCCCCCCCGGCACTCCACTCCATTCCCCCTCATCAGGGGCATTTCCTCGGACATCTGTCCGGCCTCCATCCTTCAAACCCCTGTCATTGGACTCGCAACCTCTCTGTCAGCGACTCGTTTGAAGCTGCATTATCAGGAAAAAAGAACAAACATCCTTCTCCCACAATATCACAAAACTCTATCAGTCATCTATCTAAATTTCTATAATTATCATTATCCATATATAATTATCAATTATCATTCACTATTGGTAAGTCAATGGTTCATATTGCAGGTTCATACTCATCTGACACCTCTCTGGGAACGTTGATCACAAACTCACACAGGTGTTCCCTGTGTTCACCTTCCTGGAGCTTCTTCATCTTAGATAACCTGAACAGGTGATGAGAGACACAAACAGCACAACACCCTGCTGGCAACCAGCCACACAGAGTCCATCCTTACACCCATCATCCTGTTCCTGTCAAGTTTTTCTGAATTGAGTCATCACATTTAGCATTTTATCAGCAACACTTATTGTTTTTCTCCATGCACCAAATTTCACAAGTCATTGATAAGTATTATGCAACATCACTCTAAAATGCTATATCTTAAATCATGTTAGTAGTTGTTAAAATTCATTATTATATATTTTCTGTTAGTATCCATTTAAGAATAATTAAAAATAAGTAAAAATAGTGTATTCCAACTCTATTAGTACTTGTAAAAACCTTACTTGAGATAAAAACACATCTATAGATTTGATTTAATCTGCCTGTAACTCTGTCACTGAACATTTTTAGTAATTTAGAAGTAAAATATCTAGCAAAGTTTTTTCTCCTTATATTATATGTAATATTCCAGCCTAATTCATTATCCAAAACAACCTCTAAAATTTAGCTCATCTCATTATAGAAAAATCAATAGTCTTTACTTAAAATCATGAATTGTGTCTTTCCTGATTATCAATATTTACTTGTATTCAGTAATACATAACACTTTGATACCTCACTACTTGTCCCATCTGCCCAGTTTAGGTTCTCAATTTCCTTCTGGCATCTCCTGTAGAGAGAAAAATGGTATGTGTGTGTGGGGGGGGGGGGGGGGGGGGGAGAGGGGGGTTGTACAGCCATCCATCCATGCTGCAGCACTTTATAGTTAACAGTTCTAAAAAGCATTCACAGGAGTTATTTTAGTTCAGCACTGCTCCAGAGACCTGTGAAGGGTTAATATTGTTCAAGATGTACAAATCACATCATTAAAATAATCCTCAAAGATAATCTTTGTTTAATCAGTAATTTTTTAAGGGACAGGCAACGGTGAAGTGAAAATTTCTCTTTTGAAAACATAAAATTACCAATTTTAATCTGCATTTCTTTAATTTAATACTAAGACTATATCTTAAAACTGCAGGTCACTCACTGTGAGATAATCACAGCTCTCATCATGACTCCTTCAAGACATTCTGTTCAATCCCATAGTTAATGTCGACTTGTATTACCGTTTAAAACTGTCCATAATTTAAAGGTGGATCCATTTATCTGTCAATTACTTGAAGGTGAACCTTCACTGGGGTACATTTTAACATATAGTGTTTGTCCGAAAAGATGATGTCTTTTCTTCTCTGTAAAATATTCAGCACTCTGTGTGTGTGTGTGTGTGTGTGTGTGTGTGTGTGTGTGTGTGTGTGTGCACACATGTGTGTGTTTGAACGTGACTTCTATTTAACCAGGCAAATACCTTTTAGGTCACCAGACGTCCCCAGCAAAGGAAGCCTAACATTGCTAAGGAGGTCCTGCACCTCAAAACCTAACATGCATGTGTTTTGTCTGTGGGAGGAATAAAATGATTAATACTTTTATTACCTGAAATTAAAAACCAAACTTACACAGCTCCGTTACCAACACTCGCATGAACCAGTGTTGCTTAAGCTGAATAGTATACATGTTATTTATTTATGTAACTTTTAATGATTAATTCAAATGTTTAAATATTATTGTCTACTCTCCTCTTCTCCTGAGTCCAGATGAGAGCTGTCATCACCCCCAACAGACCCTGCAATTTTATTTAATAAAAATAAGCTCTAATCTGGAATTGTTTTCCCCCATCTTAAATCATCCTTCTGTCTTTAAGGGACTCTCATAAGAATTGTTTTATACCACTAGTGTATTTATATTTAATGTTTTTCCGTCTACATCTTAGATTTATTACTGTTTGTCTTTTAAGTTTAATACTTTTGTTAAATAACAAATACATAAAGAGTGTTCTCAGCCAAGGACACTTAACTTTTATAGAAATATGTCATTATAACTGTTTCTAATCTACTAATATATTTATCACAATATTCCCCAAATACTTTTACCCTGATTGGTTTAATTTCACAGACATGTTCCCTAATTGATTTAATTCACTTTCACCTGTAGTAATTCAAAATCTTGCAAAAAATAAAAATAAAATAAAAAAAACACGGTCAGACAACACTGGTAGTTGTCCTGTTTATCTAGGCGACCAGGCTCCAGTCAATCGACTCCAGACACAACGACACGATAATCCACACACATGATACTGTGGTAAATGAAAAACATCTTTGACCTGTCACATTATCTTCAGAGAGAAGGTCTTTGTGTGTTCATCTACTCACATCAACTTGTGCGGAAATTTCTGTTTTCTGTCTGGGCTCCCAGTTTGAACTGTACCTGTTGGTCTTCAAAAGTTATTTAAATAAATTTATGGTAATATAAAAAGGTCACTTACCAATTTTTAGATGTGTGATGTTTTCTTCCGCCTTAGGTTTTATACGTCTTCATATATTTGTTGTTATTAAGTGACCTTGTACTAGGTGGCTGTTGATATTACAGTTTCTAGCTAAGCTGCGTGGCAGTGTGGTAGGGGCCCCTGCTACCACTAACCATACCACCTGCAGAAAGCTATGAGTAAGACTAGTTCAAAAGTCATAATTTAGTCCAAGATCAACTTGGAATTTATCTCATAGTTTGTTAGATCAACATTTATAACAAGACATTCACTCATCCCAGGACACGCACCATGGACACACTTCTTTCATATCACTTTCACATCACGTACACATTTTAGTTTTGACTAGCGTCAGTTTTAGCTCAAAAACCCACACTTAGGAACACCACCCACATAGATGCACCTCATTCCTAATATTTTATCAGCTTTTCAAGGCTGTAGACATATACAACACATTTTACCTCTTATCCTTTAAAACAAAATTTCTAAATGTCCCTCAACTGCCTACCCTAAAAACTAACCTGACCCCATTACTACTCTAACAACTTCACACGATCGTCTCCAGGTCTCTCTCAGACCTCTCCTGGTCTCTCCCGGACCTCTGCTGGTCTCTCCCGGACCTCTCCTGGTCTCTCCCGGACCTCTGCTGGTCTCTCCCGGACCTCATATTATTTAACGTAGGTGTATATTTGAAAGATCCTCCCGTTTCAATAAGCACTGCTATAACCAACACGTCGTTTATCGCTGTGCTCTTTGACCGGTCTGCACCAGCTGCAGACCTCAAGGGGACTATCACCAAAAACAGGATCCCTGGGCCGACAACATCTTTCAGAGAGTTAGCAAAGCTCCCCACAGGCACCCAAAACTCAGTAGAGTTTTTTTGAACTGTCAGAAAGACCCACACCTCTTAACGTTTTCCCGACGTTCACGTATTAACGCATTTCTAATAAACAGCGACGGGCAATTACACCCGGAACATCTTTGGACTGCGCACACTTCTCGTAAAGATTTTACCGTCTGCAAAAATGATGTTATAATTTTCACACGGGGCTTTAAACCTCCAGTCACGCCGTTTCTTTACTTTAATCTAAAATCAAACAAAAGTTTATTTACGGGCTTTCAAATCAACTGGACAATTCTTATTTTTAGGGAAAAATAGCGTTTTGCGTATTTATAACACTCTCGGACCACTTCCGGTTAGCAAATTGCTAATGTTTCCGGTCTGCTCCCACGCGCACCCCGGCGAGAAACGTCTCGTATATAAACTTTTATGTCCAATAAATACATTCACAAAATCCCGTATTATACTGTAACGTTCTACTGCCTTTTAGTTCACCAAACTGCGTGCACCGGACCAAAAACAGAGCAGCCTGTCAGTCCTTAAGGGACACGCAGAAATTCGATATAACGGGTTTTCTACTTACACATGATATCTTACAGATAATAGCCGGCTTGTTCAGTCTGCTCAGACTCAGTCACCTGCTGCTGTGTCACCATTAAACAATAAGAAACGTCTTCTAAAGACGGGAGACAGGGTTTCACGGCACCAACTGTTAAAGACGGGAGCTGCCTGTGGGCCACCGGACCCGGAAACCCCCTCCAGCCCACGTCTTTCCCCCCGGCTCAAACCTCCCTCAGAAGTGGCAACTCTCATTATCAATAAATCAAGGAAACGTCAATTAAGTTTTATAATCATAATAATAATCCAGGGTGTACCCCGCCCCTCGCACAGTGATTGCTGGACATGGGCACCAGCGACCCCCGTGACCCAAAATGGAATAAGTGGGTAAAGAAAATGGTTGTATGGATGGATGAATTGAGTGCAGTCAGAGAGATATGATTTGAACCAGTCTAATGGAGTACCTGAGATGCCAATGGAGGTTAGTCTGTTGAGGAGGATAGAATGACAGATTGTGTCGAAGGCAGAACTTAAATCAAGTAGAATGAGGATAGACAGAAGAGCAGAGTCAGCAGCAAGAAGAAGGTCATTAGTTATTTTTATTAGAGCTGTTTCGGTGCTATGGTGGGGGCAAAAACCAGATTGAAACTCTTCATAAATGTTATTGTTGGATAGGTGAGAGTGAAGTTGACTAGCAACGGCTTTTTCAAGAACTTTGGAAAGAAAGGGCAGATTAGAGATCGGACGAAGATTACCGAAGTTGGTAAAGTCAAGACCTGGTTTCTTAATGATGGGGGTGATGGCCGCAGATTTGAAAGCTGTGGGAACAATGCCAGAGGTTAGGGAGGAGTGGATGATGTTAGTGATGATAGGGAGCAGAGACAGGAGACAGGATTTAACAAGAACTGTGGGAAATGGATCGAGCTGACAGGATGAGGACTTAGACTTGCTGATTATGTCAGCGATGTCAACAGCAGAGGGGAGGGAGAAGACAGAGAAGGGGAGGGAAGGAGGGGGGAGTTCAACATAGATGCTGGGGGCGGTATTAGGTCCAAGGTGTTTATGAATTGAAAGAATCTTTTCATTGAAATAAGACATCAGAGAGTTGCAAAATTCTGTGGAAACCATGTGAGAGGGTAATGAGTTAGGAGATGAGACTGAACGGTTAAGGAGAGAGAACAAAGTCTTTGAATTGCCAACATTGGAACTGATGATGTCAGAGAAGTACCTGGATTTGGCTTGAGAAGTACTGTCCTTATACTGGATGACGTGGTTCGCATAGAGTTCCTTGTGAATTGAGACCGGATTTCTTATAGAGTCATTCCAACCTCCGACCTTTGGATTTCAGAGAACGGAGTTCTGGAGTGAACCAGGGTGCAGAGTTGGAGAAGGAGACAGACCGGGTTTTCAGAGGAGTGACAGAGTTAAGAATGTTGGTGAGGCTGTTATTGTAGAATGTGACAAGGTCATCTGGGTTAAAAGAATTGAAGGTGAAGAAGGTATTATTAATATGAGACAAAAGAATGTTATGGTCGATATTCTTAATATTACGGAAGGAAAGAGTGCGTTGAGGTTTCTCTGAAGAAAATTTAAGATTGACACTGAATGAAATCATGAGGTGATCAGTAAATGGAAGTTCATCAGAAGAAAAGTTAAGAGGAGAGAGTCCAGAGCAGCATAATAAGTCCAAAGTGTGGCCCTTTATTTGGGTTGGAAAGTTAATGAGCTACTGGAAGCCACAGTTGTCAAGGTAGGATGTGAAGTCTCTGGTGAGGGGGTTGTTGTCTTCATCCATATGAATGTTGAAGTCTCCAAGCAGAATAATGTTGAGTGAAAGAGCTAAGAGATGGGCGATTAGAGCAGCAAAGTCATTTATAAAAGAGTTGTTGATTTTGGGCGGACGGTAGAAAGTGGCAACAATGGTGGGGGTAGGGCCAGAGAGTAGACACACAATGTGCTTAAAGGAGGGAGAGGGAGGTGTCTGAACCGGCGTGACCTTCCAGTTCTCGCGTTGAATTATCACGAGACCTCCTCCCGCGGTTGGACTTGCTGGATTTGGCGATGTAAACAAACCCCGGTGGGGTAGATTCATTCAGGTGGAAAAAGTCATTTTGTTGTTGCCACGTTTCTGTTAGACATATAAAATCTAACTTATGGTCGGATGTTAGGTCTTGAATAAGCTGACCTTTGCCAGTGAGTGAGCGAACGTTCAGAAGGCCAAACTTTACGGAGGAGGAGTTGGTAGTGACCGGAGCATTAGCCGACCGAGCTAGGCTAGCTAACATGCTACTACTGTTAGCGGCCCGAGTATTGTGGCATGTAGATTGGTGAGAGTCAGACCAGATGGAGTTTATGGGGTTAGACTTGTCAGCGTGGAGTCTACGGCGGGAGCCACGGTGAATGTATCTCCGGCGAGGATGGAAGGCAATGTCCTGAATCAATCAACCTTTATTTATACAGGTAAATCTCATTGAGCCTCGAGGACTCATTTACAAGAGAGACCTGAAACTGGAGCACAGAGGGAGCACAGGTGGCACGGCTGGTAGGAAATGAAGGAGAAGGAGCTCGACCGCTGAGTAATGGAGAAGACGAGACGCTGGGTGGTGGTAGATGAGCAGCTGGAGAGTCCAAAGCAGAGCAGGCAGCAGGTAAATCCTAATGAACCGCATGGCTGATATTGAGACAGATCAGACTTGGTGTAGTGGAAAAGGCAGGAAGGACTGAATAAAACAGAATAAAGCACGACGAGCAGCGGCAGCCAGGATGCACCAGCGTTCGCTCACCAGAAGGAAGAGATGAAGAGTTTTATCCATCCATCCATCCATCCATCCATCCATTATCTTTACCCGTTTATTCCATTTTGGGTCACGGGGGTCGCTGGTGCCCATGTCCAGCAATCACTGTGCGAGGGGCGGGGTACACCCTGGACGGGTCGCAAGTCCATCACAGGGCCACATAGAGACAAACGAGACAAACAACCATTCACTCTCTCACTCACACCTAGGGACAATTTAGAGTTACCAATCAGCCTAACATGCATATTTTTGGACTGTGGGAGGAAACCGGAGTACCCGGAGAAAACCCACGCATGCACGGAGAGAACATGCAAACTCCACCCAGAAAGGCCCCTGGACCGGGGTTTGAACCAGGGACCTGCTCGCTGAGAGGCAGCAGCTCTACCAGTTGTGCCACCGTGCTGCCCAAGAGTTTTATCAATTATATTAAAAAAAGGCAGGAAAAGGTTACAATTTACATCGTGTTGTATGTGCGGGCAACCCAGTTGTAACGAGACCCAGAACGACACAAGACTCAGGCTACAAAAAAGGTGATATTTATTTATAGTGGATAAAAGTATATACAATACGTACAGGCCCTGGAACTGGAACTCCTGGAAGAGGGGGAATAGTCCTTTAGGTCGGGAGCAAGTAAGAGACACAGGAATATAGGATTTGATATTGTTGTTTCTTGTCTTACAGTTTCCTTGGTACTGGAGTGATTTCAGGAGTTCCAAGAGGCATGAGTCCCAGCAGCAGAGCACAGGCATCCAAAATCCACACGGGCAGGGTTTCATGAGACCAGACAGGAACCGAGAGAACAAGACTGGAACGGCACGGCAAAACAAGGAACTACTGACACAAGAAGCACAAGGTAAGTATCTAAAATACTTCAGAACACAAAAGGCTGAGAGCACTAGTACCGGGAGGGAATCAATGCTCCAGCATCGAGTAGACTTGACTACAGCCTTAAGTAGAGGTCGATTTTCATCAGGGAGATGACCACCAGGTGTAGGTCATTAGCGGCCATCTTGGGAGCTGCAGCCAGAGCTATTCTCACATTACCCCCCCCCCCCTCAAGAATCGCCTCCAGGCGACCTGAGGCGCTTTTCGGGGTGTGGTCTGAAGAATGTTGTGATTAGACTTGGGTCCAGGATGAACGAGCGGGGAATCCAGGATCTCTCCTCTGGACCGTATCCCTCCCAGTCCACGAGATACTGGAAACCCCTGCCTCGACGTCTGACGTCCAAAATGGCACGAACCGTGAAGGCGGGATGATTGTCGATCAGTCGAGCGGGTGGAGGGAGGTCGGTAGGTGGGCATAGAGGGCTCTCGGACACTGGCTTTACCTGAGAGACGTGGAATGTGGGGTGGATCCTCATTGAGCTGGGGAGTTGAAGGCGGACTGCTGTGGGGTTGATTATTCTTGTGATGGTGAATGGACCAATGAAACGCAGAGTCATTTTTCTGGGAATGTCCTTCAGTTGAATGTCTCTCGTAGAAAGCCAAACCTTTTGGCCCAACTGGTAAGACGGGGCGGAGGAGTGGTGTCGGTTGGCGTACCTCTTGTTCTGAGCTGCGGTGCGTAGGAGGGCTGCTCTCGTTTGCAGCCAAACGCGTCGACATCGACAGAAGTGGTGTTGGACAGACGGCACCGTGATGTCCGTCTCAAGACTAGGAAACGGGGGGGCAGGTAACCCAGAGAGGCTTCAAATGGAGACATACCTGTGGCCGTGGATCTGTGGGCGTTGTGGGCATACTCCACCCACACCAGATGTTGAGACCAGGCTGAGGGATTGCTCTCCACGACACAACGAAGGGTGTTCTCAAGTTCCTGGTTACACCTCTCAGCCTGGCCGTTAGACTGCGGGTGGTAGCCCGAAGTCAAAATTGCAGATGCCCCTAGGGTTTTACAGAACGAGCGCCAGACCTGGGAAATAAACTGGGGACCACTGTCAGAAACAATGTTGGAGGGGATACCGTGGATTCGAAAAACATGTTTGACTAAAAGCTGTGCAGTCTCGAGAGCAGAAGGTAACTTGACTAAGGGAATGAAATGAGCTGATTTAGAAAATCTGTCAATGACTGTCAAGATGACCGTGTTACCTTCAGACGGGGGAAGTCCAGTGACAAAGTCCACCGATATGTGGGACCAAGGGCGGCTGGGTGAGGGCAGTGGTTGTAGGAGTCTGGCCGGGGGTTGATTACCTGTCTTATTGTGGGCGCAAGTGGCACAGGCAGCAACAAAGTCCTTAACGTCCTGGGTAAGCGTCGGCCACCAGAAGTGGGACTTAGTTAGGGACCACATGCAGGTAACTCCTGGGTGACAAGAAAGCTTGTTAGTGTGAACCCACTCCAGTACCTTAGCCCTCATGACAGAGGGGACGAACAGTGTTCCGGGGGGGTCCCAGGCCGGGATTGGGCTCCTCCTTGTGGGCATCGCGGACCTCCTGTTCAATGGGCCATGTGAGAGCCCCCACGATGCAAGTTGAGGGGACGATATGTTCCTCGGGTTCAGGACCATCTGGGAGGGGAGAATTGTCGAGACAGGGCATCCGGCTTGATGTTCTTAGAACCAGGTCTAAAAGTCAATATATAATGGAAACGATTAAAAAACAAAGACTGGGGGTTAATCTCTTAGCATCCCTAAGATAGGTCAGGTTCTTGTGGTCGGTCCATATGAGAAAGGGGATCTCAGTACCCTCCAACCAGTGACGCCACTCTTCTAAGGCCAGTTTGACGGCTAATAATTCACGATTTCCCACATCGTAATTACGCTCAGCTTGGGACAGACGCCGAGAAAAGAAAGCACAAGGGTGTACCTTATTGTCTCTGGGGGATCTCTGAGAAAGGACGGCACCTACCCCAGTATCGGAGGCATCCACCTCCAGGATGAACTGGCGTTCGGGGTCAGGATGGCAGAGGATGGGTGAGGTCGAGAAGAGTTGTTTCAATCTGTTAAAGGCGGTGTCTGCGTCAGTAGTCCATTTGAATGCTCTGTTAACGGAGGTAATTTGAGAGAGTGGTGCGGCAATTAGGCTGTAGTCTCTGATGAAGCGTCTGTAGAAGTTTGCAAAACCTAAAAAGCATTGAAGCTGTTTACGAGTCTCAGGAACGGGCCATTCAACTACTGCTTTGATTTTCTCAGGGTCGGTACGATAATGTCCTTCCCTGAAAATAAACCCCAGAAAAGACACAGATGAGGCATGGAACTCACATTTCTCGCCTTTGACGAATAATTGGTTTTCGTATAACCGCTGAAGAACCATTCTGACCCTCTTGATGAGTTCCTCCTTGTCACGAGAGTAGATTAGGATATCGTCAAGATAAACAAAAATGAACTCCCCTAAAAAGTCTCTGAGTACGTCATTTACTAGTGCCTGGAATACTGCAGGAGCGTTAGTGAGGCCAAACGGCATGACGAGATACTCGAAATGGCCCAAAGGGGTTCGGAAGGCCGTCTTCCATTCGTCGCCCTCCTTTATACGAACCAAATGATATACGTTACGCAAATCTAATTTAGTAAAGATGGTGGCCGACTGTAACTGTTCATGTATGGAGTCAATAAGCGGAAGAGGATACTTGTTCTTGACCGTAATGTTATTTAAACCCCGGTAATCGATGCAAGGACGGAGGGTTTTATCCTTTTTGGATACAAAGAAGAACCCGGCCCCAACCGGGGAGGTGGATGGACGAATAATTCCGGAGTCAAGTGATTCCTCAATGTACTCCTTCATGGAGTCTCTCTCTGGGCCTGAGAGGTTATACAGACGACTGGCAGGTAAGGGAGCCCCCGGAAAAAGATCTATAGCACAGTCGTAAGGTCGGTGCGGCGGCAAGGACAAAGCTCTCTGTTTACTAAAAACAGGAGAGAGATTGTGATAATCAGACGGAATGGACGTTAAATCAATTTGTTCTATGTTGGTGTCTTGTTTGATGGTATTAGAGATTCCAGAGCGGAGACAGTGTTTTAGACATCTTCCGCTCCATTTCTCTATTCTGCCAAGCTCCCAATTAATGTGAGGGTTGTGGAGCTTTAACCAGGGGTATCCTAAAATTGCTTGTTCATGGGGTGAATCAAAAACAAAGAAACTGACGTGTTTATGGTGGTTGCCGGATATAATTAGGTGTAAGTCAATGGTACGGTGTTAAACCTGGGCTAGGGTGTTGCCCGTGATTCCCGCGATGGAAATGGTGGGTATTTTTACAGTGGGTAGTGACAATTTGGATACAAGACTTTGACTAATTAAATTCTGTTCAGCGCCGGAGTCTATGAGTGCAGAAACGGGAAGATGGTTGTGATTACACTGGATGACCGTTGCAATGGTCAATCGACTTAACTGGGAGAGCGAAGAAGTCCCCACCAATATCTCCCTCTTTATTGGTGGGTGTTTTCGTTTCCCCAAAACGGACAGGCGGCAATAAGATGCCTATCTTGGCCACAATTAAAACATAATTCTTGTTCTCTGCGTCTCTGTCTAACGTCGGGAGTAAGATGGGTGCGTCCCACCTGCATGGGTTCGGGTTCAGATAAAGTGAGTGAAGGGGGAGACGCGTGGGTTGAATGACTCTGAGATTTGTAAGACGAGGGTGAATCTTTACTACGGACAACACTGAGTGACGGACCCAAACTGGAAGTGGTGGTATGTTGGGAGTTGTAGTCCCGTTCCCGCCGCCGCTCGCGGAAACGCTCGTCGATTGATATGACCAGATTAATGAGAGCGTCAAAGTTGGACGGCCCGTCCCTTGCGGCGATCTGGTCCTTTAACGGATCCATCCATCCATTATCCACCATGTACCACATGTGGTGGAGCGAAATTATGTACACATGGTCCCAGTTACAGCCAACAATAAAATGTAAAAGAAAAACAGTAATAAGATCTAAGATGTGAACTAAGAAAAACATCAACTAAAAATACACTAAACACTAATAGCATAAAAACATTACATCGAACAGCAGCACAAACATGAGTCTGTGTGAGCAGATGAGCATGCATGAACCCATCAACATGAAACAGATCAGCAGCAAAATGATGTGATTTTTCACAGTGATTATCCTGGTTAGAGATTCATGAGTCTAACAGCTTCAGGGTAGAAGCTGTTCCTCAGTCTAGTGGTTCTGCACTTAATGCTCCTCAACCTCCTTCCTGAGGGGAGCGGGGCAAAAAGTGTGTGTGCTGGGTTAGTGAGGTCCTTCATGATGCAGGTGGCCCTCTTCCTGCATCTGGAGGTCTAGATATCTGTGATGGTGGGGAGACTGACTCCAACATCTTCTGTGCAGCTTTCACCACTCATCTGCTCACACAGACTCATGTTCGTGCTGCTGTTCAGCGTAATATTTTGATGCTACCAGTTCTTAGTGTATTTTTAGTTAATGTTTATCTTAGTTCTAAAAAAGTTAAATCTGGTCCTCTGGACATAAAAAAGTCCCCAAAAAACCCAAAGCAAAACAACAACAAAAAATCGTAGAAACGTTTCGTCTTCCATCTGAAAGACTTCCTCAGTCTGAGGTGCTGTATTCAGCTCAGTCTCTTAAATAGCACCTTCTCAGAGTGGATCAACCAGTTTGCTGCTGACAACCAAAACCAGCTGCTCACATGCTCAAGAAGGACCTAACAATGGATCATTTGTTGATCATTTGTTTCTTGAAATTGAGAACACAAGAGGCCGAAGAGAAATATAAGAAATATAAAAATAAATTAGTAGCGATTATAAGGAAACACAAGAAGGAGTATTATAGCGATTTATTAAATAAAAGTAATGGTGATATGAAAGCAACATGGCGAGTAATAAATAGTGTTCTGAAAAGTCATAAAGCAAAAACAGGTATTTCACAATATTTTTTGAAGGATGACGATGAAATCCATGATGAAAATGAAATTGTAAATGGATTTAATCATCATTTTGTGAACGTTGGATCAAGCCTTGCAGCTAAAATACCAAAAGTAGACAATAATGTGAACCATTCAGTTATAAGTTGTGACAACAGTATTTTTCTTAATGGAACTGACAAAGAAGAAATAATGAATGTTGTAAAAAATCTCACAGATAAGAGATCAAAAGACTGGGTGGACATGGATATGATGTTTTGTAACGATCTGCACCTGCCCTGCTCTGTGCAGATAGTTAATGACTCTCAGGTGCCACGTATTGTGTTTAATTAGAGACTCCCCTTTATATACTGTGCTCTCCTGCATCTCAGGCAGGGGAGCATTAGGTGCTTAAGCTGCATCTTCACGGTCATCTCCTAGTGCCTTGGTATTTCCTGTTTTTCCTACGAATGTAAGTAGTATCGCTGCCCCGACAGCATTATTTGTTATTGCTGCCTTTTTGTGATTAAAACGCCTTTTTTGTAACCTTGTTGGAGTCCTGCTTGCATTTGGGTCTCAACCACCGCCCGATAGTGACAGAATGCTCCCCTCCAGAGAGAGAGACCCAGCAAGCAGCTCCACTTTTTTGAGTATTTTTCAAGTAACACAGGAAGAACTGTCCATTGAGAGAAAAGAGAGTGGGACAGGAGATCGCCTCACTCTTACCTGGCACACTCCATGACGGCTTCCACGCCCTCGAGGTTTCCTGCTCCGCCACCAGTGGACTTCATTGCTGCAGCCCCTGTGGTCGCTTCCAGGCCTACCGCAGTCTCCGTAGTTTTTAAATCTCCTGCAGCCTCTGATGAGTCCACGCCCCCGGTGGGTCCCACGTCCTCAGTTGTTCCTCTGTCGGCGGCTACTCCTACACCTCCAGTGACTCCTGTGCCAGCCGCTACTGCTGCTGCTCCTGAGGTCACCGCGTCAGCTGCTGCTCCTCTGCTGGTTCCTGCCTCCTCCGCTGCTGTCGCCTCTGAGGTCACCGCGTCAGCCGCTGCTGCCTCTCTTCTGGTTCCTGTTGCTGCGCGCAGCCCCCGAGGTGGACCTCACTTCCCCTGCTCCGAGGGGGTCCCGGCGGACGCTCCTCACCTCTCCGTTTCCGAGGGGGTCCCGGCAGACGCTCCTCACTTCTCCTGCTCCGAGGTGGTCCCGGCGGACGCTCCTCACCTCTCCTGCTCCGTGGGGTTCCAGACGGACTCCGCTTCTGCTCCTAGATTGTTTGTTTGTTTTTAGTGCCCTCCGGCCTTAGGTTTTTTCCCGCCACCCAAGTTGGGTTGGGGTATTTTAGAACGTCAGGTGCCGTTTATTAGAGAGGGGGATACTGTAACGATCTGCACCTGCCCTGCTCTGTGCAGATAGTTAATGACTCTCAGGTGCCACGTATTGTGTTTAATTAGAGACTCCCCTTTATATACTGTGCTCTCCTGCATCTCAGGCAGGGGAGCATTAGGTGCTTAAGCTGCATCTTCACGGTCGTCTCCTAGTGCCTTGGTATTTCCTGTTTTTCCTACGAATGTAAGTAGTATCGCTGCCCCGACAGCATTATTTGTTATTGCTGCCTTTTTGTGATTAAAACACCTTTTTTGTAACCTTGTTGGAGTCCTGCTTGCATTTGGGTCTCAACCACCGCCCGATCGTGACAGTTTGTAAAGGACATAATGAGTTATGTTATCGAGCCGTTTACATATATTTGTAATTTATCATTTTCAAAAGGAATATTTCCAGACAATATGAAAGTAGCTAAGGTAGTTCCTCTCTTTAAAAATGGTGATAAATGTGTGTTCAATAATTATAGACCAATATCCTTATTACCACAGTTCTCAAAAATTCTAGAAAAACTGTTTGTGACCAGATTAGATAAATTTATTACTAAACAAAACATTCTAAGTAGCAGTCAGTATGGGTTTAGAGCAAAAAACTCTACATCAATGGCTCTCATGGAAATAATAGAACAAATAACTACTGCTGTCGATCAAAAACAGTATTGTGTTAGTATTTTTGTTGATTTAAAAAAAGCATTTGATACTATTGACCACACTATTCTCCTTGAAAAATTAAATAAATATGGTATAAGAGGACCAGCATTACACTGGGTATCTAGCTGTTTAAAAGATAGGAAACAGTTTGTACAAATAAATGGTGTAAGATCTGACCTGTGCAATATCACGTGTGGAGTTCCTCAAGGCTCTGTACTTGGACCAAAGTTATTTATTTTATATGTGAATGACTTAGTGAATGTATCAGGACTCCTCAAATGTGTCCTTTTTGCAGATGACACCACATTTTGTTGTTTGGGTAAAGATGTAAAACGGATGTTGGAATTGATGAAGACAGAATTTGATAAAATACAAACTTGGTTTAAACTTAATAAATTATCATTAAATTTAGATAAAACTAAATACATGATATTTAGTAACAAAAAGAGAACTGTTGATGATCCATTTAAAATTGAGGGTGTTGAGATTTGTAGAGTTAATGAGATGAAATTTTTGGGTGTAATCATTGATGAACAGCTAACATGGAAAAATCACATTAATTCTGTAAGAACAAAAATATCTAAATCTATTGCAGTACTTTACAAAGTCAGGGAATTATTAAATGATAAAGCTCTGTACATGTTGTATAACACAATCATTGTTCCACATTTAATCTATTGCATTGATGTTTGGGGGAAAGCGTGTAAAACATTTACAAAACCTATTTTTATTTTACAGAAAAGAGCTGTAAGAATTATCACCAGAAAGCATTACAGTCACCCATCAAGCACATTATTTTATCAACTGAACTTATTGAAGTTCCATGATTTGGTAGATTATAGTATTTTATCAGTTATGTATCGGGCTCAAAATAACACATTACCATTAAATATCCAAAGAAATGTTGTTAAAAGACAAAGTTGCTACAATCTTAAGGGGATAGAAATATTTGTCAAACCAAAATTCAGAACTAGTCTGAAGGGAAGGTCTACCTCAATCCAAGGAGTTGGATTGTGGAATGGTCTAGAGAGTGATGTGAAAAATGCCAAGTCAATGTGTACATTTAAGAAAAAGATCAAAACTGAATTGTTAAAAAAGTATATATGAAGTAGATTAGTGTGTGTTTTGTATTAGAATTAGAAAATTAGAAAGAGTTATTCATTTTGTACTGTTACTTGAAGATTATTATGATTGAAATAATTGTTTTGAAAAAAGGGGCAGATATAATAAGATTTTTTCTTCTTCTGCTGCCTTTCATTTTAAATCTCTTGTATATTTTTTATATTGTTATGGAATTGTTTTGTATTTTTTTAAATGAATAAACTTTATACCATACCATACCATATCATTAGCACCTGATGGCTGTTTACTATTCACAGAGGGCTGAGTGATACTAGCAATCACAGCATTGTAAGAGGGGGACAGTTGAACCCGGAGGCCTCCACCCGTTTAATGATGGACGGTTTCTTTTCACAAAGATGCTAATGATCCATTGTTAGGCTGATGGTCCTTCTTGAGCATGTGATCAGCTGGTTCTGGTTGTCAGCAGCAAACTGGTTGATCCACTCTGAGAAGGTGCTATTTAAGAGACTGAGCTGAATACAGCACCTCAGACTGAGGAAGTCTTTCGGATGAGAGACGAAACGTTTCTACATTTTTGTTGTTGTTTTGCTTTGTTTTGTTTTTTGAATGTCCAGAGGACCAGATTTAACTTTTTAAAAATTTTCTACCTGGATTATAGGCCCTTTTCACATGACGTCAGACAACTTCCTTTTTGACTCGATGCTGTGCATCAGTACTTCCAGGTCTATTCTCCCTCGCTAGACCTGTCTGGAAACTTAACAGAATTTCATTCCTTCAACCTTTATTTACAGAGGTTATATTACAAGATATAGCGCAAGGTAAGGTTAATAAAAACAGTATTTATGTGTTTGTTAGCTGTGGTAACGTTATCCATCATTATCAATTTACCATTCTGTAACTGTGTAAAGAAACAGCTTCCAATTGTAAAGTAAGCTAGCTAGCAGCTAACAGGTAGCTAAACTCTACACCGCTGCTGCCTGTCAGTGCTGTAACATTAAAATGTTTAACTTTATCTATTAATGTAAAATCTCTGACATCTTCCAACACTGTTGTTTAGAATAGCATTTTAAATATTGAATTAAAAACTATATGTCAAACCATTTCCAAATTCTGATGATTAATAATTTCTCTTTTTACTTTCTGCTTGTGTCCATCTTTCTCAGCAGCAGCTCATCTAACCAGCATGACACAGTCATCAAGACGTTGTTAATGCAGTGTGCCATGTTGTTCCAGTAATAAACAAGAAACACCGTATTTGAGTTTCCACAATTTTCCCGTGGACAAAGAAATACGTTCCCGTTGGGTGAGAGTGATCAGGAGAGATGAAGGGCCAACTTTTAAAATCCTTCGTGGGAGCACCCATGCAGTCTGCACTTTGCCCCAGAAGATCTAAATCCATCAGCCAGTGGAAGAACCTGGATCAGACAAGGAGCGGTGCCGTCAAGATTTCACTGGAATGACTGGGGTAAATGGAGGGAGGACAGTGCTGAACATTTGTAAAAATAAACAAAAATGTGTCATGACCATGAAGTGTCTCATGTCCCACCTCTAGGGAGACGCTCACAAGCTCGTGAGTCAGTTTACCTGTGAGCAAGAAGTGTCTCGTGCTGCTGGCCAGGATGACTCCTAGGAACTGTACCCGCGAACTGTACAGAGGAGGCATCGCCTGCAGGTGCAGTGGCAACAGATCACAACTCTGCCTGCCATCCTTCTCTGGGTTAGTATTGCAGAAAATGTGTCTTGTAGTAAAATATATGGCAGTGAATAACACTGTAACCATCTTGTGGTTGTATTCAGAACATTTTGGACTTGCTAATAGTTGAGAGACTGTCAGTAAATGCGTGAAATGATTTGAATGAGGAGCAGCGTCATACTTTATGGAAAATATTGAATATTTTGTTTTCCCCTTTGAAAAAAATTACATATATCTTCACCTCAGAACTGTCAAGGCAGTAACGAGTAAGTAATAGAAGAAATACTGTAATACAAAAGATATTTGATAATTGAACAGGAAATTGATGGTTGGATAAGTGATGTATATTAAGATTTATATTTTCTTTTCTCTTAGGTCAACTGGATGATGCCGCACAGAGAATTCAAGAGTTGCAGAGACAAGTTTTATCTCTAGAAATGGAAATCCAGCAGCTGACAATTAAGAAGTGCCCTCCTGTGTGTGTGTGTGTGTGTGTGTGTGTGTGTGTGTGTGTGTGTGTGTGTGTGCGTGTGTGTGTGTGTGTGTGTGTGTGTGTGTATATACATATATATATACATACAAGTTTCTTTACCAACATTGCTCCATGTACAGTGTTCAATAAAATTATTAAATGAATGTTTGCAAGAAGCTGCCACAAACCTTGTTTAATTGTTTCACAACAGAAGCTTTAATTTGAGCATTTCCTCCCCTCCTCCATGTACTACATTACCAGATGTGTAAAATATACAAACAGATGCAATTTAAATGTAAAAGATGTACATATGCAGATTACTGAAGACAAGCCATTAAAAAAAAGTTTTGACAGAATTCTTCACATCAATTCATTCATTAGTAGATTTAAAAAAAAAAAGATAAATATACGGAGAGATTTCCAACACAGCTGCTTGCAGTAATGAATGTTCATCCAAGAAGTGTGACTTGAAGGAGCAGGGAGGCTCTAGACTGGTTTGTCTCTTTTTACATCAAGACGACCCTGATAATTTGACATTAGGCAGCAGCAGATGACCCACAGCTGAATGACTGAACCTCCTGATTGACTTGTACTCCTTCACCCTTCACATGGCCCTCGCTGCTAAAATCCTCAGATGAGCCTGGGTCTTCAGGGTCTTCTGGGTCTTCAGGGTCTTCTGGGTCTTCAGGATGTCTTCCTTGCTGAGTTACTGCTGCTGAGAAAGATGGACACAAGAAGAAAGTAAAAAGAGAAATTATTAATCATCAGAACATGAAAATGGTTTGACATAGTGTTTAATTCAATATTTAAAATGCTATTCTAAACAGTGTTGGAAGATGTCAGAGATTTTACATTAATAGATAAAGTTAAACATTTTAATGTTACAGCACTGACAGGCAGCAGCAGTGTAGAGTTTAGCTACCTGTTAGCTGCTAGCTAGCTTACTTTACAATTGGAGGCTGTTTCCTTACACAGTTACAGAATGGTAAATTGATAATGATGGATAACGTTACCACAGCTAACTAACACATAAATACTGTTTTTATTAACGTTAATATAGCTTGTAAACCTTTAAACATTAGAGCACTGACAGCCCGTGTTGTATATTTTAGCTACTGTGGCTAAAGTTGCTGCAATGATGGATAACATTACCACAGCTAACAAACACATAAATACTGTTTTTATTAACCTTACCTTGTGCTATATCTTGTAATATAACCTCTGTAAATAAAGGTTGAAGGAATGAAATTCTGTTAAGTTTCCAGACAGGTCTCCCGAGGGAGAATAGACCCAGAAGTACTGATCCACAGCATTGAGTCAAAAAGGAAGTTGTCTGACGTCATGTGAAAAGGGCCTATTGAGCATGCATCAGGAAAAATGTCATAAGTTCACCCCCAAGTAAAGGGGTAGTTCCGTCAACTTTAAGTGATGTTCCATCAAATATTCACTACCTTATCAGCTGTGACAATAATCGTAGAGCACATAGTATGGAGAAAGAAGCAAAAGTTATTGTTCATTTCAGGCATAATTTCATTCCACCTCATGTACCACATATGATGAGAATGACAATAAAATTGACTTGACTTGATATTTATTGAATACTACATTAGCAAACATGAAACTTCTACACTTTTGCAAGACACCATTTGTTAAAATTCTCACTGTTTACTCAATTGAATGACATTCGTGCTACTGAGCAAACGTATGTGTGGAGTGCATATGTGTACGTGCCGATGGTGCAGAGGCTGCATCATTCTGCCAGGAATTGGGTAAACCTTTGCAGACCAATCACACAAGATGTGATATAAAACAAGTTTTGATTATAACATGTATAATATATTGTGTGTTAGAGGTGATAAGAGGTTTGGGGGATTCATGACCATTTGTCCAAACTTAAGTTAACACATTAACTTTATTGTTTGTTTGTTTTTTAAATCAAACCAATGACAAATGAATGATCAATCAGCCCATTTTGATTATTTTAGAATTGACTTTGATTTAAGACAAGGATGAGAAAGAAACAAACTTTACTTCTTCTTTTTTTTATTCTCCCATCCCCCACTTTAGGTATCCAGCCAACCACTTTGGTACACTTACTGGTTTTCAGTCAACCATCAGTGCAGCATTCGCCTTACTCCAACAGCTTTTGTTCATATTGATGGTGGGACATCTACGTGGAGACCCTTACTGGGTAAGGAGCACATATTCAAGTACACCTGCCAAAAAATTGATGTGGGGGATGCACAATGTTCTTGTCATATCATATTGTTAATATGGACCAATAAATGCTTTGAGGAGAAACAACATGGACCACAATGTGCACATAAAAGTCAAATCTGGACTGGTTCTGAATGACTTCAGGTTGCTAAAATATCACCTAGACTTGTTAAAGAAGAATAAAGTCTACAGTTTTGCTTGAAATATTCGTACACGTTTGTGTTTTCAAAGTAAATTATTTTCCAAAGAGGTTCTAAGTTTGATGCATCCCAATAAAAGTAAAAACTATTTTTAAGTTCCATCAAAAGATGCCTGATGATCATACATCTCTCCTGATATACAGTAGATGGTTTGGAATTAGTTGAAAAAGTGCATTGCATTTGAGCAAAACTAAAATGTTGTGGGTCCTCAGAGTTCCACATCCACAATGCTCAGCAGTCGTGATGTGAACTAACATGTGTCTTCTTACCACAGATCAATGTGGGCCTTCTCATCTTCTCCATGACTGGCTTCCTGTTGCCAATTTATCTCTTCTACCACCGTAGAAATCTCATCAGAGAAAATGCACATGAAGATCTGATCGCTGAACAAACAAAAATAGATAACTTTCCTCTAACACAGACACCAAATGGACAAACTTTTTAAGTGTGTCCACAGGGGTGGCTGAGTAATTAGAGCAGTCATCCTCCAATGAGACTTGGGGTTTGATTCTATCAGCAGTCACAGGTTAAAGCGTCCATGGGCAAGATACTGATCACCTCATTGCCTCTGATGTGTCCCCCATCGGTGTATGAATGTGATCTAGTCTCTCTAGAATGATTTACACAAATTGTCTTTGTAGAGATGTAGGAGTGCTGTGTGAATGTGTGGGTCAATGAGGACACAGGTCATGCTGTAAAGTATTCTGGTTGGATAGAAAAGCACTATATACTGTAAGTACAGTCCATTTACCATGGAAGCAGACAATTTAAAGTATATTAGTATTTTTTATGTACGTTTGTGAGTCCAGAATATGTTGAACAGTCCAGAAGTTTTTTTGGGACGAGGCATTTTGAAAATTAGAACAGCATGTATGTTGTTCACAGACAGTTGGTTGAAAATGAATGAATGAAAAAAGCAACATCTGCCCTGGAATCAACAATAAAAGACTTCCTTTTTGGAGACAAATCTAATGCATGTTGTAAAAAAGTAAATGACAAGTGTTCAGTGTGTTTTTCCCCCCTTCTCCTTTTTAGTTTTCTTTTTTTTATGTGAACATGATGTTACCTCTAACAAAGGACTTGGAGCTCACTTCATTGTGGAAGGTTGTTTTAATAATCTGTTCATTGGGTGATCACAGTACATACGTGTCTGCTCTACAAGACCCTGATGACAGGTTCAGTCCCAACACATTGGTCATATTTTAAACATTTTTGTCGTGCAAAATAAAAACATTTTAAATACTTTACCCACAATGTCCTTTGGGTGTTTTCTTAAACAAATATGTACTTCAAATGTACTTGTTTGCAACTTGAAAAACAAGATTGTGCCAGTCGTGGCTAGCCATCTCGCATGTATTCTCTGCTTGTTTTTTGCTGTTTGTTTGATTTTTGGTATTTTCTGCTGTGATGCATCTGTGACCGCACAACTCTTCTCAGCCTCCATCAAGTTAAGTTGCCAGTATCTGGTTTTAGAAATTATTCATCAAGTTTACCTCCTCATCTGTCAAACATAAATTTTTTAATCACTTCTTGGTCTGCTGCCTTCATACATCTCCTCCTACATGTCTCTGTGTGAGTGCAGCTACAGCGTGCGCTCTCAGGACATCATTACCTGCAGTGTTCCCTCAGTGAGGACTGAACTAGACAAAAGGACCTTCTCCTACTCTGCTCTTGTTTCCTTGAATATCTTGTAAAAACATCTGAAACTTTTGACCTTGACCTCTCTAAAAAGTGGCTTCAAACATCTGATAAATTCATGTCTGAACCTCATATGTTCTTTTTGAAGAAACCAGGTGTCTCTTGTAAATGAGTCCTCGAGGCTCACTGAGACTAACCTGTAGAAATAAAGGTTGAATGAATGAATGAATGACTCACCAGCATAAAGCCAAGTGTCAGTCAAGAACATAAAATCCAGTTTTTGGGAGGTACAAAAAGTTATTCAGAATAAAATCCGGATTTTTATTAGGGACCTAGCGTTCAGCAAGGCTGCTTGGAGAGCCTGATCCTTGCTGTTTGCAGCAGGTGCACGGGCCAGCTGGAGAAGAATCCTGAAGTTTGTGCCACGACTGGGAATCATTTTCCACTGCCAGCACGAGGAATAGTCAAGGCCGGATTAACCATGTGGGCAACAGGACAACTGCCCAGGGGCCCATGATCTCTAAGGGGCCCAGGGCAGTGAGGGCACAAGCAAAGTATCTGGTTATCTCCTGCTTTATTGGAGCCCTGCGCTGCACAGAGACACTGCTGCGCTTCCACTGCATTTGTGCAGCCCCGCCTCCTCCCAGCTGCTGCAGCTCTCCGTTTTTTTTCCCAATCGGATCCTCGACCTGTCAATCAACTCAGAAGGCGTGTCAGTAACGGACCAATCGACGACCTCAATTTGTCCTGAAGGTAAACGCCCCTTACCTGCTGACAAGCTCATCAGTTTTTTTTTCCTTGAGAAACTTTTTGTTTTAATTAAAGCAATAAGTTTGTATCTGTTGTGAGATGATTCTAGCAGTTTTGCAGATTTTTAATCTACTTAATGAAGAATATTATGACCTAAAATCGTTCATCAAACAGGAAGGAGGACTTATTATCCCTCCTCTTACTACAGTGAACGTGGTACTTTGCTATAAGTACAACTATATTTATGGCCTCAGAGAAAGCTGAGCTTCAGTTATCCACATAAAGTAAAATGACATCAGCATGAAAAGAATGAGATGAATCCAGTTTCTGATGTCTGACCAAACACTTTGTATTGACATTCAAATAAAAATTGCTCGAGGGATTCATCTTGTGATTTACAAAAGACACAAAAATCAACCTCAAATTGAAATCTTGGTTGCAGAAACATGGCTACAGGATGTATCTTATTTATTATTTTAAAATGATTCTCCTTCACTTTAGGAGATTTAGGCCATTTGACAAATTTAGAATGAGCAGAAATCATTCTGGTTTTATGATTTATACTGGGAGGTTTCTTGAAGGAATCTGTTTTACTCAGTAAATCCTTTGTCTCAAACATTCATTGATCATCTTATTGCATTTGAAATCAACTAAGTTACAGATATTTCATTTTAATGTGGGCATCTAATCGTCACCTTTGAATATATAATATTTTTAATTTATTGAATCAGCTGTTGGTCAGGTTACTTCTTGTTGTGCCATTAGCTCTAAAATAGTTACTGAATCAAGTGTTTACTTCCATCCATCCGGGGGGTACAGCCTAAGTGGGGAGGCCCAGACTTCCCTCTCACTTGGACCAGCTCCTCCAGGAGAATCCCAAGGAGTTCCAAGTGTTTTCTTATGTAGGTAAAACTAGATGTTAAACAACCGTTAAAATACTTCAGAATGCAGGAAATGGCATCTACTTTATTCAAAATTTTCTGGGGGAGGACACCCAGACCCCCCATCAGTGTGTCCCCCACACACATTATAAATGCTTCTGACACCAGTGGCCAACACGTTACTGAACAAGTTCACATGTGGTGTCGTGTGGTGTTCAAAGTGCGTTCAACTTAATTCAGTCTTGATGGTTTGTGTCAATGAGCATTTGGAGTTTTATAAATAAAAATACACTTGATAGTTAGAATTTAAGTATATTTACTGTGTATTATGGTAATTTAATCTGTATTTTGCCAGATTATGGTGATTCTGGGGTCGTGATGATGGGGCCCTTGAAGATTGTTGCCCAGGGTACAGCGAAGTGTTAATCTGGCCCTGGGAATAGTGTAGATCCAAATAATGGGATGGCGTCACAGATTTTAATTCAATTCAAAATTCAAAAATACTTTTATTAATCCCAAAGGGAAATTATTTGTTGTTGCCACTCGTTATCCTCATTTCATTAAGAGATGTTATAGATGCTGATGCTGTAGACAGGAAGGATCTCTTGTAAAGGTCCATCCCACAGTGGATCCTAAGAAACTGGCTGCAGATGCCGTCCGATCCGTCCACCCAGACTCAGCTGGCCTCTCGGTTCCTCTGGGCTGTAGGAGCGCCTGAATACTGGACAGAACTCCTCCCAGAGCGATGGCCACTCCTCCCAGCAGTCTGTCGAGCTCCTCGTCACTGCAGATAGCCAACTGTAGGTGCCGAGGGAGATCCTGTCCTTCCGCTGTCATGAGCCGTGTTTCCTGCTAGTTCCAGGATCTCAGTGGTCAGGCACTCTAGCACAGCTGGCAGGTAGATGAGAATGCGTCCACAGAACATCCTTTTCAACTCAGCATCCGATTTGGGGCTGTAGTTGAGATAATATTTGAGCTTTTGAGATGTTAATCAGCTGCTGTTGGTTGTAGAAAACTGCCTTGTTGCCATGGTTACGCATCATAACAAATGTCCAAAACTAAAAAAGTTTCAGTAAAAATCCTTCCAGCTGCACAGCATCTGATACCAGAGGAAACAATCATCCAAAAAATGTGATTTACATCCAGAAAAAGAGGAATTAAAGTTTCCAAAAGTAAAATCTCAGAATGAAAGCAACAGAGCTGCTCCAACATGCAGACACCTGGAGCGGCGCAATTCTAGAACATTTAACCATTTATTTAACTTATTTATTATTATTATTTAATTTATTTAATTTATTTATTTAACCAAGCGATGTCTCCATTCATACAGATTGTTACTCATTTGAAAGTGAGAGCAACCAGAATTGTTGCCAGATGAGCTCATGTATCCTTTGATTCACACCAAATGTCCTCCCCGCTTTCCACGTCTCCTCTGGCATCTCTGAGTTGAAAAGTCCAGGGCGCACAGCACAGATAGTCTGGTATTCATGCAATCTTTATTTCTACAGGTTAATCCCATTGAGCCTCGGGGACTCATTTATAAGAGAGACCTGGTTTCTTAACAAAGAGTGATGACAACAGTGGAAAACAACAACAGACAGTCACAAAAGAGGATACAAATTATTATTATTATTATTATTATTATTATTATTATTATTATTATTATTATTATTATTATTATTATTATTATTATCCATCCATCCATCCATTCATTATCTTTACCCGTTTATTCCATTTTGGGTCACGGGGGTCGCCGGTGCCCATGTCCAGCAGTCACTGTGCGAGGGGCGGGGGACACCCTGGACAGGTCTCCAGTCCATCAGAGGGACACATAGAGACAAACGAGACAAACAACCATTCACTCTCTCACTCACACCTAGGGACAATTCAGAGTTACCAATCAGCCTAACATGCATGTTTTTGGACTGTGGGAGGAAACCGGAGCACCCGGAGAAAACCCACGCATGCACGGAGAGAACATGCAAACTCCACCCAGAAAGGCCCCTGGACCGGGATTTGAACCAGGGACCTGCTCGCTGAGAGGCAGCAGCTCTACCAGTTGCACCACCGTGCTGCCTGGTAAATGTCCCTATAATGACAAATTCAAAAAGGTACAAGACAAAAACAACTTTGCTTTATTTATTATACTTTATTGTTTTTTTTCTTTAACTTTTTCGAATTTACCATGTCCTCGATGACTGAGAATCTTTACCAGCTTTTAATGAGTCAATCGGCCTGCGTTGGGCTCCCCACCTTGGTTCTGCTTGCTGTTTGGACCAACCATCAATCCAGCTGCACTGCCCTGACGAAATACAGCTGATTTGACCATTAAAGTACATTTATTAAGCAAATGTTAGACTGAGACACACCTTTGCTCTAATTTCAAGGAAAAAAACAATTGTATATTTCTTGTTAATTTTTGGTGAAAAGAGCCGCGTTTCACCTGCCTTCTTCCTCTGCGCGTTCATGGAGCACCGAGGCAGCAAACTATATTTTAAATGCAGCT
>NC_056513.1:323440-339237 GCF_014905685.2 Nematolebias whitei | reverse complement strand
TATATATATATATATATATATATATATATATATATGTGTGTATGTAAATATAGGAAAAAAAAGGCTGAGATAGCAGACCTGCTGCTGTGAATAGGAACAATGGAGGATACGAATTGTAACAGTGTAACGATGAACAGAGCAGACCAACAGCTCCTCAGGATGAGAGTCAGTCAGAGTCAGTTTCTTTATTGTCATTCGCACCTCATGTGGTACATGTGGTGGAGCGAAATTATGTACACGGGGTCCCAGTTACATCCGACAATAAAATGTATAAGAACCGGTTAATAACCATAAAATCGGCAGTCATGAACTTGTGACTGATAATAAATATCTCACACTGCAACTGCATGCAGGCAGGTGTGAACTCAAAAGTGAGTCTCCATGAAACAAATAATCATTCTGTCAGAACCCTGAGAACAGAATGGGTCATGGAGAAAGTAGAAACATCACATAGATGAAAAACGAATAATTGAACATGGCGATGACCAGGCAGCCGCCATACAAATATTCTCCACTGTCATCCCTCCATGCAGAGCCGTGGAGGATGAAAACCCTCTGGTGGATTGCGCTGAGATTCTCTGGAGGATCCAGTCCAGATAATAATAATAATAATAATAATAATTTTATTTAAAAAGCTCCTTTCATGACACCCAAGGACACTTTACAATAAGAACAAAGATCAACAGGAATAAATTACATAAAGAATATAAAATACATAAAGAATATAAAATACATACAGAATATAAAATGCATAAAGAATATAAAATACATACAGCAAAGTTAAGGATAAGCGAGTCTAAAGAGATGTGTTTTCAGAGCAGTCTTGAATATAGAAAGAGAGGTGGTGTTTCTTCAGTCAGGGGGTAGAGAGTTCCAGAGATGAGGAGCAGAGCAGGTGAAGGCCCTGCTCCCCATGGTGGAGAGGCGGGCAGAGGGTACATGGAGGTGTAGTGAAGAGGAGGATCTGAGAGAGCGAGAGGGGATGGAGATGTGTAGGAGGTCAGATAGGTACGGAGGGGCAAGGTTGTGGATAGCTTTGAAAGTGAGAAGAAGAATTTTGAAGGCGATGCATGATTTAACCGGGAGCCAGTGGAGCTGCTGCAGGACTGGAGTGATGTGGTTATAGGAGGAGGTTTGAGTGATGACACGGGCAGCTGAGTTCTGGACCAATTGCAGCTTCTGGAGAGATTTGTTGGGGAGGCCATAAAGAAGGGAGTTGCAGTAGTCAATCCGAGAAGTCACAAGACTGTGAACAAGGATGGCTGTGGAGCGGGGTGTGAGAGAAGGGCGGAGACGGTTAATATTTCGGAGATGGAAATAGGCAGACCGAGTGACGTTGTTGATGTGTGAAGTGAAGGAGAGAGTGGTGTTGAGGATGACACCAAGACTCTTGACCTGAGGCGAGGAGGATAGCAGAGAGTTGTTAAGGGGGATGAGAAGATTTTCTGATTTTGAAAGAGAGTTTTTGGTACCGACAAGAATGATTTCTGTTTTGTTACTGTTTAGTTGTAGAAAATTGTTAGAAAACCAGTAATTCAGCTCATTGAGACAGTCGGTGAGGATGGAGGGTGGGTGGCGTTTGGTTTGTTGACAGGTAGAGCTGTGTGTCATCAGCATAACAGTGAAAATGGACACCATATTTACTGAAGATGTGACCTAGAGGAAGGAGGTAAATGATGAAGAGGAGGGGTCCGTGGACAGAGCCTTGGGGGACACCCGTGAAGACGGGGGAAGACTGGGAACGAAAGGATTTGAGCTGATTGAATTGAGTGCGGTCAGAGAGAGATGATTTGAACCAGTCTAACGGAGTACCTGAGATGCCAATGGAGGTTAGTCTGTTGAGGAGGATAGAATGACAGATTGTGTCGAAGACAGAATTTAGATCCAGTAAAATGAGGATAGACAGAAGAGCAGAGTCAGCAGCAAGAAGAAGGTCATTAGTTATTTTTATTAGAGCTGTTTCGGTGCTATGGTGGGGGCGAAAACCAGATTGAAACTCTTCATAAATGTTATTGTTGGATAGGTGAGAGTGAAGTTGACTAGCAACGGCTTTTTTAAGAACTTTGGAAATAAAGGGCAGATTAGAGATTACTGAAGTTGATAAAGTCAAGACCTGGTTTCTTGATGATGGGGGTGATGGCAGCAGATTTGAAAGCTGTGGGAACAATGCCAGAGGTTAGGGAGGAGTGGATGATGTTAGTGATGATGGGGAGCAGAGACGGGAGACATGATTTTACAAGAACTGTGGGAAATGGATCGAGCTGACAGGATGAGGACTTAGACTTGCTGATAATGTCAGCAATGTCATCAGCAGAGGGAGGGAGAAGACAGAGAAGGGGAGGGAGGGAGGGAGGGGGGAGTTCAACATAGATGCTGGGGGCGGTATTTGGTCCAAGGTGTTTAAGAATTGAAAGAATCTTTTCATTGAAATAAGACATCAGAGAGTTGCAAAATTCTGTGGAAACCATGTGAGAGGGTAATGAGTTAGGAGATGAGACTGAACGGTTAAGGAGAGAGAACAAAGTCTTTGAATTGCCAACATTGGAATTGATGATGTCAGAGAAGTAGCTGGATTTGGCTTGAGAAATACTGTCCTTATACTGGATGACGTGGTTCGCATAGAGTTCCTTGTGAATTGAGAGACTGGATTTCTTATAGAGTCGCTCCAACCTCCGACCTTTGGATTTCAGAGAACGGAGTTCTGGAGTGAACCAGGGTGCATAGTTAGAGAAGGAGACAGACCGGGTTTTCAGAGGAGCGACAGAGTTAAGAATGTTGGTGAGGCTGTTATTGTAGAATGTGACAAGGTCATCTGGGTTAAAAGAATTGAAGGTGAAGAAGGTATTATTAATATGAGACAAAAGAATGTCATGGTTGATATTCTTAATATTACGGAAGGAAAGGGTGCGTTGAGGTTTCTCTGAAGAAAATTTAAGATTTGACACTGAATGAAATCATGAGATGATCAGTAAATGGAAGTTCATCAGAAGAAAAGTTAAGAGGAGAGAGTCCAGAGCAGCATAATAAGTCCAAATTGTGGCCCTTTATGTGGGTTGGAAAGTTAATGAACTGCTGGAAGCCACAGCTGTCGAGGCAGGATGTGAAGTCTCTGGTGAGGGGGTTGTTGTCTTCATCCATGTAGTGGACTAGGCCTGATGTCGAAACCTTGACCTTAGGCACCTTGTGGGACAGAAACTGTCATTTCATTGATTTGAATCCAGAAATACAGGTTCACCCATCCTGAGACTTTCTTTCTTGAAAATTCAAGTGAAAGAACACTCTCTTTTCTATTATCATTACTGTTTTACAAATGTTTGATAATCAAAGTGTTTTAGTTCAACCATTTTAGATGTTGCAGTGAACTAATCATTTTTAATTAACTGTGAAAACAGTAACAATGATTTTTTAATCCTCATGCAAAGTTAGAATTCATGTTAAGGCCTGTTACAGAGTAATTATGCATTTTCTGATTTCCTGTCTTTGAATGAGCAGTGTACGTTTGCTCCAAGGTCGGAGTCGAAGCAGACAAGTGTTGGAACAACTGTCTTGTTTTTAAATCCTCTCAGACGTAAACAGAGAAGTTGGCACCTGTTTCTCCAAACTCGCCCAAACATTTCTCTCGCCTGTCTGAAAATGAATTTCAATCTGTTCCATAACATTCTTGCTGTTTTCTGACTTCTAGTAACCTTTTACGTCACAAAACACACCCCTGTCTGGTCGACATTGGCCAATAAGAAAACTCCCAAATGAACCGGAAATAGAGCCCTTTAAAATGTCGGTACTTCCTAGTTCTCTCAGTTCTGTGATTTGCCTAGTTCTCAGTTCTGTGAGTTTTGTGAGTTGCCGTTGGAGTCGGGCTGGAGAGTTTGCAGCTCCAGTCGTTTGGGAGAACAGAAGTCCAGCCATGATAAGGCTCTTCCGAGATTGGGATTATAACATCTTCCACCTCTGAGTGGAACTCGGACGAACCCCACTCATGTGAGGTCCACTGGCTGAGGTGAACGTGTGTCAGACGGAATATCGTCACTACTTCGGACGAGTCAGAGCCATCCTATGGAGACGCTGGACAGGTAGCGTTAACTGGAACTCCGTATCCGCTGATTCATCTTCAGAGAGGTAACGAGTCAAGTTCACTACCGAGCATACCGAGGAAAGCTGGGTTCGAATGGAGAGTGTCGTTTCTGGTCAACACTCTCCCTCACACACCATCTTCTACTCCCTTTAAACTTCATTTTCTATCTTTAAATTCTTCTATCAAGTAGAAATCATTCCAGATATTTTAGAAATGTCTGTGTAAAGTGCTCATCCACCGCCGTGTGGATAATTGATCATAATTGTACAGCTTGCTGATTAATTATGTTGTTATTTTCATATTTTGCCAAATTAATGTAAATGTTTGATGTTAAACTTTGATTCTGTAAATAAATGACCACATTCATTTTGATGGGTCAAAGATAAATAACGTCTTGTGCATTGAATTTAATAAAATATTAAAATTATATTCAGTCCAGAAAAATGAAAGAATCCGTTTTAATCAGGTGAATATCTCAGGATATGTTCATCTACATCCATATGAATGTTGAAGTCTCCAAGCAGAATAATGTTGGGTGAAAGAGCTGAGAGATGGGCAATTAGAGCAGCAAAGTCATTTATAAAAGAGTTGTTGATTTTGGGCGGATGGTAGAAAGTGGCAACAATGGTGGGGGTAGGGCCGGAGAGTAGACACACAGTGTGCTCAAAGGAGGGAGAGGGAGGTGTGTGAACCCGCGTGACCTTCCAGTTCTCGCGGTGAATTATCACAAGACCTCCTCCGCGGCCGGACTCGCGGGATTTGGCGATGTAAACAAACCCCGGTGGGGTAGATTCATTCAGGTGGAAAAAGTCATTTTGTTGTTGCCACGTTTCTGTTAGACAAATAAAATCCAGCTTACGGTCGGATATTAGGTCTTGAATAAGCTGACCTTTTCCAGTGAGTGAGCAAACGTTCAGAAGGCCAAACTTTACGGAGGAGGAGTTGGTAGTGACCGGAGCATTAGCCGACCGAGCTAGGCTAACTAACATGCTACTACTGTTAGCTGCCCGAGTATTGTGGCATGTAGAATGGTGAGAGTCAGACCAGATGGAGTTTATGGGGTTGGGCTTGTCAGCGTGGAGTCTACGGCGGGAGCCACGGTGAATGTATCTCCGGCGAGGATGGAAGGCAATGTCCTGAAGAGGGAGCACAGGTGGCACGGCTGGTATGAAACGAAGGCGAAGGAGCTCGACTGCTGAGTAATGGAGAAGACCAGATGCCGGGTGGTGGTGGATGAGCAGCTGGAGAGTCCAAAGCAGAGCAGGCAGCAGGTAAATCCTAATGAACCGCATGGTTGATATTGAGACGGATCAGAGACTTGGTGTAGGGAAAAGGCAGGAAGGACTGAATAAAACCGAAAAAAGCAACAAAAAAAAAAAAGCACGACGAGCAGCGACAACCAAGATGCGCCAGCGTCCGCTCACCGGAAGGAAGTGGACTGATGAACTAGATGAACTGTAAGCTTCAGAAATAGCCTCACACAACCAGTGTGAGAGGTGCTGTGTGGATAGAGGACGTCCTGAAGAGTGTCCCAGTACTGCACGAACATACACTGAAAGCGGCGCAGTGCGGCCGTGTGCACCACGTAACATGAACACTGGGCGCATGGGACAGAAGGAGGTGAGATGTTGCTTCCTCCTCAGAATTATGAGGAAGAGGATAAACCCATCCAAGGTTATCACTCTCGATCTGAATGAGCTTGTGATGCTTTTCAGAGCAGTGTTAAAACGCAGTACAGCTGAACTCCCATCAGCTTGAATTCTGAGACATGGTGGAGCAACAGAGAGAGCAAACAAACACCACTCTCTTTGCCGACGTCAGAACTAACAGCAGTGCTGTTTTAAATGACAGAAATTTAATTAAAACCTGATCTAAAAACTCAGAATGAGCTTTGATCAGAGCTTGCAGGACCATCATTAGGTCTCACTGTGGAGCTAGTGAACGTGAGACTGGTCTGTGTCTCTGTACACCTTTCAGGAAACGCTTAATCAACGGGTGATTAAGAATTGTTTTGTCACCGAAGCCCTTGTGACAGGAAGAAAAAGCTGCAGCATAAGTTTTAATTGTGCTGAACGCTAGATCTCTGTCCTTCAGCTGCTGCAGAAAGCACAGCATGCCACCTAGTGGACATGAGATGGCCTCCACGCTTTTCTCTGCGCACCAGCACTGAAAAACTGTCCACTTGATGTGTACAGCGTTGTGGTGGAAGCAGCTCGTGCGCCCTGAAACGTACGCACCACATCCTGTGGAAGGCCCATCTTTTCTAAACGGATCCGTTCAGCGGACAGACCCAAAGATGCTGACATAAAAAAAATACATACCTTCCCCTCAAGGATCTGTTATCTGGTGGAGGGGGCCGGCAGAGGAGCGGAGTGTGAAGTTTCTGCCACAACTGTGGAGCGCCTCTGGTGCTGTTGCTGGCCAAGGCGGTCCCTCCAGCGGCCGGAGGGGCAGATGGACTGTGACATCACCAGATGGTGTACAGTCTCTAAGACCTCCTCGGACCTCTGCGATTTCTCATGGATGGTCCTGAAGTTGGCCCTGAACAGCGCCTCTGGGGTGATGGGGTCTTCCAGCAGGTCTTTCTGCAGCCTCTCAGACAAGGATGGCGAGAGGCGGAGCCAGATGGTCCTCTGGCTCATGGTCATCTGGGCGGCGATGCGGGACAGGCAGACCACAGAGGTGGCACATATGTTTAACGTGACGTCAGCGGCTTACAGACAGAGCTCTTTGTCTCCTCCAGCAGGTCTGCTTCCTCCAGCCTCTTTGAGATGCTGTAGGCCAGCAGAGCAATGTTGTTCGCCGCGAACTGCCTGGGATGTTCACTGGTGAGCTCGGTTGGAGAGCTTTGTCACCCTCTGGTCATGCTTTCCTGGAGGGATAGGTTGCTGGTCCATCCTGGAAGCTTTTGTCTCAAGCGCCTCCACCAGGCTTGGCTCCAGGGGGGAGAACCGAGGGAAAAAAACACAGATCAGTAAAAACCCTCCACTCTGGAGATGGAAGCGAAGGTGGAGACAGATGTCTTCAGCTTGCCGGGCCCAGCTGTAGCCTTGTTCCAATGTGACATCACAGCTGGACAGCAAGGCCAAATGGGATCAGGGCAATGAGCCGGGGCGGAGCCAAACCTTCCCGCCAGATCATCTGATCAGGGCGGAGGAAGGCGAGGGACAGAAAGTCCCTTGTGTTAGCAGCCTACATGATTATGCCGGGCAACTCCGAGAGGAGGGGGCTGACGGCTGGGAGCGGTGTGGTCGCTGACGTGGGAAGACCCGAGGTGGCTGAGCATCCATTCGACCGTTCTTCTTCTGTCACTACACACTCCAGGAGGGAAGGGGCAGCGAGGTTGTTTCCAGCATCGCCTTTCTCGGAGGAGTCATCCGATTCACTGCGTGACTCTGCGTCAAAGGAAGGCAGTGGTGTCATCCCGCGCATAGTGTCCCGATGCTACGCTCGGCAGAATGCAGATCTTAAAGTAATCTACCTGGAAGCTGCAGCAGAGGCGTTCCAGCGGGCAGAAGAGGAAGCGCTGCTCCCGGCTTAAGAGGAGAGAATGCCGGGCGGGGGTTATGGTGAGGCTACGAGCTAACGCTAAAGCCGGTAAACTCCCCATGCCGTCTCTCTTTCTGTCGAATGTCCGCTCGTTGGACAACAAGGTGGATTTACTTCGTCTGAGAGCAGGCGCCTCAGAAGAGATGAAGAAGTGTGCAGTGCTTTGCCTCACGGAAACGTGGATTACAAGTGAAACGCCGGACTCAGTCTTCCAGCTGGATGACAGACTTTTATTTCGAGCGGACCGCTGCAGCGAGCTAACGGGGAAATCACGGGGGGGGCGGAGTATGCATTTACGTGAGTAAGAGTTGGTCCACGAACTGTACTGTTGTAAATAGCTCATGCTCGAAGGCTTTGGAGCAAATAACAGTGAAATGTCGGCCACATTATCTACCCCGAGGGTTCACAGTGACTTTTATCACAGTTGTTTACATTCCTCCGAACGCTAATGCTAATGAATCACTACAGGAGCTTCATGATATCATCAGCTCGCTGCAGAACAAACACCCCGAGGCTCTTTACGTTGTAGCTGGAGACTTTAACCACGTGAATCTAAAGGACTGTCTCCCAAGCTTTAATCAGCATGTGACGATTCCGACACGTGGAGACCGCACGCTGGACCGTGTTTACACGAACGTAAAAAATGCATACAAAGCCGAACCCCGCCCCCACCTAGGACTGTCAGACCACATCTCAATCTTCCTGGCTCCTGCTTACATGCCCCCGCTGACACGCTCCAGACCGGTACAAAAGAAAGTTAAATGTTGGAGCCAGGACAGTGGACCCATACTGAGAGATTGTTTTGATCGAACAGACTGGCAGGTTTTCAGTGAAGCTGCTGAAAATGGAGGTTCGCTTGATCTTGACCAATACACATCCTCAGTACTGGGTTACATTAGTACATGTACTGACACAGTCTCCACTATCAGAAATGTTAAAAGCTACCCAAACAGAAAACCTTGGCTGAATGCAGAGGTGCGTACCCTGCTGGAAGCCAGGAACACTGCCTTCAGGTCTGGAAATTCAGAGGAGCTGAGTAGGACAATAAAAGAGCTGGTTGCTGGTATTAAGAGGGCCAAGGCCACATATGCAAAGAGGATCGAGGGTCAATTCATCTCACAAGACCCTCGGAGCATGTGGAGGGGCATTAAGTGCATAACAGATTATAAAGGAAGGAGTGAACAATGCCCCAAAGACCCATCTCTGCCTGATGCCCTCAACAAGTTCTATGCACGCTTTGAAGACCCGAACAGACCACCCAGCACCAGACTCACCTCGCCACCGGATGAAGAGCATCTCAGCGTGACCTCAGCAGAAGTAAGGAGTACCTTCAGGAGGATTAATCCGCACAAAGCAACTGGCCCAGACAACATCCCCGGAAAAGTGTTGAAGGAATGTGCTGATCAGCTCTGTGAGGTGCTGGCAGACATCTTTAACACCTCACTTACCCTGGAGACAGTTCCCACCTGCCTGAAGACTGCCACCATCATCCCAGTCCCAAAAAGCTCTACAGTGACTGGTCTGAATGACTATCGGCCAGTGGCCCTCACCCCGATAGTCGCTAAATGCTTTGAAAAACTGGTCATGACTCGCATCAAAACAACCATCAACATCAACGAGGACCCTCATCAGTATGCATACCGTGAGAACCGATCAACAGAGGATGCAATCTCCTCTGTGGTCCACACTGCACTCAACCACCTGGAGCAGAAAAACTCTTACGTCCGTATGCTCTTTGTGGACTTCACATCCGCCTTCAACACCATGATCCCCCAAACCCTGATGGACAAACTATCCACACTAGGACTAAGCCCCTCCATCTGCAACTGGGTACTAGACTTTTTAACAAACAGACCACAGTTAGTGAGGATCCACAACCTCTCCTCCTCCACCATAACCCTCAGCACTGGCTCTCCTCAGGGATGTGTGTTGAGCCCCCTCCTGTTTACTCTGCTCACGTATGATTGTGCAGCTACCCATCCAGGCTGTCACATTGTAAAGTTTGCAGATGATACAGCGGTGGTGGGATGCATCACAAACAATGATGAGTCCAGCTACAGGCAAGAGGTGGAACACCTGGAGAGCTGGTGCAGAGAGAATAACCTTCACATCAATGTGAAGAAGACAAAGGAGATGATTGTGGACTTCAGAAGGAACAAAAACACCTACACCCCCCTGAACATAAGAGGATCTGCGGTGGAAGTGGTCTCCAGCTACAAGTACTTGGGTGTACACATGAATGACAACCTCAGCTGGAGCAACAACACCACCAGCCTGATCAAGAAAGCTCATCAGAGACTCTACTTCCTCACACGGCTGAGGCGAGCTGGTCTGGGAAGTTCAGTCCTCACCTCCTTCTACAGGTGTGCAGTGGAGAGCATCCTGTGCTCGAGCATCAATGTGTGGCATGGAGGCTGCACAGCTGCAGAAAGAAAAGCTTTGCAGAGAGTGGTGAAGGCTGCACAGAAATCTGTTGGAATCAGCCTCCCCACCATCACAGACATCTACACCTCCAGATGCAGGAAGAGGGCCACCTGCATCATGAAGGACCCCACCCACCCAGCACACACACTTTTTGCCCCACTCCCCTCAGGAAGGAGGTTAAGGAGCATTAAGTGTAGAACCACTAGACTGAGGAACAGCTTCTACCCTGAGGCTGTTAGACTCATGAATCTCTAACTAGAATAATCACTGTGAAAAACTATATCATGTTGCTGCTGATCTGTTTCATGTTGCTGCTGATCTGTTTCAATGTTGATGTGTTCATGCGTGCACATCTGCTCACAGACTCATGTTCATGTTTGTGCTGATGTTCAATGTTTTATGTTATGAATGCTTAGTGTATATTTAGTTGATGTTTTTCTTAGTTCATATCTTAGATGTTATTACTGTTTTTCTTAGACATTTTATTGTTGGATGTAACTGGGACCCCGTGAACATAATTTCGCTCCACGACATGTACCACATGAGGTGCGAATGACAATAAAGAAACTCTGACTCTGACTCTGACACAGAAAAAAAACTCAGCGAAGCTGCTGCACGCTTCGCCTTTTCGAGGGAATCATCCGATTCACCGTGAGAAAAACATGTTAGAAAAGGCGATGGTGTCGTCCGGTGAGTAGTGGATCGCTACGGACACACTCAGCGGAGCTGCTGCCAACAACGCCTTTTTCGAGGGAATCATCCGATTCACTGCGAGGAAAACACGTTAGAAAAGGCGGTGGTGTCGTCCGGCGAGTAGCAACCCTCCACAGAAAGATACACTCAGCGGAGCTGCTACTAACATTGCCTTTTTCAAGGGAATCATCCAATTCACCACAAGGAAAAAAACGTAAGAAAAGGCGATGGCGTCGTCCAGCGCGTAGCGGCCCGCCACGGAAAAGCACTCCTTGGCGCTTACCTTGAACAAGGCTGCTCGTCTCTGCTTCTGCTCGGGGAGGAAGAGCTTACCGGGACGGTAGGAGGTTGACGTGGCGGAAACCCACGCATCCTTAGCAAAGGTTGTGCCGGTCAAACCTGGACAACTTTTCCTTCTTCATTCTTCTGACAGTGCTAGCTAGCTGGCTGAAGAAAAAATGGGAGCCGATTACCCGGTCTCACCATAATTTATACGGACCGGAGGTGAGGCCCACACAGCAGGTGGACGTGGACTAAAGTTTTTAGTGCTGCGCTGCGTGCTAAGGGATAAACCCACTAGCGATAGCCTTAAAGGGCGAAGCCTATACGAAATAGAACTCCTCTGTGGTTCTTTGGGGCTTAGGGCTCTGGTCATCTCCCTAATTGACATGAGAACACAAAACATCAACAGTGTAGTATGACAAATATATGAGATATATATTGATACAATATTCACGAGTTCCTCATCTTTCTGACTGTGTAATGCCGTGCATTGAATTTAACAGAAATGTAACGAGAGACGTTATTTACCTTTGACCCATCAAAATGAATGCGGTCATTTATTTTCAGAATCAAAGTTTAACATCAAACATTTACATTAATTTGGCAAAATATGAAAATAATAACAGACAAGTTTCACAAATAATGAACTTCAAATCACTCGGCGGTGATTGAAGACTTTGCTTCAGATATTTCTAAAATATCTGTACTGATTTTATGAGAAAGAGGAGAGTTTAAGATGAAATGGAGTTATCTTACAGAGAGATATGTGAGGGAATTAATCTGTTTGACCAGAACGTGCACGCTTCATCAGATCTCAGCTTGCCTCCGGTACACTTTAGTCGAAGAAGAGACCGTTACCTGGTTGATGATAGATCAGCTCGATAGAGAATCCTCCAGACTGTTCAGCGTCTCCGTTGAGAGCAGCTAAAATCCTTCGAGAGTCGTGCGTGGGTCGTTCAGACAGAAATTATAATTCCAAAACGTCTCTGGATCATCCTGAACGCGTTCTGCATCCAAGAACTCTGAACTCCTTTCATTCTTTTACTCTCAGCAACTCTTCATTGTCTAAGTCTCTCAGACTCTCAGACTCTCTAGTTCTTCATCTCTGGAATTCTTTTCCATTCCGAGTTCTGAATTCTGCTGAATTCTCTTCAGAGCTAACATGAACTGGGAAGTTGCCACATTTAAAATGGGTCGACTTCCGGTTCATTTGAGAGCTTTTGATTGGTCGATGGACCAGAAAGAGGTGTGTTTTTGTGATGTAAGATGTTATCATAAGTCAAGGATTGTTTTCAACATACAGAAAAGATTATTGCAGACGACCAGACTTCGTGGAGTCTCATGCTGTTGTATCTTCTCAAATAGTAAAACATGACATTTCTTTTTCAGTAAACATTTAGTTGACCGAAGCTTCAACTTTCACATACTTACAAAACTTAGCTCATTTCAGACAGAAAATCAAGAAATGCATATTAACCTGATTTCTTCTTTGAATGAGGAATAAAAATCATTACTTACTGTTTATGTAAAATAAAAATGAGTAGTTCTTTCCAACCTGTAAGCATTGAATGGAACTAACACAATTTGATTATCAAACATTTGTAAAACAGTAATGATTATAAAAATTGTCTTTTCTGCTTGATTAATTCAAGAAAGAAAGTCATCAGATGGCTCAGACTGTATTCAGATCAATGAAAATAACAGTCTCTGTCCATCTGATAGATTTGAGGTCATCAGGGTCAGATCAGGGTCAGATCAGGTTCACTACAACAGTAACATGGTTGTGTTATTATTTATCAAAAACCATTATCTAGGCTGAGAGATAAAGGTTTGACTGGTCAACAATAATATCCTTTACAGCTTACTTACTTCCACCATGCAGCCTCCACTGTAGAAAAATGCAGCAAACTTTTAACAACAAAGTTAGCGACTGTCCTGTGGCCCCCACCTCACTTTTCTTTTGTCTGTCCTCCTCACATCAGGGTCAGAACCTCCTGTGTGGAGAACATTAACATAAACAGTGAACATCAGGTGAACTGCTTAACCAGCTGACCATGGATGAGCACATTTTTACAATCTAAGCTTCATCCGTTACTGTTAATTTTTACTTAGCTTTTGATGTAGCTAGCTACATAGATAGCCATAAAATAAAGCTCCACACTAATATCTTAAAGTTAGTGTTACATGGATCCTAGTTTAATTCACCGCGATGCACGTATTAAGCTGCAGTAACGTTAATAAACGTAAACTCACCAGCTGAAATCCCAGACACAGCGTCGTCCTCGGATGAAGCAGAGTCCGGTCGTGGCGATAATGAATCAGGCCATTCAACACTCGCAGGCTGACTTTAATGCTGAGAGAGAAGGAGGGAAAGCTGCGCTCCTCTCCCCTTGCTAACACGGAACAACTTTCCGCTCGTAAATTGAAACCGTTCGATGCCACAAGCGCTGCACACATGAACTCCGTCTGTGGGCATAGCCAGCGCCATAGACTTGCAGCTGTACAGCAGCTCTATACAGCTCTGGATGTAAACATGTAGTCTGTTTGCTATATGTCTGTGTTTTATCAGCCTGCGTGCTGAAACCATGTGTCAAGTTACAGCCAATACTGAAACTTGACACCAAAAAAAGAGGCGTGTTTCAATCTATACACTGACTGACGCAGTTTGGTCGGTGCTATAAAAGAACCTTGGTTTGGTATACAGCCCTATACCAACAGACAACACACAAAGCAATATACAAAATGAAATAAATCAGAATATAGACATAGAAACGATGCAGATAATAAATATGACGACAAACCAGTGTGGAGCGTACAGGTTCAAAACACAGATCCTCTGGTGTTGAAAGCTACTGAATAGTAGTGGGTTTTTAAACGGGATTTGAAAACAGAGAGGGAGGGGGCCAGTCTGACAAGTAGAGGTAACTCGTTCCAAAGTCTTGGTCCTGCTACAGAGAAGGCCCTGTCACCTCTATGCTTAAGATGAGTTCCTGGAACTGTGAGGAGCAATTGGTCTGCTGACCTCAGGGAATGTGGAGGGACATACGGTTGTAGCAAATCAGAGATTGGGGGGGGGGGGGGGGGGCGAAACTGTTCAGCGATTTGTAGACATTTTTAGACGTTTGTATCACTAGGGATAAGGTGTCCTGCTCAGAAACACCACGAGATGTGCAATGACTGGGGATTGTACCCTGGACCTTCGGGTCCCGAGTCGTTTGCCCTGCCCCTACACCATCTCGGCCTCCCAATCAAACTGGCACAAAGGCTTTGGCTGTCATTTTATACAGAATACTCTTCCTAACACAACCAGGGCTTCAACCTGCAGCTTCACGATTATGAGACTGTGGCACTGACCACTGAGCTGCTGCACCACCTTGTATTACGGAAAATTAAACTTAGTTTTTCCAAAAACAATTCCTTAAACTGTAAAGTCATTGGGGCAACTGCTGAGGTGGTTCCAAAAGAAGTGGAGGAGGGTTTGATGTGGAGGGAGGCCAGAGAGTCACTTCTGCCAGCCGTGAACAGAAGTTTGGTGTGGTTTTTAAAAAGTGTCTGCTCAAGATTGCCTCGCTGACTTTGTTGCAACCAATCACGTCAACCGGACTGCAGTGAAATTTGACAATTTTCTTGCCTTTTTTAAACTTTGAGTCAGTAAGGTAATTTCAGATAAGTGGCTGCGTAAGCTCTTCTTAAATAAATGTTGTATACAGTATGTTCACAACTGGAAGTATGCAGTAAATTACTCCACATAAAAAGGTTTTAAATAGTACTCCTTATGTATTGGTGTCTCATTTTTACCCTCCTGGTTTTTGTCATTACTACTGCAGGTCCAGCATCATGAGAAAACGCTTTGGATTCCCTTTTGTGGCCCAACATTCCTGAAGGAACACTTGATCTGCGTTCTTCTGCACACAGGAAGTTACTGCACCTTGGAAGAGCAGTGTGTGACAGTGGGACATGAACCTGCACTTTGTTCTGGAGGAATGAGAAGAATGTTTCAACTTAGAAAAGCTCCAAATACCACTGCCTTCTCAGATGTCAATTCATCCAATTTATTAGTCATTTTCCTCATTTTTATTGAATATTTTTAAAGACTTTATTCTAAAGAGGCTGTACTTTCCAAGAAACTGGAGTTGATATAAAGACCTAAGCCTGAATGAGTCGGGGAGAAGAGGATAAAACGAAAACTGCCCATGCCTGGAAAGTTGAAGGTTTACGACCGTCACTTTGAACCCAAACTCTATGTAAACCAAACCATCCAGTCCCTGCTTTAGATCACAGTGCTGGCTGAAGTTGTTTAATGATCTAGTGGAATTTGAGGGCATCACTGAAACTGGAGCTGTTTCTGAATAACTGAATATATAGGAACACTAATGGATGGTCCTTTGGATTTGTCTCTAACTGAAACAAGCAGACAACCTGTTGCTTAGTGCTGGATCATGTTGATGATGTAGCTGGCAGTTGAGGTGGTTTGAGTCAGCCACCAGTGGGGTTCAGGGGTGGTTTGAGTCAACCACCAGTGGGGTTCAGGGGTGGTTTGAGTCAAACACCAGTGGGATTCAGAGGTGGTTTGAGTTGAACACCAGTGGGGTTTAGGGGTGGTTTGAGTCAGCCACCAGTGGGGTTCAGAGGTGGTTTGAGTTGAACACCAGTGGGGTTCAGGGGTGGTTTGAGTCAGCCACCAGTGGGGTTCAGAGGTGGTTTGAGTTGAACATCAGTGGGGTTCAGGCGTGGTTTGAGTCAGCCACCAGTGGGATTCAGGGGTGGTTTGAGTTGA
>NC_056513.1:322722-323430 GCF_014905685.2 Nematolebias whitei | reverse complement strand
AGTGGGATTCAGGGGTGGTTTGAGTCGAACACCAGTGGGGTTCAGAGGTGGTTTGAGTCAGCCACCAGTGGGATTCAGAGGTGGTTTGAGTTGAATACCAGTGGGGTTCAGGTGTGGTTTGAGTTGAACACCAGTAGGGTTCAGGGGTAGTTTGAGTCAGCCACCAGTGGAGTTCAGGGGTGTTTTGAGTTGAACTCCAATGGGATTCAGGGGCGGTTTGAGTCGAGCACCAGTGGGGTTCAGAGGTGGTTTGAGCTGAACACCAGTGGGGTTCAGGGGTGGTTTGAGTCAGCCACCAGTGGGGTTCAGGAGTAGTTTTGAGTCGAACACCAGTGGGGTAAAGAGGTGGTTTGAGTCAGACACCAGTGGGGTTCAGGGGTGTTTTGAGTGGAACACCAGTGGAGTTCAGAGGAGGTTTGAGTCAGACACCAGTGGAGTTCAAGTGTGGTTTGAGTCGAACACCAGTGGGGTTCAGAGGTGGTTTGAGTCGAACACCAGTGGAGTTCAGAGGAGGTTTGAATCAGACACCAGTGGGGTTCAGGGGTGGTTTGAGTCGAACACCACTGGGGTTCAGAGGTGGTTTGAGTCGAACACCAGTGGGGTTCAGAAGTGGTTTGAGTTGAACACCAGTGGGGTTCAGGGGTGGTTTGAGTCAGACACTAGTGGGGTTCAGGGGTGGTTTGAGTCAGACACCAGTGGGGTTCAGGG
>NC_056513.1:316366-322712 GCF_014905685.2 Nematolebias whitei | reverse complement strand
GGGGTGGTTTGAGTCAGACACCAGTGGGGTTCAGGGGTGGTTTGAGTTGAATACCAGTGGGGTTTAGGGGTGGTTTGAGTCAGATGCCAGTGGAGTTCAGAGGTGCTTTGATTGAGACACCAGTGGAGTTCAGAGGTGCTTTGAGTAAAACACCAGTAGACTTCAGAGGTGGTTTGAGTCAGCCACCAGTGGGGTTCAGAGGTGGTTTGAGTTGAATACCAGTGTGGTTTAGGGGTGGTTTGAGTCAAGACACCAGTGGGGTTCAGGGGTGGTTTGAGTCAGACACCTGTGGGGTTCAGAAGTGGTTTGAGTCAGACACCAGGATAGTTCAGAGGTGGTTTGAGTCAGCCACTGTGGGGTTCAGAGGTGGTTTGAGTTGAATACCAGTGGGGTTTAGGGGTGGTTTGAGTCAGACACCAGTGGAGTTCAGGGGTGTTTTGAGTCAGACACTAGTGGAGTTCAGGTGTGGTTTGAGTCAGACAGCAGTGGGTTTCAGAGGTGGTTTGAGTCAGACACCAGTGGGTTTCATAGGTGGTTTGAGTCAGACACCAGTAGACTTCAGAGGTGGTTTGAGTAAGACACCAGTAGAGTTCAGAGGTGGTTTGAGTCAGACACCAGTAGAGTTCAAGGATGCCCCGACTCAGAAGAAGTAGACTACTCTGTTGGCCCACATATATACTGCAGTTAGTAATGCGAGGCTTGGACTGAAGCCTTCTCCTCAGCCAACGAAGAGCAGCAGATTGACCGTGTCTAGACACAGCAGCTGTTTTCACCAGATGTCTTTTGACTGATAGACCATCCCTGATCTAAGGAAGAACAAAGCACCAAAGCAGATCATTACTGTTTCATGTGGTCTGTTTTGTTTTCACTTTTGTTTTATGCCTGCAAGTTTTCTACCAGAACTAGTCTCCCTCTGCATTGCCACCTGAAGTCAAATCAGCTGAAGCTGTACACTTTCAGCTCATGTCTAATTGAAACCTAAAGTATAAAGTGGTGGATCCAAGTGTTCTTTTAAACAGCTTTTTAATCGCACTAGGCCAGCTTTGACACCACTAAATACCTGAAGAACCAGTTAACTTTTTGTACTGTTCTGGTTTTTGGCTTGCAAGAATATTAATATTTTTGCTTGGTTTTATTGTTGATATGTTTATCACACAGTTGCAGATACCTAAGCTCTGTTGATAAATATCTAATTGTATGTAATCAGTACAGCTGTTTGTCACCTGATGGAGAAGCCCTTCTCGAGTGTTCCTCGTCTTCTTTATGTCTCTCCTGCACTGCATCGTTTCTGCCCAGCACTGGACACCTAAACTCTCAATCACTTCTTACAAGTTAGTGAGCAAAAGCACTAAGTGACTCACACACGAAGTGATGCCAGGTAGCAATAGTAAGGGTGGAGGGAGGGGTACATCTTCTTCACCTCTCCCCCATGCTGTAGTCCTCCCCAGCAGATCCCTGAGACCCTCTCGCTATGTTCCAGTGTCAGCAGCCACCTTCTTCCTGGTTGGCTCCACCACGCTCTTCTTCTGCTTTACGTAAGTGGAGACCACACCCACACATGCCCACAAACACACACCAGTTGATGAGAGGCAACGAAATACATTCTTTCATAATTTTTTTCAAATCATACCACTTCATTTATAAAACACTTAAAAGAGCAACAAGGTCAAACAGAGTGGTGTACTGCAAAAATAAAGCAAGCGAAGGACACAGGATAAAATGCATAGATTAAAGTCTTTTCTAATTTTGTATTTTGAAATGCACACTCACCAAAAAATAAAAAATCCCCTCACATACCGGATAAGCTACACAGACATGCATAAATTAGACAGGCACTGACACACTTTCAATAGAGGATACAAATGGCTGCCAAGTGTCCCAAAATCTTTTAACAGAACTTTTATCTTTTCCAGATGAATATGATACATCACTTCTCTTATCCAGTGTTTATATTCTGGGGGATACAGGTCTTTCCATAAAATAATGCCTCTTTTCCATTAGTAACGTACGGCTTGACTGGACCCGACTCAGCCTGGTTCCAAGGCTTTTATATTAGAACAGTACATAGAACCTGTCCCTATTTTCAGAACCCTTGACTCTGTGGTTTTAACCTTATCAAGTAGGTACGAAAATGTGACGTCAGCACGTTGTCAGTCACTGATTGGTCAGGGGCGGAGTCACTGGATCGTTCAGAAACTTTTCAAAACATTGACCGCTATTTGCAATTTCTCGGACTGGAGCAGCGTCTGGACCTATTTTAAAGATTTTAAAAACAATAATGACAACACCATGGTCTAATGCTGACATGCTGACATTTTTTGTGCTTGGTGGCCGAGGACAAAATTCAGAGCGAGCTGGATGGAGCTCTGCTGGTCTCCCCGGTCCTCTCCCCCTGAGCCTCGGAGCCAGGCCGGGCAGGGCATCATCTCCCCGGCTCCGAGTTCCGCTGGTCACCATGGAAGATCCTCCGTGGTGCCGACTCGGGGCTCGGGCTCCGGATCCCGGCCTTGTGTGCTCAGAGCTTCACTGGTCACCACAAAGGATCATACGAGCTGGTGACTCGCAGAAGGCCATTGCCAGACCCCGGCCTCGCGTGATCATGAAGGCTGAATCTTGATCCCGGCAGTCAGGCGGACCGGGGCGGGTCTGGGACGGACGGTGGAAGTGATTTTCAGATAAACTAATATTTTGTTTTTATATATAAAATGTTTTTAATAATCGTTGAAGCGATTTAAAAAAAAAAGTTTTTTAAATATTTTTAATATATTTTTATTTTATATATAAAATGTTTGTAAAAAATCGCTTCCACCGTCCGTCCCAGACCCGTCTCTGTCCGCCTGTCTGCTTGGGTTGGGGTTGGGCCTTCATGATTACGCGAGGCTGGGGTCTGGCAACGGCCTTCTGCAAGTCACCAGCTGAGCTTGGACCTGGGAAGATGACGCCTGCCCATCCTGGCTCCGGGGGAGAGGATCGTGTGAGACCAGCAGAGCTGGTCATTAAAAAAAAGAAGTACTTTTTTAGCGTTGAAAATAAAAAAAATAATAAAGTAAACGGTGCCGGCTTTATCATGAAATCCTGTTTGCACTTTAATGATTATCTGTTAACTCAGCTGAAAATCATAAAAGACACAAAATTATTGAATCACTCAAGAATATTTCCCTCAAACATGTTTAAAGAAGAGAGACGGCCTTTAGTTCATCTTTATTTTAACCCACAAATGTACAAATCACAAAACAAGAACTTTAAAGCAAAGTTAAAAATCAAAAACTATATATGTGAACAAGAAACAAAACCACACATCTGAACGATAAAAGTAGACACAATGAGTACAAATACATCAAATGATGAAGAAAATCTATACAATTTTAAATATAGATGTTTTTGTAGAATCTGGTTTATCAGAGATTTCATGATGAACTAAAGTTCATTAGCAGGATTTATATATGTGTGTGTGTGTGTGTGTGTGTGTGTGTATATATATATCCATCCATCCATTTTCTTCCACTTATCCGGGGTCGGGTCGCGGGGGTAGCAGCCTAAGTAGGGAGGCCCAGACTTCCCTCTCCCCAGCCACTTGGGCCAGCTCTTCCGGGGGAATCCCGAGGCGTTCCCAGGCCAGCCGAGAAACATAGTCCCTCCAGCGTGTCCTGGGCCTTCCTCTGGGCCTCCTTCCGGTGGGACGTGTCCAGAACACCTCACCAGGGAGGGGTCCAGAAGGCATCCTAAACAGATGCCCGAGCCACCTCAACTGGCTCCTCACGACGTGAAGAAGCAGCGGCTCTACTCTGAGTCCCTCCCGGATGATCGAGCTTCTCACCCTGTCTCTAAGGGAGAGCCAGACACCCTGCGGAGAAAACTCATTTCGGCCGCTTGTATCCGAGATCTCATTCTTTCGGTCACAACCCAAAGCTCGTGACCATAGATGAGGGTAGGAACGTAGATCCATCGGTAAATTGAGAGTTTCGCCTTTTGACTCAGCTCTCTCTTCACCACGACAGACCTGTACAGCGCCTGCTTCACTACAGATGCTGCACCTATCTGCCTATCGATCTCACGCTCCATTTTTACCTCATTGTGAACAAGACCCCAAGATACTTGAACTCCTCCACTTGGGGCAGGACTTCCTCCCTGGCTCGGAGAGGGCACTCTACCCTTTTCCGGCTCAAGACCATGGCCTCGGATTTGGAGGAACTGATCTTCATCCCAGCCGCATCGCATTCGGCTGCGAACTGCTCCAGCGAAAGCTGTAGATCACGACCTGATGAAGCCAATAGGACCACATTATCTGCAAAAAGCAGAGACGCAATCTTAAGGCCACCAAAACGGATCCCCTCAACACCTTGGCTGCGCCTAGAAATTCTGTCCATAAAAGTTATGAACAGAATCGGTGACAAAGGGCAACCTTGGCGGAGTCCAACTCTCACCAGGAACAAGCCCGACTTACTGCCGGCGATGCAGACCTGGCTCTGACACCGGTCATACAGGGACCTAACAGCCCGTGTCAAAGGGCCGGGTACCCCATACTCCCAGAGTACCCCCCACAGGGTCCCCCGTGGGACGCGGTCGAACGTCTTCTCCAAGTCCACAAAGCACACGTAGACCGGTTGGGCAAACTCTCACGCACCCTCCAGGACCCTGCTGAGAGTGTAGAGCTGGTCCAGTGTTCCACGGCCAGGACGAAAACCGCACTGCTCCTCCTGAATCCGAGGTTCAACTATCCGACGGACTCTCCTCTCCAGGACCCCGAATAGACCTTACCAGGGACGCTTAAGAGTGTGATTCCCCTGTAGTTGGAACACACTCTATGGTCCCCCTTTTTGAATAGGGGGACCACCACCCCGGTCTCCCAATCCAGGGGAACTTCCCCCCCGTGTCCACGCAATATTGCAGAGTCGCGTAAGCCAACACAACCCTACAACATCCAGAGCCTTAAGGAACTCTGGGCGAATCTCATCCACCCCTGGGGCCCTGCCACCGAGGACTTTTTAACCACCTTGGTGACCTCAGCACCAGAGATTGGAGGGCCCGACCCAGAGTCCCCATGCTCCGCTTCCTCAGTGAAAGACGTGCTGGTGGGCTTTAGGAGGTCTTCAAAGTATTCCGCCCACCGACCCACAACATCCCGAGTTGAAGTCAGCAACACACCGCTCCCACTATAAACAATGTTGGTGGCGTACCGCTTTCCTCCCATGAGACGCCGGATGGTGGACCAGAATCGCCTCGAAGCCATGCGGAAGTCGTTTTCCATGGCCTCTCCAAACTCCTCCCATGCCTGAGTTTTTGCCTCAGCGACCACCCGAGCTGCATGTCACTTGGACTGCCGGTACCCATCAGCTGCTTCTGAGGTCCCACAGGCCAAAAAGGCCCGATAGGACTCCTTCTTCAGCCTGACAGCATCCCTCACCGACGGTGTCCACCATCTGGTTCGAGGGTTGCCGCCGCAACAGGCACCAACAACCTTGCGGCCGCAGCTCCAGTAAGCCGCCTCAACAATAGAGGCATGAAACATGGTCCACTCAGACTCAATGTCCCCCACCTCCCTCGGAACATGTTCGAAGTTCTCCCAGAGGTGGGAGTTAAAACTCCATCTCACAGCAGGAGACTCTGTCAGACGTTCCCAGCAAACCCTCACAATATGTTTGGGTCTGCCAGGTCTGACCGGCATCCTCCCCCACCATCGGAGCCAAGTCACCACTAGGTAGTGATCAGTGGACAGCTCCTCCCCTCTCTTCACACGAGTGTCCAAGACATGTGGCCGCAGATCAGATGAGACGGTGACAGGCAGGATGGAGTGGATGAAAAAAAGTTTCAGGAGTTATTTGTGACAAAAGGGTGTCAGCAAAGGTCAAAGGAAAAGTTTACAAGACAGTGGGGAGACCAGCTATATTGTATGGTCTGGAGACAGTGGCATTGACAAAAAGACAGGAGAAAGAACTGGAAGTGGCAGAAATGAAGATGCTGAGGTTCTCCTTAGGAGTGACGAGGATGGATACGATTAGGAATGAGATAATCAGAGGTGCAGCACAGGTTGAACAACTGGGCGATAAAGTTAGGGAGGCCAGACTGAGATGGTTTGGACATGTCAAGAGGAGGGACCATGGGTATATTGATAGAAGGATGTTAGAGATGCAGCTGCCAGGAAAAAGCCAAAGAGGAGATATGTGGATGCAGTTAGAGAGGATATGAAGGTAGTTGGAGTGAGGACAGAGGATGCAGAGGACAGAGTGAGGTGGAGGAGGATGACTCGCTGTGGCGACCCCTGAAGAGGGAAAAGCCGAAAGAAGATATACATATATATATATATATATGTATGTATATATATATATATATATATATATATATACAC
>NC_056513.1:299477-315966 GCF_014905685.2 Nematolebias whitei | reverse complement strand
ATAATTTAAAGAGGTCCAGTCAGACAAAATTTCATGAGGCCAAGGTCTGGAAGTCCAACTATTTAATATCATGGAAAAGTTGTTTAACTTCCGTAATTCCATTCAAAAGTTAATTTTTAATAGATGATAGATTCAGGGCCCACAATTTAAATGATTTCAAATATGTATTTGTTTATTTTTACATAATTTGGACTTCCAGCTCATGAAACCCATGAAAACAGGATTTCAAAAACTTAGAATACTGTGAAAACATCAGCCCACACTACTTCTCAGTTGTTGCAGAAAAAAAAGAAATAAATTAAGATCACAACAAATCAATCAAAATATGGTACTTTCAAATCAATATGTCAATCTTCAATACTTGGTTGTGAATCCCTTTGCCTTAATCACTGCCTCTATGTGACATAGCTTTGAGGCAATCAGCCTGTGGCATTGACTGGGAGTTATGGAAGCCCAGATTTCCTTGATGCTTGCTGTCAGCTCTTCTTTGTTGTTGGGTCTGGTGCCCCTCATGTTCCTCTTGAGAAGACCCCATAGATTCTCAATGGGGTTTATGTCCGACCAGTTGGCTAGCCAGTCAAGCACTGTGGCATGGGCATCAAACCAGGTTTTGGTGCTTCTGGCAGCATGGGCAGGGACCAGGTCCTGCTGGAAGATGAAATCTGCGTCTCCATACAGATCCTCAGCAGAAGGAATCATGAAGTCCTCTAAAACATTCTGGTAGACTGTTGCTGTGACCTTGGATTTAAGAAAGCAGAGTTTACTAACACCTGCACCGGACATTGCACCCCAAATCATGACTAACTGTGGATATTTCACACTGGACCTCAAGCAGTATGGGTTCTGTTCCTCACCCTTCTTCCTCCAAACCCTTGGACCTTGATTTCTGAATGAAAGGCACACTTTACTTTCATCGAAAAAGAGGACAGAGGAACCCGACAGTTGTAGCCCATCTCCCGGATGCGTCTGAATGTGGTGGTTTTTGAAGCTGTGACTCCCGACTCATTCCACTCTTTATGGATCTCTGACAAATTCTGGAATCTTCTCTGTTTGATGATCCGCTGAAGCCCACGGTCATCTCTTTTGCTGGTGCATCTTCTCCTGCCACATTTTGCCCTTCCACTAGACTTTCCAATGATATGCTTGTACATAGCGCTTTGTGAACAGCCAGCCTCCTTAGCTATGAACTGTTGTGGCTTACCCATCCTATGGAGGGTATCAATGATGGTCTTCTGGTCAGTTGTTCTGTCTGCAGTCTTCCCCATATTGAACCAAACTGAAACAATTTAATGACACCTGGGAAAACCTGTGCAAGTGCTTTGAGTTTAGTAGATGATTAGTGTCACACTCAGTTTAAAACATTCATGACCTGCAACATTTGGGATGATTTCTACACAGTATTCTATTTTTTAAAAATCCTATTTTTATGGGTTTAATGAGCTGGAAGCTCAAATTATGTAAAAAAAATAAACAAATAAATACTTGGAAATTGTTTAAATTGTGGGCCCTGAATCCATCATGTATTAAAGATTAACTTTTTGAATGGAATTGTGAAAGTTAAACAACTTTTCCATGATATTCTAATTTTTTGGAAAGGGTCTGTATATACATACATATATATCATGCATTTTAGCTTATATTACTACCTTGAAGTACTTATTCATTCAAATTCATCCTGCTGCACCATTATATTCTACCATGTTGTTGTTCATTTCCTCTCTTTAGGACATTGTAAATACTATAATCACTTTTTTGTACTTTTTTTGTGTACCCTTATTGCATACTTTTAGTATTGTTTGTTTGTTCGTTAATTTTTTTATTGAGTCAAATTGGTTCTTCTCATCCTGAGCATTTCATTGTACTGTTAACCCTGTATTAACCTGCATAGAATAGAATAGAAACAGCCTTTATTGTCCCACGGATGGGAAATTCAGTGTAACAGCAGCAACAGATAAAAAGATTCACACAAAAGTTCCTAAATACTAAAAACAATATATAAAGAAATAAGATAAACCGTATCAATAATAATGTTCAATATGTATTTATTGACAGTACAGTATTATAGGCAGAGTGTGTGTTTTAGCAGAGGTCAGCATGTATTTAATCCTTATTGAGTTTGTTGGGAGCCTAACAGCTGCTGGGAGGAAGGACCTGCGGTGACGCTCCTTTGTGCATTTAGGAGCAGGAATCTGTCACTGAACAAGCTCTCCAGTTCAGCAGCAGCTTCATGGGGTGGGAGACGTTGTCCAGCAATGATGTTATTTTAGCTGGAGTCCTTTTGTCTCCCACCACCTGCACTGGGTCAAGGGGGCATCCAAGCACCGAGCTGGCCTTCTTGATGATCTTATCTAGCTTCTGCTGCTCCAACACACAACACCATAGAAGATGGCTGATGCCACTACAGAGTCAAAGAAGGTCTTCAGGAACACCCCCTGCACTCCAAAAGACCTGTCTCCTCAGCAGTTAGTCTGCTCTGACCCTTCCTGTAAAGTGCATCAGTGTTGTGAGACCCGTCCACTTTATTGTTCAGGTGAACACCCAGGTACTGATAAGAGTCCATGATCTCGATGTCCACTCCCTGGATGTTCACCGGGGTCAGTGAGGTGAATCTGTACCTGCAGAAATCCACCACCAGCTCCTTAGTTTTAGCAGCGTTGATCAGGAGGTGGTTCTGCTGGCACCAGTCCACAAAGTCTTGAGTCCACTGTTTGTACTCTGAGTCGTCCTCACCTGTGATGAGACAGACTGTGGCAGAGTCAGAGAACTGTTGCAGATGGCAGTGATGGAGTTGATGGTGAAGTCTGCAGTGTAGAGGGTGAAGAGGAATGGTGCCAGCACAGTTCCCTGTGGGACTCCTGTACTACAGACCAGCCTGTCAGAGACACAGCCCTGTGTCCTCATATACTGTGGCTGTCCACTGAGGTAATCCAGTATCCACTGGGACATGTGGTGATCCACTCCTGATAACTCCAGCTTGACCTGCAGAAGTCTTGGCTGGATGGTGTTGAAAGCACTGGAGAAATCAAAGAACATGATCCTCACGGTGCTTCCAGGTTTCTCCAGGTGCGTCAGAGATCAGTGCCTGAGGTAGATGATGGCATCATCCACCCCTATGCCAGGCTGGTAGGTAAACTGCAATGGATCCAACGAAGACCTCACCACGTGGCACAAATTGTTGAGGACCAGCCTCTCGAGTGTCTTCATCAGATGTGAGGTCAAAGCCACCGGCCTGTAGTTACTGAGGTCCTTGGAATGTTTGGTTTTTGGTACCGGTACCACACAGGAGGTCTTCCACAGTTGTGGTACTTTCTCCAGCTTCAGGCTCAGATTGAACATAAATCCCATGATGTCACACAGTTGATCTGTGCAGCACCTCAGGAGCCTGGAGCTGATTCCATCTGGACTTGCAGCTTTACGCACCTTGCTGGATTCCTTAGATAGAGAACTACTAATTGGCTTTTATGTATGTGAATGTTTCTGTAAAGTGCCCTGAGACAACTTTGTTGTGATTGGCGCTATATAAATAAACTGAATTGAATTGAATTGAATTGATTTTTCACAGCTCATTCCTCTCCTGAAGAGTTGAGAGGGACAGGACATGTTTTTACATATGACAAAAATACACAGCTTGAACTTGAACTTGAAGACTCGTTAGTTGTTTTTTAATATTTCTATTAAACTAAAAACCAATGAGAGATATTCAGTGGTTGATTTTTATTATTTTTTGTTACTTTTGTCAGTTTCAAATTATTTTAGACGTTTTTCTTACTGAAAGCATATACTTTTATCTGAACATAAAATGATTATTACATATTGTATAATGCACACACAGACATGGGTCAGAACATTATCATTACTGTTTGCATGATGTTTGTTAGTAATGTGAGCGTGCTGACAGTGGACATGGGGGTGTTCCTGTTTCAGGTGTCCATGGCTGTCAGAGCGTTTCTCTCTTGCTGTTCCCATCTACAATGGAGTCATCTTCCTGTTTGTATTGGCTAACTTCTGCATGGCCACCTTCATGGACCCCGGCATCTTCCCCAGAGGTCAGTGTATAGTGCAGTGTCAGTGTTCATAATAAGATTAGGCATGACACACAAATGGCTGATTCAGAATCAGAATGCCTTTATTGTCATGATACGCAAGTACAGTGAAATTAAGAGCCACTCCTTTTTTCAGTGCAAAACATGCTTAAGAAAAACACACACTAAAAATATAAAAAATGTAACGCAATATAGATATAATAGCACTATGAAAGTAAAAAAATACAAATAGTTCACAATTATATTGCACATTATGGATATTAGTGATTGAGAGTATGAAATGTCAGTAGTATTGGACAATAGAAGTCCAGGGGTTTGGGAGGTTAGATGATTAAATCAGTGCATGTGTGAGTTCAGTGTGGTGATGGCTTTCGGGAAAAAACTGTTCTTGAATCTATTTGTTCTTGTTCTGATGCACCTGTAGTTCTTCCCTGAAGGTAACAAATCAAACAGTTCAAAACCTGGGTGTGAACAGTCCTTGATTATGTTTTCTGCTCTGTTGATGCAGCCTGATGTGTAAATGTCCATCAGGGAGGGGAGAGGGCAGCCAATTATCTTTTGTGCTGTCTTGACTACTCTCTGAAGCCTCTCCCTGTCAGCCAGGGTGCAGCTGCCATACCATACTGAGATACAGTATGTCAGCAGGCTCTCGATGGACGAGCGGTAGAAGGTCAACAGCAATTTGGTGTTCAGGTTGTGCTTCTTAAGTACTCTTAAGAAGTGTAGTCTCTGCTGAGCCTTCTTGATGACCGCTGTGGTGTTCTCTTTCAAGTTAAGATCAGCAGAGATATGGACACCAAGAAATTGGAAAGTGTGAACCCTCTCCACGCACTCGCCATTGATGTAAAGGGGGGCTAGATTGGTGCTGTGCTTCCTGAAATCATAATTACCTCCTTGGTTTTTTTGATATTCAGAGCCAGATTTTTCTCTGAGCACCAGGTTGCTAGCTCCAGGACCTCCTGTCTGTAAAATGTCTCATCTCCCTTAGAGATTAGTCCGACCACTGTGGTGTCATCAGCGAACTTGACGATGAGGTTGTTGTTGTGGGCCGGGCTGCAGTCATGGGTGTAGAGACAGTTCAGCAGGGGGCTCAGCACACAGCCCTGTGGGGAGCCAGTGCTCAACGTACGAGTGGAGGAGAGGTTGGGACCAAGTCTTACAGATTGGGGCCGATTGGTTAGGAAGTCTTTTATCCAGGCACATGGGGGGGGGGGGGGGGGAGGTGAGATTGTTCAATATATTTATAAGAATGTCCGGAATAATTGTATTAAAGGCCGAGCTGTAATCCACAAAGAGCATTTGAACGTAGCTGTGCTGTTGTTCCAGGTGGCTCAGCGTGGTGTGGAGAGCTACTGCAATAGCATCCTCTGTGGACCTGTTGGTGTGATATGCAAACTGGTAGGGGTAAAAGTTCGGAGAGAGATAGTCCTTGATGTGCTGGAGAATCAGTCTCTCGAAGCACTTCATGATTACCAGAGTGAGAGCCACCGGTCGGTAATCATTCAGGCTGGTGTTGGTAGGCGTTTTCGGCACTGGGATGATAGTTGCAGATTTTAAGCAGGGAGGGATGACTGCCTGGGCCAGGGAGAGATTGAAAATTCTGGTGAAGGTGGGGACGAGCTGGAGGCCACATGCTTTGAGCACACTTCCAGGTACTCCATCTGGGCCAGTAGCTTTCCTGGGGTTCACTGATTGGAGCGAAAGTCTAACATGCTCCCGTACAATGAATGGAGTGGTGCAGTAACCGGGTGGGTGTGGGGACAGGGCAGGATCAGATGAGTGCTGCTGTGGTGCATCAAAGCGTGCAAAGAAGAAGTTTAGCTCCTCTGCTAGTGATGCACTCAGGTCTCCTGTTATTACCTCACAGCCTCTATAGTTTGTGATGTTTTTTATGCCCTTCCACACCTCCCGAGTTGTTACTGGACAGATGGGACTCTATACTCCTTTTATGGTCAGCCTTCGCAGTTTTTATTCCCTTATTCAGGTTGGCTCGAGCAGCTCGGTACAGAGCTCTGTCACCTGACCTGAAGGCAGCATTGCGGGCTCTGAGGAGTATGCGGACCTGGCTGGTCATCCAGGGTTTCTGGTTGGGGTAAACCCGAATGTTTTTGACTATAGTCACATTTCCGATGCAGAACTTGATGTAGTCCAGTACCGTTCCTGTGTATGTTTCTACATGATTGATGGATGAGCCGCACAATCTGCATGGATTGTTTATTTAAAATATCCATCCATTTTCTTCCGCTTATCTGGGGTCGGGTCGTGGGGGTAGCAGCCTAAGTAGGGAGGCCCAGACTTCCCTCTCCCCAGCCACTCGGTCCAGCTCCTCTGGGGGAATCCCGAGGCGTTCCCAGACCAGCCGAGAAACATAGTCCCTCCAGCATGTCCTGGGTCTTCCTCTGGGTCTCCCCCCGGTGGGACGTGTCTGGAACACCTCACCAGGGAGGCATCCAGGAGGCATCCTAAACAGATGCCCGAGCCACCTCAACTGGCTCCTCTCGACGTGGAGAAGCAGCGGCTCTACTCTGAGTCCCTCGCAGATGATCGAGCTTCTCACCCTATCACTAAGGGAAAGCCCAGACACCCTGCGGAGAAAACTCATTTTGGCCGCTTGTATCCGAGATCTCATTCTTTCAGTCACAACCCAAAGCTCATGACCATAGATGAGGATAGGAACGTAGATCGATCGGTAAATTGAGAGCTTCGCCTTTTGACTCAGCTCTCTCTTTACCACGACAGACCTGTACAGCGCCCGCTTCACTGCAGACGCTGCACCTATCCGCCTATTGATCTCACGCTCCATTTTCCCCTCATTCGTGAACAAGACCCCAAGATACTTGAACTCCTCCACTTGGGGTAGGACCTCCTCCCTGACCCGGAGAGGGCACTCTACCCTTTTCCGGCTCAAGACCATGGCCTCGGATTTGGAGGAACTGATCTTCATCCCGGCCGCGTCGCATTCGGCTGCGAACTGCTCCAGCGGAAGCTGTAGATCACGATCTGATGAAGCCAATAAGACCACATCATCTGCAAAAAGCAGAGACGCAATCCTAAGGCCACCAAAACGGATCCCCTCAACACCTTGGCTGCACCTAGAAAGTCTGTCCATAAAAGTTATGAACAGAATCAATGACAAAGGGCAACCTTGGCGGAGTCCAACTCTCACAGGGAACAAGCCCGACTTACTGCCGGCGATGTGGACCAGGCTCTGACACCGGTCATACAGGGACCTAACAGCCCGTATCAAAGGGCCCGGTACCCCATACTCCCAGAGTACCCCCCACAGGGTCCCCCAAAGGACACGGTCGAACGCCTTCTCCAAGTCCACAAAGCACATGTAGACTGGTTGGGCAAACTCTCACGCACCCTCCAGGACCCTGCTGAGAGTGTAGCGCTGGTCCAGTGTTCCACGGCCAGGACGAAAACCGCACTGCTCCTCCTGAATCCGAGGTTCGACTATCTGACGGACCCTCCTCTCCAGAACCCCCGAATAGACCTTACCAGGGAGGCTTAAAAGCGTGATTCCCCTGTAGTTGGAACACACTCCATGGTCCCCCTTTTTGAATAGGGGGACCACCACCCCAGTCTGCCAATCCAGGGGAACTTCCCCCGATGTCCACGCAATATTGCAGAGTCGCGTAAGCCAACACAACCCTACAACATCCAGAGCCTTAAGGAACTCCGTGCGAATCTCATCCACCCCTGTGGCCCTGCCACAGACGAGCTTTTTAACCACCTCGGTGACCTCAGCACCAGAGATTGGAGGGCCCGACCCAGAGTCCCCATGCTCCACTTCCTCAGTGGAAGACGTGCTGGTGGGATTGAGGAGGTCTTCAAAGTATTCTGCCCACCGACCCACAACATCCCGAGTTGAGGTCAGCAGCACACCACCACCACTATAAACAGTGTTGGTGGTGTACTGCTTTCCCTCCCTTAGATGCCGGATGGTAGACCAGAATCGCCTCAAAGCCGTGCAGAAGTCATTCTCCATGGCCTCTCCGAACCCCTCCCATGTCCGAGTTTTTGCTTCAGTAACCACCCGAGCTGCATGTCACTTGGACTGCTGGTACCCATCATCTGCTTCCAGGGTCCCACAGGCCAAAAAGGCCCAATAGGACTCCTTCTTCAGCCTGACAGCATCTCTCACCGATGGTGCCACCACCGAGTTCGAGGGTTGCCGCCATGACAGGCACGACAACCTTGCGGCCGCAGCTCCAGTAAGCCGCCTCGACAACAGATGCACGGAACATGGCCCACTCGGACTCAATGTCCCCCACCTCCCCCGTAACATGTTCAAAGTTCTCCCAGAGGTGGGAGTTCAAGCTCCGTCTCACAGGAGACTCTGCCAGACTTTCCCAGCAAACCCTCACAATACATTTGGCTCTACCAGGTCTGACCGACATCCTCCCCCACCATCGGAGCTAACTCACCACCAGGTAGTGATCAGTGGATAGCTCTGCCCCTCTCTTCACCCGAGTGTCCAAGACATATGGCGGCAGATCAGTTGAGACAACGACAAAGTCGATCATTGAACTGCGACCTAAGGTGTCCTGGTGCCAAGAGCACATATGGACACCCTTATGCTTGAACATCGTGTTCGTTATGGACAATCCATGATGAGCACAGAAGTTCAACAACAGAACAGCACTCGGGTTCAGATCAGGGGGGGCATTCCTTCCAACCACACCCCTCCAGGTCTCACTGTCATTGCACACGTGAGCATTGAAGTCCCCCAGCAGAACAAGGGAGTCCCTAAGAGTTGCACTTTCCAGTACCCCCTCCAAGGACTCCAGAAAGGGTGGATAATCTGAACTGCCGTTTGGTGCATAAGCACAAACGACAGTCAGAACCCATCCCCCCACACGTAGGCGAAGGGAGCCACGCTCTCATTCACTCGGATGAACCCCAACACACAGGCACCAAGATGGGGGGCAATAAGTATGCCCACTCCTGCTTGGCGCCTCTCACCAGGGGCAACTCCAGAGTGGAAGAGTGTCCAACCCCTCTCAAGGAAACTGGTTCCAGAGCCAGAGCCATGCGTAGAGGTGATTCCGACTATTTCTAGCCGGAACCTCTCAACCTCACACACAAGCTCAGGCTCCTTCCCCACCAGAGAGGTGACACGTCCCAATAGCCAGCTTCTGTAGCCGAGGATCAGACCGCCAGGGTCCCCGCCCTCGGCCACCACCCATCCCACATTGCACCTGACCCCTTTGGCCCCTCCCACAAGTGGTGAGCCCATGGGAAGTTTTATTTAAAATAAAATATTTAAAATTATTTAATACCTGCTGCACCTTTGTGCAGCCCATACTGAAGGATAAACTTCCTCCTGCAGCTGGACAGCTGATCTCCGTGTAGAGCGAAGAAGTAGGCGTGGCCAAAAGCGCTTGCAGCTGGCACAGAGCAGCTGGAGGCAGGAAGCTGAAATCATGACATACTGTGCTTTTTTAGAGCGCTTAGAGTTTAGAAACATTGTTTAGAATATCCTGATAGATGCTCAATAATCCAGGTAGAAAAATCCAACTTCCCAACAATCGAACTTTTTTGGATTGTTTAGAATATTGCAAGCATGTGGGAAGGGTTTAAAACACCTTTGTGTATATATGTGTGTATATATATATATATATATATATATATATATATTTTTTTTTTTTGTGTGTGTGTGTGTGTGTGTGTGTGTGTATACTGTCGAGGAAAATCAACACAACAACTCAGACTTTTCAGCCTATTCACCTGTTCCTCTCATTGGTTTGGAGATACATGGAGAAAAGACACAATAATCAGTCAGAGAGATTCAAGTTAAAATATATTACCAACATTTATTCAAGCTTTCAGCTGAAAGTAGACGCTCTTACCCCAAACAAACAGAAATACAACAAAAACCCAAGACGCGTCTGACCGGATCTTTCAGCTTCTTCTGTATTTAAACACAAAAGCTCCACCCAGAGACATGTCACACATTCTTACAGTTCTTTGTCTAAACTAGTTCAAACTGATGTTTTCATTTCCTGGAAGTACTTTTATGGAGTTATTTTTATTATTTTCTTTTGCCGTTCCAGTTTACTGGTGATCTTGTCATCAGGTGGGACACACACCAGCAGCTCCATGTTAGTTCATGTCTCGTACACAACAAACTCAAATACATTCTCTGACTTAGTTCAATCTGTACTTGTTGATACCAAAGGACAAGCAGATCCAAAAGCCAAGCATATACAGATAAAGGACAAGATACAGTTGTGATACATCGAGCAATACAGCACAGCAGATAAGAGAGTCTTTACAATACACTGCTCACAAAATTAAAGGGAACACTAAAATAACACATCCTAGACCTCAATTAATTAAATATTCTCATTGACAAGCTTTATTATTAGCACAATGGAATTGATTGAGAAGAAAATAACACAAAAATTATCAATGTAAATCAAAATTATGACACCATGGAGATTTGGATTTGGATTCATACTCAATATGACCCCATTCCTGCATCGGATTTCAAACAAGTTCTACCTATGATTGGACCCTATGCTCTTACTATTGTAATAGTAGTATTATGACAAGTGTGGTTCCTGATGTTTTCAAACATGCAGTAGTTCATCCATTAATTAAGAAACCTGGACTTGACCCTTCGACTTGCTCAAATTTCAGACCAATCTCGAAACTTCCCTTCCTGTCCAAAATCCTGGAGAAAATAGTATTCATTCAATTAAACAAGTTTTTGAATGAGAACAGAATCTTCAAGAATTTTAAATCTGGTTTTAAGCAACTCCACAGCACTGAAACAGCATTAGTAAGTGTTTGTAACGACATTATGATCTCAAACGATTCTGCTCAATTTGTGGTACTTGTGCTCCTGGACCTTACTGCTGCTTTTGATACTGTTGACCACAGTATCCTTATATCACGTCTGGAACAGTGGGTTGGGATTACAGGTGCTGCATTAGAATGATTCCGCTCATACCTGAGTGGCAGGAGTTTTTGTGTCAAGGTTGGTAATAATGTATCCGCCTCATTACCTCTTTCTTGCAGGGTCCCACAGGGTTCGATTCTTGGACCCCTTCTGTTCTCACTTTATTTGCCCCCACTGGGGTCCATCCTGAGGAAACATGGTCTTTCATTCCATTGCTATGCTGATGACTGTCATATCTACCTGCCTGTGAAACTAGCAAGTGTTTGCTCCATTCACCCTCTGTTAAAATGTCTGGATGACATTAAGGCCTGGTTGGCTTCAAATTTCTTAAATTTTAATGATGAGAAGACTGTAGTCATTGTCTTTAGCCCTAGCTCAACTGCCGCCACAGATCCTGTCAACCTGGACTCTCTTCAACCATATCTTAAGCAGTCTGGTAAAAATCTTGGGATGGTTTTAGACCCTGACGTCAAGTTTGACAAACAAAACTCTGTTCTGCAGAAAAGCTTCTTCCAACTAAGACTTATCTAAATCTGACTCCCGACGACCTCGGAGACGGGCCGACTATCAATTTCTCCTGGGACATGAGTACCCAAGGACAAAAGGACAAAAGCTTCATCTATCGCATACCCCCCCCCCCCCCGAGAACTTTCTGTGCAAGCTTATCAGAACTGCTGGCTGGAACAACATCTTCAGAAACTGTGGCTGATCTGAAAAAATGCTCATGGACAAATCTCAACACCTTGATGTCAAATGCAAATGTAATCATGTTTTAATTGTGCTGCTGTTAGAGTTTTTTTGATGTCTCAAATCGTGTCCTGATAGACAAGATGTGAAAGATCTTTTTTTGTAATACCACTATCTACCCTCATGTTTCTACCCCTTTTCCTATCTAAGATTATTATCTGATAAGGATAAAATGGCCGCGCTTTCTACAGTTGCAGCTTTGTGCACCGCCCATCTTTCGGACGACTGTACGTACTGTTGTGGATAGAATACCACGTCGTGTTCAAAACGGCGGAGGCGTCGCCCTTCGTATAAAAGATTTATTTGACACAACATGGGTTACAGATATTCAGAGACAAACAATTACATTAATAAGATATATGCATATAAATGGAGCATTAAGAACGAACCGCCTCGTGTGCGTCTCCCGGAAAATGCTCGGTACGCGTGCGTCATTCCCGGCCTTTTATCCCCGTTTGAGAAGGCTAGCTTCCTGATTGGTTCAGCTTCTGTCGCTATGGTTACGACTTAGCCCGCCCCCTCAAGGACGTTACGTCTATATTTCAGATAAGTTTTGGTTCACTTAAATCGGCTTTTGTTTAAAGTTTAACTTGCTATTATACTTTAGGGATATAAAATGATTCGTGTCTAAATTGTTTATGCGTAATAATTAATAACTATTAATTATTACCTACCTCCTGGGTGTTAATTCAATATCTGTTGGAGGTCTGGTGATTCTGTTTTTAAGGCAGATTCATCTTAGTTTCTGTGTCTGCGTTTAAAACTGTTAACACTGTTTAACGTGATTATACCTTAGTGATAACACTGATTTGAAATAGTTGTTTATTTCTAGGAATAATTATATTATCTAACTTATGTTCGTGTTTTTATTTGGATCATGGTTATACTCTTAATTTGATTTTACTTAGTCAACCTATAGTCTAAATTAAAGAGCTGTTCTAGCTTTATTTATGTTAATCAGTCTGCTCTCTGGCCTGATTTGATTGCTTGTAATTTATCAAATGTGAACTTGTAAAATTATCTTTAGCTACTATGAGATTATATTTAAAGGTCAACTAGTTAGAATTAGCAAACATTTTCTATAAACATAGTTCAACCTTGGAAGAAAGACACACCCACACTTTATATGACATGACATTTGAGTGCTTGATAGGAATTATAAAAAGGTATAAAATATTAAATCCAACAGTACATATTCGCGTTGTACCTCGGTGCCATTCCAATAAAGTTTATTCTGATTCTGACAGGTAGCTAAGCTCAAGCCAGTATTGTCCAGACCCGACCTTGATAAACTAGTCCATGCCTTTGTCATTACCTGATTGGACTATTGCAATGCACTCAATGCTGGGGTCAGCCAGGCCTCCATTTCACGTCATCAGCTTGTCCAGAATGCTTTAACCAGAACTCGTAGGTCTGAACATATTACACCAGTTCTGTCCTCCCTTCACTGGCTCCCTGTTCGTACTAGGATAGTCTTTAAAATTCTTCTGTTGACCTTCAAATGCTTAAATGGCCTCGCACCCCTTTACCTTTCTGAGCTTCTGGAACCTTACGTTCCCTCTCGGGCCCTGAGATCATCCGATCAGCTGCTTTTGGCTGTTCCAAAAACAAGACTGAAGCTCATAGGAGATCAGGCATTTTCAGTCATGGGCCCCAAACTCTGGAACAACCTGCCCCCCAACATCAGGCAGGCCACCTCCCTTCCTCACTTCAAATCCCTGCTAAATACATCTGTTCTCGCAGACATTTCACACAGTGTAAATTGATTTAGTGTTTTTTGTTCTGTGATCCTATGTTTTAAATGCTTTTTATTAATTCTTCAGTTATTATTATTAGTGTATTGTATTTTTTTTTGTCTTTAATTTTACTCCCATTGATTGTTGTTGTAGTTAAGCACTTTGATAACAGGTTCTGTTTTAAATGTGCTCTATAAATAAAGTTGACTTGACTTGATTTGAATATATGTATTGTATACACTAAAATAAACTACTACTTACTTTGTGGTTTTTCACTTATCACGGAACTTCAGGGTATGGATCCCCCGTGATAAATGAGGGACTACTGTAGCCTACCTACCTACCTACCTACATTGATTTATCTCCTACCTACCTACCTACCTACCTACCTACCTACCTACTACATCGATCTATCTCCTACCTACCTACCTACCTACCTACCTATTACATCGATCTATCGATCGTACCTACCTACCTACCTATTACATTGATCTATTGATCAATCTATCTTTTATATCGATCGATCTGTCTTTTACATTGATCTATCGATCGATCGATCGATCTATCTCCCACATCGATAGGTAGGTAGGTAGGTAGGTAGGTAGGTAGGTAGGTAGGTAGGTAGGTAGGTCGGTAGGTCGGTCGGTCGGTCGGTCGGTCGGTGTAACATTTTTATTACATTGGGCCATTCAAGGGCCCTCATACTACAAGCCTCATTAAGCTGTAAAAACATGTTTTGTCTTTCAGCTGAGGAGGATGAGGACAAGGAGGATGATTTTCGTGCTCCCCTCTACAAAACTGTGGAAATCAGGGGGATCCAGGTCAGGATGAAATGGTGTTCAACATGCCGGTTCTACAGGCCACCACGATGCTCTCATTGCTCCGTCTGTGACAACTGTGTGGAGGTTTGAACACTCATTTTAGTTACATACACCATCACTTCATCATTTCTGTGCATCAAGATGTGCCTGGTGTGATTCCATGAACAGCACCTTCAGTTTTTCTATTCACATCACTGGATGGGAGTAGTACTATTCTCTTAGCCCAGCCTGCTTTTTGACAAGTAAATCAAAAGTTACAGTTTTCCATTTGCACATTGGAATATTGTTTGGCCTATTCTCAACCTCTTTGTTTCCCCCAAAGACTTGAGCAGAAATGGATAAGGGAGCTCATAATCCACTGTATTCATGTTAATGCCCACCATGGATACACATCTCAGTTCACAAACACAATGAGGGCACGGTACATGTGCTTATTGGCTTAAGGTTTTTATTTTGGGACTGAACAAAATTAGCTTAAATGAGCAGCTAATCAAGGTGGTGTGGTCTAACATTGGACTATCACTCAATCTCATCTTAACAAATGCTTCAGTTGCTGCCAGGAGTATAAAAAATTGGCTCATTTAGAAGGATTCTGTGTTTTTCTTGGTATTATTTGATGCTGATTCTTTTTCACATTTCACCAAAATGGGTGGGGGGGGGGGACTTAAAACATCATTTGACAGTCAAATCAAGTCAAATTTATTTATAAAGCACATTTACAAAACAGCAGCTGTTACCAAAGTGCTTAACAATAAAAATCAATGGCAGTAATTTAATGAAAAAATATCCATCCCTCCATCATCTTCCTCTTGTTCTGGACTCATGTCTCAAGGGCAGCATCTTGAGCAGGGAGGTCCAGACATCTCTCTCCACAACCTCTTCCAGCTCTTCTGGAAGGACTCCAAGCTGTTCCTAGGACAACAGAGAGATAGTCTCTTCACTGTGTCCTGGGTCTTGCTCGCGGTCTCCTCCCAGTCGGACATGCCGAAGCACCTCCCTAGGGAGGCACCCAGAGAGCATCCTTACCAGATGCCTGAACTGCCTCAATTGGCTCCTCTGGATGTGGAGGAGCAGTGGTTCTACTCCGAGTCTCTCCTGATAACTGAACTTCTCACCCTGTCTCTAAGGGAGAGTCCAGCTACCCTGCAAAGGAAACTCATTTCAACCTCCTGTATCCACGATCTCATTCTTTCAGTCACTACCCAGAGTTCATGACCAGAGGTGAGGGGAGGAACATAGACCAACCAGTAAACCGAGAGCTTTGCCTTACAGCTCAGCTCCCTCTTCACCACAATGGACCGACACAGAGTCCATAATACTGCAGATGCTGCACCAATCCATCTGTCAATCTCACGCGCCATTCTTCTCACTCATGAATAAAACCTCGAGATACTTGAACTCCTTCACTTGAGGCAGAATCTCACCCTCGACCTGAAGAAAATAATCCACCCTTTTCCGAAAGAGGACCATGGCCTCAGATTTGGAGGTGCTGATTCTCATCCCAGCTGCTTCACACTCGGCTGTGAACCGCTTTAGTGAGAGCTGAAGATCATGGCATGATGATGTCAACAGGACCACATCCTCTGCAAAGAGCAGAGATGAATCCTGAGGCCACCGAACTGGACTCCCTCCGCCCCCTGCTGCACCAAGACATTCTGTTCATAAAAGTTATGAACAGAATTTGTGACAACGAGCTGCCCTGGTGGAGTCCGACACCCACCCTGAAGGGGTCTGACTTTCTACCGGCAATGCAAACCAAAGACTTGCATCGCTTGTATAGGGACCGAACAGCCCGTAACAACTGGCCCACAATCCCATACTCACGGAGCAACCCCCACAGTGTACCCAGAGGAACACGGTCAGATAAAAATACGAAATTATAAATACTAAAATACTAAAAGTTAAACATCAAAAGCCTTTTTAAATGAACAGGTTTTCAATTTGGCTTTGAACAGAACCAGATCAGAGATGGAATGCAGCTCATAGGGAAGAGTATTCCAGGCTGTTGGCCTGCAACAGAAAAAAGGGCCGGTCCCCCCATTGTTTGCACCTTGAGCAAGGCACTTCCAGCAGATATTGACCAGCAGACCGTAAAGCTCTGCTGGTCTGGTGGACTTGCAAAAGTTCTGAAATAAAAGGTGGTGCAAGGCCATTCAAAGCTTTAAAAACAAACAGCAGCAGCTTGAACTGTATCCTAAACTCCAAAAAAGTTCAATTTGGTCCTCTGGACAT
>NC_056513.1:296554-299377 GCF_014905685.2 Nematolebias whitei | reverse complement strand
AAAAAAAAAAGCAAAAAAATGTAGAAATGTTTCGTCTCTCATCCGAAGGACTTCTTCAGTCTGAGGTGCTGTATTCAGCTCAGTCTCTTAAATAGCACCTTCTCAGAGTGGATCAACCAGCTTGCTGCTGACAACCAAAACCAGCTGCTCACATGATCAAGAAGGACCATCAGCCTAACAATGGATCATTAACACACTGATGGCTGTTTACTATTCACAGAGGGCTGAGTGATACTAGCAATCACAGCATTGTAAGAGGGGTACAGTTGAACCCGGAGGCTCCACCCCTGTTTAATGATGGACGATTTCTTTTCACAAAGATGGCCTCCTTTACTCCTCTCTCAAACCGTCGTTCCTCTTATCCAGGATGTGAACATCTTCATCCCTGAAAGAGTGACCTCTGGCCTGGAGATGAGTGTAGACCACACAATCCTGGCCTAATGATGTTGCTCTTCTGTGCTGACCATCCTTTTGGCCAGTGGCTGTTTAGTTTCCCCGATGTAAGACTGATTACAGCCCTCCTGACACTGAACAACATACACAATATTACTCTTTGCCGGGGAACTGGATCTTTGGGATGAACCAGTCTTTGCCGTAATGTATTTTGGGGTTTAAAAGCCACTGGGACGTTATGTTTAGAAAATAAACGTCTCAGTTTCTCTGATACTCCCTCAACATACGGAATGACCACTGGTCTGGGTTCCTCCTTTTCACCTGATGGCTGACTGGAGTCCTGTTTGGGTTTCTTCTTTCAGGAAGGCCCAGTTAGGATATCCACATTGCTCTAGAGCCTGTCTTATGTAGCATTTCTCCTTCTGCCTGGCTCCTGAGTTGGTGGGGATGCTGTCTGCTCTGTGATTCAGAGTCCTGATGACTCCTAACTTGTGCTCCAAAGGGTGATGGGAGTCAAACTGCAAATACTGGTCTGTGTGGGTGGGTTTGCGGTACACCTCAGTTTTCAAATGTCCTCTATCAGATGTACTCACCACTCTTAGCAAGGACAAAAACATCATCATTTTCCCAGCAGACAAAGGAAGGTGCACAGTGATTTTGAACCAGAAAGACTATCATGAGAAAGTTATGACACTCCTTAGTGACTTAACCACTTATGAACCTCTGAAAAGAGATCCAGGAAGTGGTTACAAGAAAAAGTTAATAGATTGCCTGAGAAATTTGGAGCAGGACAAGGCTATTGACCATATTCTGTACCACAGACTGTACCCAGAGGAGGCCACACCTAGTCTGTATGGTTTACCTAAAATCCTCAAACAAGTTGTACCTTTAAGACCTATTGTTAGCATGATTAACTCTGTCACTTACAATGTTTCCGAATATCTGGCGTCTGTACTCATCCCTTTAGTTGGCAGCTCAGAACACCACATACAGAACACCATGGACTTTGTGGATAAGGTGAGGGCTGTTATCATGGAGACTGTTGAAACAATGGTCTCTTTTGATCCAAAAAATGTTCAATCTGGTCCTCTGGACATTCAAAAAAACAAAAAACAAAACAAAGCAAAAAAATATAGAAACGTTTCGTTTCTCATCCGAGAGACTTCCTCAGTCTGAGGTGCTGTATTCAGCTCAGTCTCTTAAATAGCACCTTCTCAGAGTGGATCAACCAGTTTGCTGCTGACAACCAAAACCAGCTGCTCACATGGTCAAGAAGGACCATCAGCCTAACAATGGATCATTAGCACACTGATGGCTGTTTACTATTCACAGAGGGTTGAGTGATACTAGCAATAACAGCAGTGTAAGAGGGGGACAGTTGAACCCGGAGGCCTCCACCCCTGTTTAATGATGGACAATTTCTTTTTTCTTTTTTTTTTAGATGGCCTCCCTTCTCCCCTTACAGCCATCCTCTCCACACCATTATTATGAAATATTTATTTTAGTGATTATCTAGTGTAAATTTTTTTTTAATAGGATAGAAAGAAAGAAAAGACAAAGTAAGACTCCAAAATGTAAGAAATATACACAAAGAGAGCACACGGCAAAACACCCGGCCACTGTCTGTTCACCTGCAAAGAGCATGACAAAACACAGCAACAAAATACATATGTATAAAGAACTTAAAATATTCATGGCTTTGCAGTAAGTTTCCATAAATATATATACCCATACCTACGCCTATATACATACACATGAATATACATTCACATACATATCTATATATCTATATATCTACAGGTCCTTCTCGAAATATTAGCATATTGTGATAAAGGTCATTATTTTCCATAATGTAATGATAAAAATGAAACTTTCATATATTTCAGATTCATTGCACACCAACTGAAATATTTCAGGTCTTTAATTGTTTTAATACTGATGATTATGGCATACAGCTCATGAAAACCCAAAATGCCTGTCCCAAAAAATTAGCATATCATGAAAAGGTTCTCTAAACAAGCTATTAACCTAACCATCTGAATCAACGTCGTAACTCTAAACACCTGCAAAAGATTCCTGAGGCTTTTAAAAACTCCCAGCCTTGTTCATTACTCAAAACCGCAATCATGGGTAAGACTGCCGACCTGACTGCTGTCCAGAAGGCCATCATTGACACCCTCAAGCAAGAGGGTAAGACACAGAAAGAAATTGCTGAACGAATAGGCTGTTCCCAGAGTGCTGTATCAAGGCACCTCAGTGGGAAGTCTGTGGGAAGGGAAAAGTGTGGCAGAAAATGCTGCACAATGAGAAGAGGTGACCGGACCCTGAGGAGGATTGTGGAGAAGGGCCGATTCCAGACCTTGGGGGACCTGCGGAAGCAGTGGACTGAGTCTGGAGTAGAAACATCCAGAGCCACCGTGCACAGGCGTG
>NC_056513.1:279727-286554 GCF_014905685.2 Nematolebias whitei | reverse complement strand
GAGAGACGAAACGTTTCTACATTTTTTTGCTTTGTTTTGTTTTTTGGTTTTTTTGAATGTCCAGAGGACTAGATTGAACTTTTTGGGATTTTTCTACCTGGATTATTGAGCATGCATCAGGATATGTATCCTAAACTGAACTGGGAACCAGTGCAAAGAAGAAAGGACAGGAGTGATGTGTTCATATTTACGTGTGTTAGTCAACAAGTGAGCAGCAGAGTTTTGTACAAGCTGTAAAAGGGAGATAGAAGACTGATTAATACCCACATATAAGGCATTACAGTTTGGGTGTAATGGTACCCTAACATCACATTTTGGTTCAGTTCAGTTTCAGGGAGGGTTCCGTTCAGTTATTTTTCGGTACAAAAAAGAAAAAAGGCCAAAATAAAGACTTACAAAACATTTATTTTGAAAATATGCCAAGTAAACTATACGTTTGTATAAAATAAATAAAAAAAATTCCTTGAAGAGGAAGAAGATTCAGCTTCGCAGCTCTCAGTGACATCCTCAGATTGCAAAAACAAAGAGGTAAAAAAAAAAAGTGGTAATAAGATGATAATTTAAAATTAAAAAACTTAATTACCGGTAGATCACAATAATACAATAACATTACCTCTTCTTGCACGGTCATCATTTCTGTTATGAGGTGGTTGAATCTCTCGCTCATCATCATCGATGTGACAGGGCTTTAAATCTGGTCCAGGGCTTGTTGACAATATGTTTTATCTTTTTCAGAAAGTGATGCTAAAACGTTTTGGCTGAATTTTTGATGTGATGGGATGTCATAGGCAGCGGGACTCAAGAACTTTAAAGCCAGCGCATTAACAACGTAATACGGACATGGATCCAGAGCTTTAAAAACTCCTACATCTTGTGTTATTGCTCTGGACCAATCTAAATTACCCGATAAAGGTTGTTTAAATGCTGCTATCACTCGTTGCACCAAGCTGCTTTTCTATAGAAGAGACGTTCACATTTGGATGATATCGTTTCAAGAGTGTTAACAAGTTCGACGTGTTGCTGCTGCAGATCCAGTCTCCGTGAAACAACGTCGACACACAACTTTGGATTTGTTCTCTTGTCTTTTAACAAGAAAGACATAATGTTCCCAAACAGGAGACTGCAAAGAGATGAAAGGGTTCTAAAGCTCTGACTTGTTCGTTGCCTGCTAGGCTGCTAATGTTACGTGTGCTGAAAAACTATGCAACAATTATTAGCGCCGTGCTGAAACACGTTTAGGAACTTTAGTTCCACGGCGCATAATTGCTTGTTAATAAAATTTAATGATTGAAAAAATAACTGAAATGATACGCATATGGACCAAACCGAACATGCTGTACCGAAACGGTTCAATACACGCACATGTACCGTTACTCCACTACATTACAGTAATCAAGCTTAGAGCTCACAAAGGCATGGCTGACCTTCTCCAGATCACTAAGGCTAAGGAGTGCGTTTAAATCAATTCAGTTGAATTCAGTTTATTTCTATAGCGCCAAGTTACGACAGAAGTCATCTCAGTGCACTGAACAGAAACATTCATATATAAAAATAATAATTTAACATTATTTATCTGAGGAGCAGCTTTGAGTTTAACTCCATCACTGAACTCTCATCTTGAACAAGCATGAAGGCGACAGTGGAAAGAAAAACTCCCTCATGAGGAAGAAACCTTTAGCAGAACCAGGCTCAGGACAAGTGGACCATCTGCTTCGACCGGCTGGGTTTGGTAGGAATAGATACACAATGGCAGGTCAAGAATCACATGTTAAGATAGAAATGGTATCAAATGAAAACTATTCAATTTTAACAATTCATTTAAGGAAATCCCTCCCTGGGCTGCCACCTTACCGTAGTGGAGGAGTTTGAGTGTCCCAATGATCCTAGGAGCTATGCTGTCAGGGGCTTCATGCCCCTAGTAGGGTCACCCAAGACAGACAGGTCCTAGGTGAGGGACCAGACAAAGTGCAGCCCAAACACCCCTATGATGATTAAAAATAAATGGACTTGATGTTCCCTCGTCCGGACGTGGGTCACCAGAGCCCCACTCTGGAGCCAGGCCTGGAGGTGGGGCATGCTGGCGAGCGCCTGCTGGCCGGGCTTTTACCCATGGAGCTCAGCCGGGCACAGCCCGAAGAGGAGACCTGGGTCCCCCTTCCCATGGGCTCACCATCTGTTGGAGGGGCCAAAGGGGTTGGGTGCAATCTGGGATGAGTGGTGGCCGAGGGCGGGGACCCTGATCCTCGGCTACAGAAGCTGGCTATTGGGACGTGGAATGTCACCTCACTGGTGGGGAAGGAGCCTGAGCTGGTGTGTGAGGTTGAGAGGTTCCGCCTAGAAATAGTCGGACTCACTTCAACACATGGCTCTGGCTCTGGAACCAGTTTCCTTGAGAGGGGTTGGACACTCTTCCACTCTGGAGTTGCCCCTGGTGAGAGGCGCTGAGCAGGAGTGGGCGTACTTATTGTCCCCCAATCTTGGTGCCTGTGTGTTGGGGTTCACCCCGGTGAATGAGAGGGTAGCCTCCCTCTGCCTACATGTGGCAGCCAAACACCAGCATCATCTGTGTTGTTCTTGGGCGGTTTAGAAAAGTGGTGACTTGGAAAAAAATTAATTTAAAAAAATTCTCCTTTTTTTGTCTTTATTTGAAAATTTAACAACTAGGGAAAAAATAAATCCAGCTGACATAAAATATGAAATGTTTAGTCTGATTTAATGTCAATCAGTGAGGTAAAAAAGTTTCTGTCTTTTTGTTTTGTTAGTATGAACCTGTGGTTTCAGGACCACTGTAACTCGGTGGTTAGTGGAACAATGTGGTGATCCTGAGGCTGCAGGTTCAAGCCCAGTTTCTGTCAGGAAGGACATCAGCATAAAACAATAGCTAAATCATGAAGACGAAAGCTGATAAAAAAGAAAGAAAATAGTGAAACTGTGATTTTCCGTGTATTTACCATACCATACCATACCAATTTATTTATATAGCACTTAAAACAGCAACAAGGCCAACCAAAGTGCTGTACAAAAGAACACAAACATGCACAGCGAACAGGAAAACATAAAATAGAAATACAGATACAAATAGCAGCAGGAGCTAACTAAAATGGCCAACAGAGTAGAGAACAGACCGGACCAAAACAAATCACACCGTGTTAAAGGCAAGCGAATAGAAGTGGGTCTTCAAGCGAGACTTAAAGACTGAGAGTGTGGGAGCCTGCCGGACACTCAGTGGCAACTCATTCCACAGTCGTGGACCTGCAACAGAGAAAGCCCTGTCACCTCTGAGCTTACGACGGGTTTCTGGGACTGAGAGAAGCATCTGGTCTGCTGACCTCAGAGAGCGCGGTGGGACATATGGCTGCAGAAGATCAGTGAGATAGGATGGGGCGGAACTGTTCAGTGATTTAAAAACATACATGAGAATTTTGAAATGGATCCGAAGGTGAATGGGTAGCCAGTGCAGGGAGGCCAAAACTGGCGTGATGTGCTCTCTATAGCCTGTACCAGTTAAAAATCGGGCTGCAGCATTTTGGACCAGTTGTAGACGAGCAATGGAGGACTGACTGATTCCAAACAGAAGTGAATTGCAGTAATCAAGCCTAGATGTTATGAAGGCGTGGATCACTGTCTCAAGGTTCTTTTTGTTGAGTATAGGCTTCAGCTTAGACAGCCGTCTCAGCTGAAAAAAACAGGATTTGACCATCATGTTTACGTGACTGTTGAGTTTTAAGGACGGGTCCATTATCACCCCCAGATTAGTCACCTTTTGTTTCTCTAGCGGGGCTAGAGAGAAAAGGTCAATGTCATAGTTCATGAGTGAGCCACTGGGATGGAACAGCATGACTTCAGACTTCTTCTCATTGAAGCTTAAGAAGTTTAAAGCCATCCAGTCCCGGATGTCAGCCAGGCAGTCAAGAAGAGGCTGAATAGAGCGTTTTTTACAACACTATATAAACCACAGCTGCTGCAGCATTCTGATCTATGTCTCCAGATTCTGTTTGCTGAATGACTCCTGAAACATTGAAACCTCAGATTGATTCTAGTTATTCCACCAGTAAATACGGCATGAAAAGGCGATTTGTATGACTGTGTTTTGTTAGACGCACAGAAAAATGTTTTTCAGATCCCTGCTCTGACAGACGTGTTTTAACTTTGCCCTTTAGGAGTTTGACCATCACTGTCCATGGGTGAACAACTGCATCGGCAAGAGGAACTACCGCTACTTCTTCCTCTTCCTGCTGTCTTTGACGGCTCATATTATGGCTGTGTTTGGCTTTGGTCTGCTTTTTATCCTGTATCACCGGCAAAACATCGATCGCCTGCACGCCATCATCACGTATCCTTTCAAATCTTCCTCTCTTTCTGTCCTCTGTGTTTCAGGCTACCAAGGTTTTTGAGGGTAAATAAAGGAATAATTGTATTAGGTGTCCAAGGGTAGACTCATTCTCAAAAAAAGAATGTCCATCTTTATTACAAAGCTGGATAGATTTGTACAGAACGTGTGTGTATGTGTATTTAACCTAATCTTTGTGGATAAAAATAGTGAAAATAAAATGTACTGTTGTATATCCAAAACTGGAAAGTGTGGAGATCCAAGTTTAAAGCTGCACAAGATGCTCCAATATTCAAACTCGATTCACTTGCAGATGAGATTCACTTCCCTTCCACGAGGGTCACAGGGTCTTTTCTTTTCCTGGCTCACAAAACATGCTTTGATCACATGCATGAAGGTGTAATTTAGAGGAAAAATGACACGATAATGGTATTTTAATACTCCAACGTAAATTTTAAGACTAAATCACTAAACGGCCACAAAGACCAGTTTGTTTTTAATCTGCCTCTAACGATTCATAAATCACAGATGATGTTGGACGCACCCCACACAGTGGTGATTATTTTAGAAATTAAGCTAGCATTGTGGAACCATAAGAGATATGGAGCATAACTCAGCTGTGTTGATGTGGAGCAACACATTAAATATATGATTTATGTTGAACTAACTTGTCTAAACTCAAAGTTGCATTACGTTTATTCATACATTCAACCTTTATTTAAACAGATAATTCACATTTAGCCTCAAAGACTCATTTACAAGTGAGACCTGTTTGGACAGACGATAAAATTGTTGAAAAATGACACGGGTTTGGAGACAAAATAAATTACTAACATTTTCTTAATCTTTGGCTGAAGGTTAACAGCATTATAATGAAAAAAAAAACCTTGCAAACGAGCACATAATGACGTTGACATTCCACAGTGGGGGGAACGCAAGGGTGGTGAGCATGTCCAGAGACAACACATGGAGGCATTGACCTTCCCTTGGCAATAAATCCATTTGTTGTTTTGATTGTGTGAGCGAATGGTCCACAGACTGTATGTCATCACTTCTTCATATTATTGAGCCGCAGCTCTGGCTTGATGTTTCACATCAGCTGCTTCAGTTGTTACTGCAATGCTTTTCGGCAACATGGAGCATCATGTGTGGGTTGGCTTCAACCTCCTAGTGGCTGTGGTCCAGTTAGAAATCTCACTGAAACAGCCAGAAGATGCCTACACCCGGTTTGAAGTGTTTTGTAATAGCTTTTAGAAAGATGAAATTTGAAATCTTTTATGTCAGTTTTTTCATTGACCTAAATAAGCGCTCTTCCTCGTGCTATTTACAGAACACAAAAGATTGCATATGAATGATCATGTGGCAGCCAAACTTGGATAAACAAATGCAGCCTTGTTTACTCACTTGTACACAATGCAGAGTGTGTTTTATCTAGAAGAATTTGGAAAATGGCATTGAATTTACTATGAGACCCACGAATATATGTTCATGGACTGGTGCAATTTATTTTATTTTTTTTCATTTACCCTTTATTTATCCAGGTAGTCTCTTGAGCCACGAGAACTCATTTTCAAGAGAGACCTGTTTAGGGAGCAGATGGTGGGGTTAAGGGCCTTGCTCATGGGCCCAGGGTGGGGCGAATGAGGGTGGGGGCAAGTGTGGGTGCTTCACCTACCCCACCCACAATTTTTTTTAATGTTGTCGGGGCCGGGGCGTGAACCGGCGATCTTGGGTGTTCAACTCTATTGATAAGATTTTTTCATCAAAGCAACAAGGTCCTGGAGAACCGGCGTGTCCATCTGAGACTCACTCTGTGGGGTACGTCATGGATTTGTGGGGAGTGTGGCAGATGATGTGTCTCTCAGTCCTGTCTCAGGAGGATGTTGAATACGTATACATATTTGGAATTATGATAGCAGGAACTCTGCTTTTTGGCATCGGTGGGGCTCTGTTTTTATCGACTTTTGAAGAAGACATCGGCAGCAGTTTCGGCCATGGAAAAGCTTCTGAGTCAGTGTGAAGGTTTGATCCGGGCTTTAGGAACTTTAAATCATCTGGTTTACGAGCTTAACCGTAATGTGGAGTCGATTTATGAGAATCACAGGCCACCTCAACCTTGAAGGAGACTCATAGCATGGATCAGTGGAATGGAATCCCACAATTAGGCATTTTCGTAACCAGAACGCCCAGATGGACTCGAGGCTGGAAAAAGTAATTTCTGCCTGAAGAAAAGCAAGAATCAAGCTTATCTGAATCTGACTCCCCGACGGCCTCGGAGACGGGCTGACTATCAAATTTCTCCTGGGACATGGGTAACCAAGGACAAAAGCTTCATCTATCTAAGCAGAAATAAGCTTAAATTACCAGAAGAAAGTGGAGAGAGCATATTTCTGCTGAATTGGGATAACAATGTTGAAATGAATGCAACAAAAGTGGAATTAGCTGAAAAAATTAAAACAGCTAAATAGTAGCTGAAATAGCAGAAAAAGCTGAAACT
>NC_056513.1:275978-279627 GCF_014905685.2 Nematolebias whitei | reverse complement strand
CCCCCCCCCCGCCACGAGAACTTTCTGTGCAAGCTTATCAGAACTACTGACTGAAACAACATCTTCAGAAACTGTGGCTGATCTGAAAAAACGCTCATGGACAAATCTCAACACCTTGATGTCAAATGCAAATGTACTCATGTTTTAATTGTGCTGCTGGTAGAGTTTTTTTGATGTCTCAAATCGTGTCCTGATAGACAAGATGTGAAAGATCTTTTTTTGTAATACCACTATCTACCCTCATGTTTCTCCCCCTTTTTCTATCTAAGATTATTATTCTGATAAAGGATAAGATAATGCCGCGCTTTCTATAGTTGCAGCTTCGTGCACTCTGCCCATCTTTCGGACGACTGTACGTACATGTTTGCGTTGTATCTCGGTGCAATGCCAATAAAGTTTATTCTGATTCTGATCGGATCTGCCCCATCCCTAGTTATAAGGTCACAATGCACCTTCAATTTTCCAATCTTATTTTATTGAAAAACATACCCTTGAACAATATCTTAGAAACAATACAAACTTATTTTAACTGGCCATGAGGTAGTGCACTGAAATATACATGAAGTTTAGACAATTGTTGTTAAAACTACAAAAAAAATCTGTAAAATCGGTTTCTCATACAAGTATCAGCCGATCTCAGATTTCCCAAAATTATGGAAATCGGGACCGATAAATCAGCCGACCGACCCCTATTCATCCATAGTCACCACTATCAGAAATGTTAAGAGCTACCCAAACCAGAAACCCTGGCTGAATGCATAGGTTTGCACCCTGCTGGAAACCAGGGACACTAGGTCTAGCAACTCACAGGAGCTGAGAAGGTCAAGGAAAGAGCTGATTGCTGGTATTAAGAGGGTCAAAGCCATATATGTACAGAGGATCCAGGGTCAATTCACCTCAGAAGACCCATGGAGCATGTGGAGGGGCATTAAGTATATAACAGATTATAAAGGTAGAGGTGCACACTGCCATAGGGACTCATCACTGCCCGATGCCCTCAACAAGTTCTATACATGCTTTAAAGACCCGAACAGACCACCCAGCACCAGACTCTCTTCACCACTGGAAGAGGAGTTTCTCAGCGTGACCTCAGCTGAATACCTTCAGGATTATTAATCCTCACAAAGCAACTGGCCCAGACAACATCCCGGGGAAGGTGCTGAAAGACTGTGCCGATTAGCGGTGAGGTGCAGGCCAACATCTTTAACTCCTCCTTCACCCTGGCAACAGTTCCCACTTGCCTGAAGACTGCCACCATCATCCCAGTCCCAAAGAGCTCTATAGTGACTGGTTCGAATGATTATCGGTCAGTAGCCCTCACCCCGATAGTTGCTAAATACTTCGAAAAGATGGTCATGACCCTCGTCAAAACAATGGGGGAGTGGTGACGCAGAGGTTAGAGAAGATGGGCCTGTGATCGGAAAGTCGCATGTTCAACTCCCGATATCGTCAACATCAAAAATGCGGGTGGAAAAGGTGACACACCCACACCTGCCTCCACCCTCATTTTGCCCCACTCTGGGCCCCTAAGCAAGACCCTTAACCTCCACCATCTGCTCCCCAAAACAGGTCTCTCTTGAAAATAAGTTCTTGTGACTCAATGAGACTACCTGTATAAATAAAGGGTAAATGGAAAAGAAAAAAAAAACATTGACGTCAGCGAAGACCAACATTTTCTCTTGTCAAGAGTGGATGCCTTTCCCCTCCTCTCCCTCTCCACTTGCTTTGCTCTGTCCTGTCTATGAAACTGCTTTAGAGCCTCTCTTCTAGAAATCTTTAGAATCATAATTCTGCTATGGATTTGGTCAGTTGGTCCCTCAATGCAATTGATAACATCAATATAACTTATAGTTATCATTGATAACTTCATTCTTCGAAGACAGGCTTTAGGCGAGTCGATTTGCCCTGTTGGCACGCATGCAGTTGGATATCTCATCGACTTGGATGACTTGATGATGTGTCTATCTCTGCTGTCAATCATGGATGTTAAGGACATATTCATTTGGATTTATTATAACTGGTTTCTTGCTTTTTGGATTCAGCTGGTTCCTTGTCTATCAACAAACAAAGAAGTCGTCTGCAGCAAATTTGGCCCTGGTCAGGCTGCCTGCCTTATATGATGGCTTGGTTCATGCCACGAGCACCCAGACTCAAATGCTTTTGGCAGGATGGATCAGATCTCAGGGAATACTCTCAGGTACGATCTAGTGGTGTGGCCATTTAATTTGGATGTTTCGTAGTTGAGAGGACCGACACAGACTCAAGGTAGACATAATCAGTACAGTTCTGCCTGTCTCCAAAACAATTGTGTTTATCTGAATTTGGCTCCCAGACTGGCCTTGACAGGCCAACTTATCTTCAATCGCCTGGAAGCTCTGTAAACCTTGATGCTCTCACTTGTAAATGAGTCTTCAAGGCTCAATGCGATTTATCTGTTTAAATAAAGGTTGAATGAATGAATGACCCCCACCAGTGTGCAGACCGCAAGAATCAATCAACAGAGGATGCCATCTCCTCTGTGGTCCACACTGCTCTCACCCACCTGGAGCAGAAGGACTCCTCTGTCCGTATGCTCTTTGTGGACTTGACGTCTGCCTTCAATACCATGATCCCCAGACCCTGACCCCTCACACTTTGACTAAGCCCCTCCATATGCAACTAGGTCCTAGACTTCTTAACAAAAAGACTGCAGTCTGTGAAGATCTACGACTTGTCCTCATCCATCATAACCCTCAGTACTGGCTCCCCCCAGGGCTGTATGTTAAGCCCCCTCCTGTTCACTCTGCTCACGTATGACTGTGCACGTATCCATCCAGGCTGTCATATTGTAAAGTTTGCAAATGATACAGTGGTGGTGGGATGCATCACAAACAACGATGAGTCCAGTTACAGGCAGAAGGTGAAAATACTGGAGAGCTAGTGCAGGAAGAACAACCTTCACATCAATGTGAAGAAGATGAAGGTCTGTTCATAATTTATTTATGCATATATAGATTTATTTATTTATTTATTTTTTCCCCTTTCACAAACACCTCCTTTCTCCGTGTAACACTAGGGGTCGGGGATGGAGGGGGGGGGCGTATTGTTGGGGTCTGGGCTGTGGGTGGACTTTGGGCCTTGGGGCCGGTCAGTGTTGGGGCCGGTGCTTCGGTTCCTCCTGGGCTGTTCCGATTCTTTTAATCTAGGTTCCTGGTTGCGATGGCCGGCACTTTGACCGGGGTGGCTGCCGGCTTTCGGCGGGGGGTCGGCTATGGTAGTGTACGTGTGGTCATTGGTGGTGTAGGGCAGCGGTTGGGGGCGTGGCTTCGCCTCATCCGGGCACTGGCTGGTCTTCCTGTGTGGCATTTGCAGTGGGGGTGCTGTGTGTGTGGGGGGGTGCATGGGTGGCGTGCTGGGGCGTCTCCGGGCCTATGGTGCGGAGCTCTTGATGTGGGAGCCGGCCCTCCTCAGCTGCGGCTCCCTGCTGCTCTGCCCCTTGGGCTGGGGCCAGCCTGTGGTCGCTGTCAGGTAGATGGTGCGTGCGGTCGGCCCGACAGAGATTCTGTCGGGCTATCTGTGTGTGCCTGTTGGTTGCTCAGGTTGGGTTTTTGGTGGTCCCCCCTCTCTTGGATCAATTTGGGCCCCACGTTTGGTGTGGGGCCCACTCCCC
>NC_056513.1:271623-275878 GCF_014905685.2 Nematolebias whitei | reverse complement strand
TACCAATCCATGCGTGATGCTTTAATGCTTTAAACAAAATGTTGCCCAGCCCTGTTTTGGAGCGTTTCTCACATTTGTTGTTTTCAACCAGTTTGACATGACGGCCATCAAGGAAGAGGGCCCTCAATGGAGGAGGGGGCGTGACAAAGAGACCATTTTAGCACCAACATAACTGGTTTTTTCCACTTTGGAGTAAACTATTGGGGGAAGAATCTGTTTTGTTGTGTGTTTCCTTGATTGATGAAGCCTTCTGGATCAAAGGTGAAACGTTTCAGCACACAAAAAAAAAATTGTCCAGATGACCTGACTGAAAAATGTTGGATTATTACCTGGATTATTACCTGGATTATTGAGCATGGACTTTGTTTCTCACATTTCTTGTTTTGAAAGGCGGGCCTTGACTCTAGACCAATAGAATACGTTTCTATGTTGATTGACATCTTCCTTGCCCAATCGGCGTCATTGTTCGTACGGAAGCTCTCTTGCTGGACTCATCCTCCGTAATGTTGGACCATGGTAGCTGTTGAGTTTAGCAGTCCCGACAAGCGTCACGGCCTCTGAACACCACGGAGAACTGAGAGTAGAATGTGACAGTTACGGGGAATATATTCTCGTATTAATTATCTTGCTGGATAGAGCGACAATAAGCGTATTCCAAGTTATTAAGGCGGATGCTAGCAGAGGCTACTGTCATCGATAGCTTTTTAACAGGACCAAACGTTTTCTGGCCCTGCTCGATGACTGCACTGATCAATATCCCAAAACGAGTACGATCGGCTTTGACTCATCCCATTAACTCTTGTGGATCCATCAGAACCAGCCTCCCTCCTCAGGTGAATTATTAGCCGGCTGCTAGCCAGGTGAGTAGCAAATGAGGATGCTGGTGCCTTCATCATCATGGTGTGTAAATTCTTACATTCTTTAGATTGTTTCTGTCTTTGTTAATGAGGATGCTGCTGCTGCCTTCATTATTGATCAAAGTCATAAAATCATTAAATGTGGATTATTGAACATCAGATCTGTTTCCTCTAAATCCCTGTTAGTTAATGAACTGATAACTGATCATCATATTGATTTATTGTGTCTGACAGAAACTTGGCTACAACAGGAGGATTTTGTTGGTATAAATGAATCCACTCCTGTTAATTATTTAAATGTTCATGTTCCTAGAACAACTGGCCGAGGTGGAGGAGTAGCTTCTATTTTTCAGTCGGGTCTATTAATTAATACTAAACCAATTATTAATTATAATACTTTTGATTTGCTGTCTCTAAGTCTATAATATCCAAAATGGAAAACATGTGTGTGTGTATATATATATATATATATATATATATATATATATATATATATATATTCGTACAAACCGGATTCCTAAAAACTGAATGCAATGATGTGGAGGTGCCAACATCTAATATTTTATTCAGAATAGAACACAAATCACAGATCAAAAGTTTAAACTGAGAGAATGTTTCATTTTAAGTGAAAAATCTGTTGTTTCCAAATTTCATGGCGTCAACAAATCCCAAAAAAGTTGGGACAAGTCCATTTTTACCACTGTGTGGCATCCCCCCTTCTTCTTCCAACACTCAACAGACGTCTGGGGACAGAGGAGACCAGTTTCTCCAGTTTAGAAATAGGAATGCTCTCCCATTCATGTCTAATACAGGCCTCTAACTGTTCAATCGTCTTGGGCCTTCTTTGTGGCACCTTCCTCTTTATGATGCACCAAATGTTCTCTATAGGTGAAAGATCTGGACTGCAGGCTGGCCATTTCAGTACCCGGATCCTTCTCCTACGTAGCCATGATGTTGTGATTGCTGCAGAATGTGGTCTGGCATTATGGTGTTGAAAAATGCAGGGTCTTCCCTGAAAGAGATGACGTCTAGATGGGAGCATATGTTGTTCTAGAACCTGAACATAGTTCTCTGCATTAATGGTGCCTTTCCAGACATGCAAGCTGCCCATGCCACAAGCGCTCATGCAACCCCATACCATCAGTGATGCAGGCTTCTGAACGGAGCGTTGATAACAACTTGGGCTATCCTTGTCCTCTCTGGTCCGGATGACATGGCGTCCCAGTGTTCCATAAAGAACTTCAAATGGTGACTCATCTGACCACAGAACAGTCTTCCATTTTGCCACACTCCATTTTAAATGACCCCTGGCCCAGTGCAAACGTCTGAGCTTGTGGAGCTTGCTTAGAAATGGCTTCCTCTTTGCACTGTAGAGTTTCAGCTGGCAACGGCGGATGGCACGGTGGATTGTGTTCACTGACAATGCTTTCTGGAAGTATTCCTGAGCCCATTCTGTTATTTCCTTGACAGTGGCATTCCTGTTTGAGGTGCAGTGACGTTTAAGGGCCCGGAGATCACGAGCATCCAGTAGAGTTTTACGGCCTTGACCCTTACACACAGCGATTGTTCCAGATTCTCTGAATCTTTTGATGATGTTATGCACGGGTGATGATGATAACTTAAAAGTCTTTGCTATTTTACGCTGGGTAACACCATTCTGGTATTGTTGCACTATCTTTCTGCGCAACAATGGTGGAATTTGGTGATCCTCTTACTGTAGTGTGCTAAAGGCTCGATTAGCTTGGTGAGCTTCAGAGCTCCACTACAGTCACATTTTAATAACGGGTTCTCTCTTTTTCGAGCTACTTGACAGATATGTGACAGATGTACTGGGCGTAGATGGTTTAATCAGTGACATGAGACGTTAATTTTCTTTGACCCATCAAAATAAATGTGGTCATTTATTAACAGAATCAAAATTTAACATCAAAACATTGTACACTTGATTAGACTGATCGGCTCTGATTAAGAGGGACTTGGCACGTTTTACTTAATAAAAACAACAGACATTTCTGAAGGCATCTGGATTCTCCTCCTGACATATAAGTGCCTAAATGGCCTCGCACCCCTCTACCTCTCCGAGCTCCTGGAACCATATGTTTCGTCTCGGGCCCTGAGATCATCGGACCAGCTTCTTTTGGTCGTTCCAAAATCACGCCTGAAGCTCCGAGGGGATCGAGCTTTTTCAGTCAGAGGTCCCAACCTGTGGAACAACCTGCCCCTCAACATCAGGCAGGCCTCCTCCCTCCTGATGTTCAAATCCCTCCTTAAAACGCACCTGTTTGCTCTGGCGTTTAATACGGTGTGAGTTAGTTTATTTTGTTCTGTGTACCTCATTTTAAATTCTGTTGTTTTATGATTGACGTTTATTTTTACTGCTTGTTTTTCCTTAGTGTGATCATTAGTGTGTGTTATTGCTCCAGTAATTTTAATTCTGTACGATGTTTTTGTTTTGCTGCCTATGTTGTGCTACATTTCTGTTAAGCACTTTGATAACAGTTTATCTGTTTTAAATTGTGCTCTACAAATAAAGATGACTTGACTTGACTTGAATTACTGGCAAGATAGAAGTTTAAAGATGGGAAATGAAGGAGTTTATTCTTTTTTTTTTTTAGCTCAGTTTAAGTATAGAAACATTGTGAAATGTTTCAATGAATTTATCATCATCGCTCAATTTTTTTTTTAAAGAAAGAAGAAGAAAAAATAAATAAATTAATAAATAAATAAAAGAGAAATAGATAAAACGAGAGACCACCACGACAAAACAACATGCACAGCACAATGCCACCCACAATATCACCATGAAACATTCGACATGGCACAAGGAATCATCTAGCTTCCACCACTACCCAACCTAGCGTGCATCTGTCAAAGCACCTGAATCCAAACACCCACGCAAGCACGCCCACCACCACCAGATTTCTCCAAAAGAATGCCCAATAGTGGATGCGGGGGCCCACAGACCCGCCTCCCCAGGACACAATGGCAACATAGGGAGGACCGGAGCCACAGACACACAGCGGCCCCCAGGCCCGGAGCCCCAGGAGTCTCCCAACAGGGAGAACCACACCCCCCCAGAGAGGAGCAGAGGAAAGAACCGGGTGACCCCAGCAACCACAATGCAGAGCCTCCAGGAAGCTGCAACGACGAGCCCACAGGTCCGGCCGGCAACCCATGCCTCCCCCAAGTAGATCCGGCCATGGACACCGAGCCCCAAGCCCCGAGGCCATACAACCCCCCAGCAGAGCCCCGACAGAGCCAGGGCACCCAGGCCCCGCTAGGCAGCAACCAGGGTAGACCGACATACACCCCACCACCCAGCCCAGATGCCGAGAGCCACCAATGCACCGGCGGCAAGGGGGCCCCCCGCCAAAGGGGGGCACGACCGGGGGGAGTGG
>NC_056513.1:264020-271523 GCF_014905685.2 Nematolebias whitei | reverse complement strand
TGGAAAATAATGACCTTTATCACAATATGCTAATTTTTTGAGAAGGACCTGTACATATAAAGCCTACATAAGCATCCCTGCATCTATTTGTGTGTGGTTGTGAGCATGCATAAGTGTATAAGGCTTCTCTAATAGAACATTTAATAGTAACCGTGAAGCAGCAGAGACCCGACCCCCAAGACCAGAGGCAGACAAAAAAAAGGGGGACCAGACGAACCACTCACCCACCCCCCAGATTGGACCACAGGGGAGAACCGGAAGATCCCCACCAGCGACCACATGCAGTGACCCCCCGGGGCCAACAGCGACAAACTCATAGGCCCCCGCCGGAACCCGCCGCACCGATGCAGTTCCAGGCCCGGGAACCTAGGCCCGGGCACCGAGGATGCACACCACCCAGGTCAAGGCCCGACAGGGCCAGAGGACCTGAGCCCACCAGGCAGACACCAGGCCGAGCCGACACACGCCCAAGCGCCCAGCTCCTTGACACCAAGGGCCCCAAGCGCGCCGGTAGGCAAGGGCACACCCCACCAGGGGGCCGCACGATAGGGGCGCGATGCCAAGCACCCCCATTTGTATCAAAGAGGGGGCAGTCCGAGTCTCGGCCTAACAAATACCCATTTATACACAGACACAGTCACACAGTCCCAGCCTCATTCTCACACTCACTCACTCAAAGACATACAATAACGATACATTTCATTCTTATTCCCGATACACACTCTATACCCCCCAGGTCCAAGACATGTACCTGCCCTCTACAGGGGGCAGCCCATGCCCAAACCCAGGAGGTAGACCCATTCATTCTCGAGCGGAGAGGAGCCAATATCCCAGACCCGGCCCAGGCCACGCCCAGCCGACAGGACACCCCCCCCCCCCCCGGCACGAAAAGATCACGCCACCGACCACCCCCACACACCGCCAACTACCAAGCACGCGCCCCCAGCCGACCGCCCGCCAGGCCCCGGCAGCCACCCCGGCCAGCGGGCCAACCATGGCACCCAAGAGCCAAGCTCAGGGGGTCCAAACAACCCCAGGGAGAGCACAGCGCCAGCACCGCCCACGGCAATCCCCCAGACCCCGAGCCCCCACATAGTCCTGGTCAACACCCGACGGCCTGCCCTTCTCCCGGACCCCACCCCCGGAATGGCAGTTAGGGAACCAGGGGGGTGAGAGAAAAAAAAAAAGACCCCGACACATACACCCCCGCCCCTAGATGTGCTGTTGATGTGTGTTGTTGTATAGTGCCATTAAAAAGGAAAGAAGAAGGAGCAAAGGCTGGCATGATGCCAGTTTCCCCTCCCCTCCAACTCTATCCAAACCCTAGTGTCTAAATGCAACCATTGTAAGTGAGCACAGGCACAGGGGGCAAGAGTAAAGTCATCCCACCACCTATAGCCATAGTGCCCACCTCAAGTTCCTATATGTGAATGTCATGAGGATGTTATGAGTGAATGTCTAAGGTGTACAATAAAATTGAGTCCCAGGTGGCTATAGTCAACAGAGATGTAAAATTGTTGCAGCACACCCGAGCCCAAACAACCCTAAATGTGTGGAATTGAATGAAGAGGGTGGAGGTGCATGGTGAGGGATGGGGAGAAATATAACTGTAAGAGCAAATGCTCCCACAGGGAGTCAGCTCCCCCACTGACCCAACAGGCCCCCCCAGTTCCACAAGGTCCACTCAGGGATTGAGACCAAGACACCTCTCCATCTGGACTGACTGCCAGGCCCGCTGAGCTCCAGACCAGAGGGGGAAAGAGCCCCTAGAGCCGCCAGAAGCAGTACCAGCGGCCCACACACCCGAGGGCCGCCAAGACCCCCACAAACCGCAGTCAGCCCGCCACCAGATGAAGCCAAACCCCACCAGGACGACCCAGCCAAGAGCGCCCGCCCAACCGCCGACAGAGCCAGGAAGCACCGGGAGCGAGCCCCCACCACAGGAAAGGGGCCAGCCAGTCGGCCATTCACAGTCCCGGGCCGCCCCCAAGGACATCCACCCAGTCCCCACCCCAGAAGAAATACTACACCCACCCCTCATTCGGACATCTCTCAAAACACATAGCACACTAGACACCTAGGCTGGGTCAAACTACCCCCTCTTAGGGGCCACTGGTCACGCCCCCAAACACCCAACCCCCCAGCCCCTGAACCCACAACCTACCAGCGAGCTGAAGGCCCCTGCCCAGAACCAGGCACCAGAGCGCAAGCCGACCCAGAGCCCGGCAACCCGCCCGCCAGAGCCCAAGATCCCCTATCCCCACAGGCCCAAGCCCGGGGGCGACAAGCCCCCAGAACCCCAAGCCCCCGCGCCCCCCCCCAACCCACCCCAGCACAGCCAGGCTACCAGATCGGTGACCCACGACCGCCGCCACAGACCACCTGAGGGCCCGCATGCAGGCACCAGCAGACATCCCCCAGAACCACCCAGGCCCTCTCCAGGGTGAAAGCAGTGCCCCCCTGCCCAGGTACCCCCAAGAGCCCAGCCCCCGGCAACCCTCCCGGTGCCCCAAACCCATACACCCGCCTCCACATCTACCCCAAGGCCCCACAAGGTCAGATCCCAGACTACCCACCCTCACTATGTAACGGAGCTGATCAAAGGAGCCCAGAGAGATTGATCCAATGTGTCGGCAGATGCTGTTTCAAGACTAATATGATCTAACAGAAGATTTTTATACTGATTAATGCTAAGATTATTTTTATTTTTCCAATTCAGGAGTATGGTTTTCTTTGCAATGTATAAGGCAGTGAAAATCATGCGACATGTATTTTTTTCCAGGGTAACATCTTCCAAGATAGCCAATAAGCAAACAGACGGAGAGAGTGGAATATTACATTTCAGACATTTAGACAAGTCTTCACAAACCTGGACCCAGAACCTCTGAACGGGTGGGCAGAACCAGAGTGCATGGATATAATTGTAGATGAACAGATGCTGAGATATATTCATCAATTAAAACGGATTCCTCGTTTTTCTGGACTGAATAAAACGTGCATTGAATTTAATGAAATGTAAACGTGAGACGTCATTTATCTTTGACCCATCAAAATGAATGCGGTCATTTATTTTACAGAATCAAAGTTTAACATCCAACATTTACATTAATTTGGCAAAATATGAAAATAACAACATAATTAACAGCTTTACAGGTAGTGAGAAACAATGCGGCGATTGTTTCCACTCTTCAGCAGAACAGCAGACATCAATGAAAACTGTACAATTATGATCAATTATCCACACGGCGGTGGATGAGCACTTTACACAGACATTTCTAAATTATCTGGAAGGATTTCTACTTGATAGAAGGATTTAAAGATGGAAATGAAGTTTAAAGGGAGTAAAAGATGGTGTGTGAGGGGGAGTGTTGACCAGAACCGACACTCTCCATCCGAACCCAGCTTTTCCTCGGTACGCTTGGTAGGGAACTTGACTCATTACCTTTCTGAAGCTTAATCAGCAGATATGGAGGTCCAGTTAACGCTACCTGTCCAGCGTCTCCATAGGATGGCTGTGACTCGTCCGAAGTAGTGACGAGATTCCGTCCGACACCAGCTCACCTCAGCAAGTGGACTTCACATGAGTGGAGTCCTTCAGAAGTTCCACTCAGAGGTGGAAGATGTTATAATCCAACTCAGAAGAGCCTTATCATGGCTGGACTTCTGTTCTCCCAAACGACTTCACAGAACTGAGAACATCTCAGAACTTCTCCGCGCCGCCGAACTGAGAGAACTAGGAAGTACCGGCATTTTAAAGAGCTCTATTTCCGGTATATTTGATCGTCCCTGATTGGTCAAAAACAACCAGACAGGGGTGTGGTTTGTGACGTAAGAGGTTACTAGAAGTCAGAAAACAGCAAGAATTGTTATGGAACAGATTAAACTGTTCTCAGAGACAGAGAGAGTTTTGTTTTGGCAAGTTTTAGAAACAGGTGCCAACTTCTCCGTTGACGTCTGAGAGGATGTAAACAAGACAGTTGTTCCAACACATGTCTGCTTCGACTCCTGACCTTGGAAAACGCACACTTGCTCATTCAAAGACAGAAATCAGAAAATGCATAAAAACTCTGTAACAGGCCTTAACATGAATTCTAACTTTGCATGAGGATTAAAAAATCATTACACTGTTTCACAGTTAATAAAATTGATTAGTTCACTGCAACATCTAAAATGGTTTGAACTAAGACACTTTGATTATCAACATTTGTAAAATAGTAATGATAATAAAAAGAGAGTGTTCTTTCACTTGATTTTCAAGAAGGAAAGTCTCAGGATGGGTGAACCTGTATTTCTGGATTCAAATCAATGAAATGACAGTTTCTGTCCCACAAGGTTCTTAAGGTCAAGGGTTTTGACCTTAGGCTTAGTTTTGACATCAGGTTAAGTTCACTACATAATCATCAGGAATATTGCCTGTGCACTGTGAGCAGATGTTAGATGATGTAAATCCCATCCTAAACATTCGCTGACCTGTATAATGTACTCTATAAAGAACTTTATACTGTATTAATTGTAAGTTGGAGATTCTAGTCATTTTAAATGTTCTTAAACATATTTGAGACCAGGTGTTTTGGTCAAAATTGATTGATAAATCTGACTCCCATTTTGCAACAGGTAACATTATGGAGTCATTGATTCTAGACAATTTCTTGTATATTTTAGATAATAATTTGGGGGATTTAAGATTAAGGAACTCTAACACACATATTGGTGTTTCTAACAAAGTTTTATTAAGCTTAAATTTATTTTTTATGATAGACTTAATTTGTTGATATTAAGAAGTATTTATTTTCAATGTCAAATTGTATTATTAATTTATTAAATGGAGTAAAGTCTACACCTTCAAATATGTGTTCCAGACGTTCAATTCCCTTGACTCTCCAACCTGGCCTGGAGATGAGTGTAGACCGCAGAGTCCTGGCCTGATGATGTTGATCTTCTGTGCTGGGCCATCCTTTTGGCCAGTGACTGTTTAGTTAGGTCTCTTTTGATGTTACATCAATCTTTACGTGCATTCCTGTTGATGATGCAGTAGAGGTGGTCAGTTTAAGATTTACATCAGACACCACTCTGAGCAGCAGGACCACGCTTTCCACAGAACAACTGTGTCAACTCTTGAAACTGTGCCTGCAGTCAACCTACTTCACATATGGGGAGCAATATTATAGGCAGAAACATGGGTGTGCTATGGGGTCTCCAGTTTCTCCTATTGTTGCCAACCTGTACATGGAGGAGGTAGAAAAGAGAGCCTTGACGTCCTTTTCAGGGACACCACCAAGTCATTGGTTCAGGTATGTTGACGACACCTGGGTTAAAATCAAATCTCAGGAAGTCCAACATTTTACGGGCCACCAGATGTAGTATGACATATCCTGAGATATATTCATCAATTAAACGGGTTCTTTCATTTTTCTGGACTGTATAACATGCGTGCATTGAATTTAATAAAATGTGGACGTGAGACATTAATTATCTTTGACTCACCAAACGAGTGGGTCATTTATTAACAGAATCAAGTTTAACACATCACACATTTACATTAATTGGCAATAATTGAAAATAACGACAGCTTATTAATCAGTTTTACAGGAGTGAGAACAATACGGCGATTGTTTCCTCACTTTCAGCAGAACAGCAGACATCAAATCACACGGCGGTGATTGAAAACTTTGCTTCAGACATTTCTAAAAATATCTGTAATGATTTTTAGCAGATAGAAGAATTTTAAAGATGAAGTTTAGAGGAAGGGAGATGGTGTGTGTATGAGTGAAAAGTGTTGACAGGACGACACCCTCCATCCGACCCAGCTTTCCTCGGTACGCTCAGTAGTGGACTAGACTCATTACCTCTCTGACGATGAATCAGCGGAAGAGGAGCTCCAGTTAACGCTACCGTTCCAGCGTCTCCGTAGGATGGCAGAGATATATCCGGAGTGGTGACGGGACTTCGTCAACAACAGTTCACCTCAACGAGTGGACTTCACATGAGTGGGGTTCGTCAGAGTTCCACTCAGAGGTGGAAGATGTTATAATCCCAATACTCGGAAGAGCCTTAAATCATGGCTGGACTTCTGTCCTCCCAAACGAGTGGAGCTGCAAACTCTCCACTCGACTCCAACGGCAACTTGGGTTGAACTAGGAAGTACCAACATTTAAAGGGCTCTATTTCCGGTTCATTTGGGAGTTTCTGATTGGCCGATGGACCAAAACAGAGGTGTGTTTTGTGATGTAAGGTGTTATGAAAAGTCAAGGAAAAGATTAAGATTGTTTAAGAACAGACAAAGAGATATTACGAAGAAACCAGACTTCGTGGAGTCCCTTCTCCCAGTATCTTGCTGTAAAAGTTAAACATGACATTTCTTTTCAGTAAACTTTCAGTTGACCGAAACTTGAACTTTGACACACTTACAAACTTCGCTCATTGAAGACAGAAAATCAGATAATGCATCATTAACCTGATTCCTTCTTTGAATGAGGATTAAAAATCATTATTACTGTTTTAAGTAAATAAAAATGAGTAGTTCACTTCAACATGTAAACATTGTTTGAACTAACACAATTTGATAATCAAAACATTTATAAAATAGTAATGATCATAGAGAATTGTCTTTTTCCACTTGATTAATTCAAGAAAGAAAGTCTCAGGATGGGTCAACCTGTATTTCTGGATTCAAATCAATGAAATGACAGTTTCAGTCCCATACGGTCAAGTTTTGACATCAGGTCAAGTTCACTACACTGACCACATCAACTCTGTGGATAAATACATCAAGTTCACACGAGAAGATGTAAAAAATGGCAGGTTGGCTTTCTTGGACTGTGAGGTCTCAGTCTCTGATAGAGGACATTTGCAAACTGAGGTGTACCGCAAACCCACCCACACAGACCAGTATTTGCAGTTTGACTCCCATCACCCTTTGGAGCACAAGTACCACAGAGCAGACAGCATCCCCACTAACTCAGGAGCCAGGCAGAAGGAGAAATCCCACACAAGACAGGCTCTAGAGCAATGTGGATATCCTAACTGGGCCTTCCTGAAAGCAGAGAAGAAACCCAAACAGGACTCCAGTCAGCCATCAGGTGAAAAGGAGGAACCCAGACCCAGACCAGTGGCTTTTAAACCCCAAAATACATTACGGCAAAGACTGGTTCATCCCAAAGATCCAGTCCCCCGGCACAAACAGAGTAATGTTGTGTATGCTGTTCAGTGTCAGGAGGGCTGTGATCAGTCTTACATCGGGGAAACAAAACAGCCACTGGCCAAAAGGATGGCCCAGCACAGAAGATCAACATCATCAGGCCAGGACTCTGCGGTCTACACTCATCTCCAGGCCAGCGGTCACTCTTTCAAGGATGAAGATGTTCACATCCTGGACAGAGAGGAACAATGGTTTGAGAGAGGAGTAAAGGAGGCCATCTTTGTGAAAAGAAATCGTCCATCGTTAAACAGGGGTGGTGGCCTCCGGATTCAATTGTCCCCCTCTTACAATGCTGTGATTGCTAG
>NC_056513.1:254456-263920 GCF_014905685.2 Nematolebias whitei | reverse complement strand
GTCAAGGCTCTCTTTTCTACCTCCTCCATGTACAGGTTGGCAACAATAGGAGAAACTGGAGACCCCATAGCACACCCATGTTTCTGCCTATAATATTGCTCCCCATATGTGAAGTAGGTTGACTGCAGGCACAGTTTCAAGAGTTGACACAGTTGTTCTGTGGAAAGTGTGGTCCTGCTGCTCAGAGTGGTGTCTGATTTTAATTTTAAACTGACCACCTCTACTGCATCATCAACAGGAATGCACGTAAAGAGTGATGTGACATCAAAAGAGACCATTGTTTCATCAGTCTCCATGATGACATCCCTCACCTTATCCACAAAGTCCATGGTGTTCTGTATGTGGTGTTCTGAGCTGCCAACTAAAGGGATGAGTACAGACGCCAGATATTTGGAAACATTGTAAGTGACAGAGTTAATCATGCTAACAATTGGTCTTAAAGGTACACCTTGTTTGTGGATTTTAGGTAAACCATACAGACTAGGTGTGGCCTCCCCTGCGTACAGTCTGTGGTACAGAATACGGTCAAGGTATTTGATTTAGCACTCATTATTATAATTACAAAACAATAACGTCTAAAGAAAGAATATTGAATCAGAAATGACCCAACTCACTTCTCAAAATGGGCTTTTATTAATAATGAATCACACAAAAAAGTTTTATTACCCACTGGGCAAAACATAAGCACGTCTAAAGTTAGATAATTATCAAAACTGACTTGAGTTGGCGATGCGAAACTCCAAAACATATATAAAATTATTAAAACCATTAAAAATTCTGCAGCAACGATAACCTTTGAATGGACAGCATTCTAATCATAAAATGTAAATAACTTATCAAACCAAGAAATACATGTAACGTGATCAATTTGGGCAAACAACTGAATCTGTTCGTAAAAGAGCAAAATGTGGACAGGTTTTTCTCTGGTTAAATCCGTTTCAGGATGAATTTGTACATTGTTTAAACTATAAATAAAAACAGAATTCAATGATTTACAAACCTCATAATCCCACATTCTATTCACAGTGGAGCAAAATAAATTGTAAACTATTCAGTGGTTAGCACTGTTGCCTCACAGCAAGAAGGTCCTGGGTTCAAATCCCCAGTTGGACCTGAGGGTCTTTCTGGGTGGAGTTTGCATGTTCTTCTCGTGCTTGTGTGAGTTTTTTCCGGGTACTTCGGTTTCCTCCCACAGACCAAAACATGCATGTTAAGCTGCCTTCAGGACCAGGCCTCTGTTGAAAAAGAGATCTGTGATCTCTATGGGATTTGCCTGGTTAAATAAAGGCTAATTCAAACTTTAAAATTGTTCTTTTTTTCTTTAGTTGGCAGCAACACATGAAAACGCTAGCTCCAGGGCCATGTAGACCTCTGTGAAGCAGTCCCTCTTTAGACATCCAGGATCTGAAGAGACCTGCAGGTCTTGTAGAAGAACGTTGTTCCGTTCAGGTTTGATGGAGGATTCCATCTGTTCCACAACTCTAGCTTGTCTTTGCTACATTTATCGTTTCACCATGTGCCAGATGTTCCCAATTGTTAAGAGGTGGCGATTCAGTTCATCATCATGACTTTGTTGTAGCCATGCTGTTGAAATGTCTGCAGTAGGAGTTTAGCTTTGTCTTCCTGAAACATTAAAGGTCTTTCCTGAAAAAGACATCTGATTGGGAGCATGTTTTGTTGTGAAATATATAAATATTTGACAGGAACCAGATTTAGGGATTCGAACCAGATCACAGACAACAGGAAGGTTTAAAAGATTTATTGATAAACTGTTTCTGGTGGAGGTCTGAGTCCTTGGGCCAGCAGGATCTGGAGAGACAGGAATGTTAGTGGATTGGAGTTCGATGGCTTTGGTGTGACAGTTCAATTTATAAACACCAACTTTTATAAACAGATGAGGAATAATTTCCTTAGAAGACTTGGTTTCTATGATGTCACAGTTGGAGAAGGTGAGCTGGTTTTGAGGCAGGACTGAGCATGAAGCAGTTAGGAGGGAGATCCAGAAGACAGGTCCAGGGAGACCGGCGAGGGTCGAGCACAGGTGGTCAGAAATCCGAAACCAAACTTGAATCGTGATCCGATAGATGAGGTCGTTGTAGAGAAGGCAGAGGTCATTACCATGAGCAGAGTAAATAATCCAAAGCAAGCAGGGGACGAGCAAGATGGGTAATCTGTAAAGCAGGCATGAAGTCAGGACCAGGAAGACAAACGAAACTGTGGCATGGATGCTGGACATTTACTCACTGAGGCTTTCAATAATCTGGCACTGAGTAGAGTGACTGTGGGGTTTAAGTTAAGGGAAAAACAGGTGAGCTGCATGAGGGCTGATTGCAGTGATTCAGCAGAGTGGGTGGGGTTAAGTGAGGTTGCAGGTTGACAGGAGATTTAACAACATGAACAGAAACCAGAAGGGCAGAAAACGTGACAATATTTTATAATTGAATATGTATATACATTAATGCTGCCTTTCCAGATGTTTAGACTGCACATTCCAGAGGTTGTAATGCACCCCCATACCATTAGAGAAGCAGGCTTTTGAACAGTGCACTAATAACAGGCTAGATGATCACCGTATGATTCAGCTGTAGATTATGAAAATAATTAAAACATTTTAATTAATCTGCCCACACAACAGCTTTTCTCTTTGCCTCCGTCCATTTCAGTCGTTTCCCAGTGGAGTCAAAATTTATCAGACACGATTCATTCATACAAACATTAGTGGTGTAATGGAGAAGAATAGATTGATAATCTTACCAAACTGTGGAGAGTTCAGGCAGAGATTAGGATTAGAAATAAAGAGTGCCGTACTTGCTGCCGTACACATCACACTGCCGTATAAATCGCATCAATCCAAACATGTCTAATAAAGTGGAACAAAAACATAAATAAGTCGTTTCGCCGTATAAGTCGCATCTATTATGCGTCACCGCTGACGTGTCGCATTTATTATGAGTCACCGCTGACCACCCGGAAACGTGGGCCAGTGTTGTGCCAAAAATCGATTGGCAGCCAAATGGCGGCTGCGGGAGCATACACGGGAGGACTTTAACAAAAATTTCACAAAATTAACACTTAAAAACAATTATTTGTTTGCTCGAAATTATAGAAAAGGTGTGTCTCAGTTGAACTTTTCCTTAATTAAAGGACTTTAACGGTCAAATCAGCTGCATTTCAAAAGCCGATTTGCAGCTGCGGTAGCGCGCAGAGGGAGGACTCGCTGTGCATTTCTTCAAAATTTGCCAAGATAACCACCTAAAACTTTGATGGTCAAATTAGCTACATTTCGCCTGGACGGCTCGGCGAAATGCAGCTGATTTAACGTTTGCTCCAGGAGTTCCGGAGCGAGACGAAGCTGGCTTTGTATAGCAAGCCAAGTGTCTCATTAATACTAGGGGTGGGGCCGATCCAGTATCGGTATCGGCCTCCGATACCAGCATAATTTGCGTATCAGATTTTTCCGATCCAATCTGCAGAGCTTTCTGATCCATGATGCATGTTGGCTTTAAACTATGTAATGGATTTCCTGAACGGCGGCGTGTCTCATGAGCCCAGAGTAATAAGACCCGCCTCACATTCAGGAAATCCAGTTCATAGTTTGCAGCCAGCTACAACGTTAGGACTGAGTTAGCAGCACTGTGGCTAACAGCTAACCAACTTTTCATCTAAACATGTCGCTGTGTGGAAGTATTTTACACTAAACACCACAAAACAAGACAGCAACGTGCACTGTCTGCAGAGCCATAGCGCCACATTAAACCGTGATAAAGTTAGTTTTACATTGGACATTCAAGCTCCGTGGCTTCAGCGTGGTGCTACTGTGGCTCAACCCGAAACAAGCGACTCAACCCTGGCCAGCCGCGTCCAATCTGCCCCACTAAATCTGCCCGTCTCTGAGGAGGGACAGACTGAGCGCAGCTGGCCCAAATCAGGCTGCCTGCATCGGATTGAACAAGAAGAAGACGTCGCTGAAACCACGGAGCTCAAATGTTTACAGAGAAGTTACTAAACTTCATCATTAATGACCAACCACTATCAGTTGTAGAAAACGAAGGATTTCACATTTTGATTCTTGCAGCCAAGATATAGTTTACCCTCCAGGAGATATTTATCAGTACAACAGGAGATAATCATAAAAAACATGATTTGAAAATTACAAGAAAATTATATATATTTAAAAAAAAAAGAAACAAAAACTGCTACATTATGAAGTGATATAAAATACTAAAAACAGGAACATGTCTGTTGGTTTATGCCATGAACTTATCAGTTGTTTAAAGCCATTTAACATTTAATTTAATTCATTTATTCATTCGTTTAAAAGAAACAAAACAAATTCATCAAAACGAAAACATTGAATGAAAAGAGTGCAGGAAGAAGAAAAATCTTATATCTGCCCCTTATTAAAACAAATATATAAAATAACTTTAAAAAATCACTTAAATTAATCACTTTAATATCCACTTTAAAGCTAAGAATAAAAAAAACATGTTTTGTGTTAGCAGGATTTAATTCTAACTTTAAAACTTATCCAACATTAATAAAACTTACCTCAAGTTGGATTTTTGGACATGCATGCATATATTTGTACAAATTGTACTTGAGAGGAGATTATTACAGCCTCATAAAATCAATGATGATCATGATATCGGAACTGGATTGGTATCGGCCGATATTTACCATGCCATACCATTTTATTTATAGAGCACTTAAAACAGCAACAAGGCCAACCAAAGTGCTGTACAGACAGAACAACAGGTAACACACAAAGCAAAATACAAAATGAGGTAAATCAGAATATAGACATAAAAACGATGCAGATAATAAATATAACGACTAACCAGTGTGGAGCATACAGGATCAAAACACAGATCATCTGGTGTTGAAAGCTACTGAATAGTAGTGAGTTGTTAAATGGGATTTGAAAACCAAAAGGGAGGGGCCTGTCTGACAAGCAGAGGTAACTCGTTCCAAAGTCTTGGTCCTGCTACAGAGAAGTCCCTGTCACCTCTGCGCTTAAGACGAGTTCCTGGAACTGTGAGGAGCAACTGGTCCGCTGACCTCAGGGAACATGGTGGGACATACGGTTGTAGCAGATCAGAGAGATGGGGGGGGGGGGGGGGGGCAAAACTGTTCAGTGATTTGTAGACATACAGGGGTATTTTGAACTGGATTCGAAGTTGAACTGGTAGCCAGTGCAGGGAGGCCAAGACTGGTGTAATATTTAGATTTAGGTGTCTGGATCGGATTGGAAGTAAAAAAATGTGAATCGGTGCATCTCTAATTAATAGCCACTTTTACCTATTAATGAGACACTTGGCTTGCCATATTAGTTGAGTGCCCTCTAGCAGCCGAAAATGGTAATGTTCAATATTTTCCATCTCAGAATGAATGAAATTGTCAGATCTCAGCCAAAAATTGGGTTATAAATATAGGGGATAAAACTAAGTGGCTTTGCTGTATAAGTCGCAGGGCATGCTAATTTATGCAAAAAGCTGCGACATATGCAGCAAAAAACACGGTATTAATGAGAGTCAGTTCATGTAGATGCTTCACTGAGACCAGGAAGGTGTGGTGGTGAGGAGGTCTTCTGTCCAGCCTAACTTGGTAAAACTCATGGAAGTGTCTGATGGTCAACATGGGGATCAGAAGTCATACTTGCTAAAAACAAACAATTAAAAGGGGTGGGGGGGTTTTCAAGGCCATGCCTCAAAGCTTTAAGTGTTTTTTGTTTGTTGAATCATATTTGGGGAGATCTTTCTTGACTTTGTGCTTCCAGGCTGGCTGTGATGTGTGTTGCCGGCATGTTCTTTGTTCCTGTTGCTGGCCTCACTGGCTTCCACGTTGTTCTGGTGGCCAGAGGCAGGACAACCAATGAGCAGGTAGAAATACCCATAAGTAACTTCCACAAAGTCTGACTTTACTACAGCTTTGTAAAGTAGAATGTTCAGTAAGACTGAACTTATAGTTCATGCATTTTTTTATTTTTATTATTAGACCTTTATTTATACAGGTTAGTTCCCACTGAGCCTTTAAGACTCATTTACAAGAGACCTGTTACATACAACATACAAGCAGATGAGAAAAAGAGAACACGAGGGTGGAGGAAGCCAAAATAAATCATGTCTTACACCATGTCCTGGTCTGGGCACAGTGTAAAAGATGCAAAAAAAAGACCTCGCAACATAAAGCTGCAACATACAATGACATCATAATACATTTATGCATAGAGGTCAGCAAAGGCGGTGAGTTGTCTGTGGACACTCTAGAAAGTTCCAAAGTTCTAAGATGTACAGTGTCTATCAGCGTCACTTTTCATTCATTCAACCTTTATTTAGACGTGAATCCTATTGAGCCTCGGGGACTCATTTACAAGAGAGACCAGATTTCTTAACAAAGAATGATGACAACAGTGAATAACAATGACAAGAATAGACAGTCATAAAACAGGCAAACAGATTTAAGTTTCTCTCTTTTTCTTTTTTTTTTTTAACAAATCAAAACAAAATAGCAACCAAAAGGACATTCAAGAGGAATAGTAGCAAAAAACAGCTAGATTATAACGGGATTTAGAAAACTAAAAACAGGAACATGTCTGCATTGTTTTTTTCTCATGAACTTAACAGATGTTTGAAGCCACTTACCATACCATACCATTTTATTTATAGAGCACTTAAAACAGCAACAAGGCCAATCAAAGTGCTGTACAGACAGAACAACAGGTAACACACAAAGCAAAATACAAAATGAGGTAAATCAGAATATAGACATAAAAACGATGCAGAACATGACAACAAACCAGTGTGGAGCATACAGGATCAAAACACAGATCATCTGGTGTTGAAGCTACTGAATAGTAGTGAGTTTTTAAACAGGACTTGAAAACCGAGAGGGAGGGGGCCTGTCTGACAAGCAGAGGTAACTCGTTCCAAAGTCTTGGTCCTGCTACAGAGAAGGTCCTGTCACCTCTGCGCTTAAGACGAGTCCCTGGAACTGTGAGGAGCAACTGGTCCGCTGACCTCAGGGAGCGTGGTGGGACATATGGCTGTAGCAGATCAGAGAGATGGGGGGGGAACTGTTCAGCGATTTGTAGACATACAGAAGTATTTTGAACTGTATTCGAAAGTGAACTGGTAACCAGTGCAGTGAGGCCAAAACTGGTGTAATGTGCTCTCTTTGCCTGTACTGGTTAAAAATCGGGCTGCTGCATTCTGGACCAGTTGTAGTCGTGCAATGGAGGTCTGACTGATACCAAACAGGAGTGAATTGCAGTAATCAAGCCTAGATGTAATGAATGCATGTATTACTGTCTCCAGGTTCTTTTTGGACAATATGGGCTTCAGTTTAGACAGCCGCCTCAGTTGGAAGAAGCATGATTTAACAATCATGTTTACTTAGAGAGGTCAAGGTCGAGAGCTTCAGATTTGTTTTATAAGATATTCCAGGAAACAGGAGCGGAGTAGGAGAAGGTCCTTTTGTCTAGTTCAGTCCTCACTAAGGGAACTCTGCAGGTAATAATGTCCTGAGAGCGCACGCTGTAGCTGCACTCGCACAGAGACATGTAGGAGGAGATGTATGAAGGCAGCAGACTTCATACATCCTAGGTATCCACGGATTCCAAAATGCAGAAACCCTGTTATCATAAATCCAGTAATGTACACATCTTCTACATCCTCCACGGACAGCACAGATAGGCACATCATCTTCCACTGACCCCAGGAATTCATGACAAACCCAGCAACATGCATACGTTCAGGGTATGAGGGCTCTCCAGCACCCTGTCGTCTGGTAGAAAAATATTTATCAATTGCGTTGAGAGACCAGCTGACCAAATCCATAATATTCGGAAGATGTGTAAAGAGGCTATGAGGTTGACAGGACAAGAGAGCAAAAAAGCGGGATTGAGGGAGAGAGGGTGAGTGCAGCCATCTTCGTCAAGAGCAAAAGAGTGTTTAATTTACATTATTTGACTTTATGTAAAACTAAATATAGTTTTATTCTGATTTTCCTCTCTTTGCATAAGTCTACCGTGTAACTTTGTTACTTCTCTTACCCTTCAGGTCACAGGAAAGTTCAGAGGGGGCGTAAATCCTTTCACCAATGGCTGCTGGAAGAATGTTTCTCATGTTCTTTGCAGCTCACAGGCACCCAGGTGAATAATTTTAATTAATTTAGTTATTCTAACATTTACTTTGACATTTAGTTTATTACAGACAATCAAACTTGCAAAAATGACAAAATGTGAAAGTGAGTAATTCAGAGACAAGACAAAGAAGACCTAACAAATTAAACATATTTTTATAACTGTGGTTTATTATCTGCTATTGATGTGATTTAAAGATTTTTGGTAAACGTTATCACTCAGTGCTGAAGGTGATTTAAAATGCCTAAAGAGTACAGGTCTGACTGAAAAGTTGTATTTTTGCAAAATGAAAATAATTTTTCTGTCCCCTCTGCAGGCAGCAGTTTTCTCCTGAATCTGAAAAGAGTGTGTGGTGTTTAATGTGTGTGCAGGTATCTGAGCAGGAAGAAGAATGGGCAAAGTGTATCTGTGCAGCCACCTTTTCTGCAGCTGCAGCTCACAGAGGCCCATCTGGCCTCTAAGGTTCTGGATAACGGCATTCAAGGAGATCTCCACCGGGTAAGAACAACAGGAAGAGCATGAACTTTATTAAAGGGCCATAAATGCAACTGAGATTACTTTCTATTTGAATTGCCATAATTGCCAGTCTATAGAACACATCTTACTGTAAGTTGTGCATACTAAATTTAAAATAAAACACAATTTTGTACATAAATAAGATGCACTGGTGTTCAAGCTGCAAAGTCCACAAATTAATGTCAGAAACTGTTCAAAGCTCCTGGTGGTGTGTGCAGCTCTTGTTGAAGTACAAGAATCAACCACCAGAGGGTGTTTCATAGGTGTTGATTTGCCTTCAACACAGACTGTTGACTCTCACAGGACTTCATGATGCTTCGCTCTCTGACGCATGGTTACAGTAATCTACTACGGTAAATAACCATTCAATCTATAGAATGAACACAAAACCTAGTCTAAGCAGAATACACTACCGGGACCGAACAGAACAGTGTTAAACACCTGCATAACTGAAATTATTTTAAAATTTACATACCAGTAAATTTTACCCACAATCCCTACTTGAGGTCATGCGGGTACTGCCGGTCGACAAAAATAATACAGTATGGTAAATACAATAATAATACAATACAACTTTATTTATAAAGCACTTTAAAAACAACACCGTTGACCAAAGTGCTGTACAATGCTGCTGTGGTTGGCATTGCTCGTGATTTATCCAAGTTAATTTTGTAGCCTGATAGTGAACCAAAATCATTAATAATAGACATGAGCGTCTGTAAGGATTTTTCCGGTTTTGAGATGAAGAGAAGCACATCACGAGCACAATAATCCTTAGCATCCAGTGCTTCAACAACGTCATTAAGAA
>NC_056513.1:243811-254356 GCF_014905685.2 Nematolebias whitei | reverse complement strand
CGGTAGCAGCAGACTACAGTTAAGATCTGGCCTCCATTCATGGTGATGTTTACAGATAAGGCTTCAAACTGGTTTCAAATTGTTTTAGAAGACACAAGACTAGCAACCAAAGAATCTCTGATGTAAACAGCGACTCCCCTTTTTTGACAATCACAGCGGTAGATGTTAAATCCATTGATTGCCAGGTCATTATTGAGTACAGATTTGTTGAGCCAGGATTCAGAGATGAAGATAACATCTGCCCCAGAAGAACTGACCAGAATTTTCAAAGCATCAAGTTTTTTTCAGAAGGCTACGAGCGTTTACATGCAGAAAATGAAGCCCAGACACGTTGCTTCCCAGATACTAGCTGTTCACATGATCAAAAAGGACCATCAGCCTAACAATGGATTGTTAGCACCCCCTTTTTTTTCCCCGTTGTCCTGTCCAGCGTTGTGGCACTCAGAATTATTGGCCAGGGACCAGAACAGCAGGGAGAAGCAGCTGAGGAAAGCTGGCCCAGCGCAGCAAGGACCAAGCACCCCAACAACCTCACACCACAGGCCCGGAGAAGCCTAGGCACGCTGCCAACACACCACCCGTGTACACACAGCATCCCCCACCACGAATGTCACACCAGGCCGACCAGCCAGTGCCCGTCAAAGCGATGCCACGCCCCTGATCGCCGCCATACACCACAAATGACCACACACACAACCACAGCTGACCCCCCGCCAGAACCCGCCAGCCACCCCGGTTAAAGGGCTGGCCATCGCAACAAGGAACCTTGATCCAAAAATCTGAACAACCCAGGGGTAACCGGAGCACCGACCCCACCCCCAAACGCCTCCCAAGTCCCAAAACCCACCCACAGCCCCGACCCCCACCCGGCGCCCCCCCCCCCCCCCCCCCACCCCCCGACCCCATATGTCAAACGGAGAACAGGAGTGTAAATGGTAAATGGACTGTACTTATATAGCGCCTTTCTATCTTATTTCATACCATACCATTTTATTTATAGAGCACTTAAAACAGCTACAAGGCCAACCAAAGTGCTGTACAGACAGAACAACAGACAACACACAAAGCAAAATACAAAATGAAGTAAATCAAAAATATAGACATAAAATCGATGCAGATAATAAATATGATGACAAACCAGTGTGGAGCATACAGGTTCAAAACACAGATCCTCTGGTGTTGAAAGCTACTGAATAGTAGTGAGTTTTTAAATGGGATTTGAAAACTGAGAGGGAGGGGGCCTGTCTGACACGCAGAGATAACTCGTTCCAAAGTCTTGGTCCTGCTACAGAGAAGTCCCTGTCACCTCTGCGCTTAAGACGAGTTCCTGGAACTGTGAGGAGCAACTGGTCCACTGACCTCAGGGAACATGGTGGGACATATGGTTGTAGCAGATCAGATAGATGGGTGAAACTGTTCAGCGATTTGTAGACATACAGGAGTATTTTGAACTGGATTCGAAGATGAACTGGTAGCCAGTGCAGTGAGGCCAAAACTGGTGTAATGTGCTCTCTTTTGCCTGTACTGGTTAAAAATCGGGCTGCTGCATTCTGGACCAGTTGTAGTCGTGCAATGGAGGTCTGACTGATACCAAACAAGAGTGAATTGCAGTAATCAAGCCTAGATGTAGGCCATGTGATGGACTTGCGACCCGTCCAGGGTGTACCCCGCCCCTCGCACAGTGATTGCTGGACATGGGCACCAGCGACCCCCGTGACCCAAAATGGAATAAGCGGGTAAAGATAATGGATGGATGGATGGATGGATGGATGGAAGCCTAGATGTAATGAATGCATGTATTACTGTCTCCAGGTTATTTTTGGACAATATGGGCTTCAGTTTAGACAGCCGCCTCAGTTGGAAGAAACATGATTTAACAATCTTTTTACATGATTGTTAAGTTTCATGGAAGGGTCCATTATCACACCCAGATTAGTGACTCTTTGTTTTTCTGACAGGGTTAGAGTGGAAAGGTCGATGCAGTGGTTTGTGATCGTGTCATTGGGAGGGAACAACATGACTTCAGACTTCTTTTCATTGAAACTTAAGAAGTTTAAAGCCATCCAATCCCTGATGTCAGCCAGGCAGTCAAGCAGAGGTTGAATAGAGCATGTGCCATTGTGTCTTAGGGGGAAGTAAATTTGACAGTCGTCGGCGTAGAAGTGAAATGGTATGTTGAGTTTCTAGAAAATAGCATCAAGTGGCAGCAGGTATAGAGAGAATAAGAGGGGATCCAGGATGGACCCCTGCGGAACCCCTTATTTAAGCTCTGTCGCTGCAGAACTAAAATCCTTGATGGAGACACAAAAGGTGAGGTGAGGTGTTCCGGACACGTCCCACCAGGAGGAGACCCATAGGAAGACCCAGGACACACTGGAGGGACTATGTTTCTCGGCTGGCCTGGGAAAGCCTCGGGATTCCTCCGGAGGAGCTGAACCAAGTGACTGGGGAGAGGGAAGTCTGGGCCTCCCTACTTAGACTGCTACCCCTGCAACCCAACCCCGGATAAGCGGAAGAAAATGGATTGATGGATGGATGGAGACACAAAAGGATCTGTCAGTGAGGTAGGATCTGAACCAATTGAGGGCTAGGGTTAGGATTAGAAGATGGATGGATGCTCCCATGGGAAACAGAAGCTGGGTCCAGAACCAACAGGCAGAAACAGATAATTTGCAGCAAATAGCACAGCGAATTGCCAGAAAATCCTCCTGAAATGAAAGGCATGGCCCTAGCTCGTTTCAGGTCAACAGGGGAAAACAGCGATCCAAAATTAAAATAATTATTATCCAGGTGAGTTTGGATGAAGGCCTGCAGCAACTCCAATGCAAACTCTGAACTTCTCTCGAGCACCACATAGTGCTGCTCCTCCGCTTCTCTGCATGACACCTCTGCACCCGACAGCACGAGAGGCACCCCCGGTGAAAAACTATGAGATTGAGCGGAGAGGCTGAGGCTGAAGTCGTCACTGCTCCAGTCCAGTTCTGCTCCATTCCGACTCCGGAGCTCCACAGCACGAGAGGCAAAGAGGCTGAAGTTGTCCCTGGCTCGGTTCTGCTCCGGTCCGGTTCTGGCAGTGCTTCAAAGCATCAGAGCGTCTCCTCCAGGCGAACACAGCGATTCCACGGAGGTGGACCGTCCTTCGTTAAAAGTAACGGGCTGCTCACTGAAGCTGAGACCGGCTCTGTTGAAGACGAAGTACCCCACAGCCACCTCGGTTCGGTTCTTGTCCATTTCGGGGGACACAGGTACACTTCTCCCCCACCAGTGAAGACACCACGAGGGCCAGTCCAGCAGAAAACAGCGAAATACCACCCGGCAATTCTTGTCGGAACCAGGTAGAACCACAAAGGTCCAGATGAGAAGTGCTCAGGATGGGAGACTGCAACTAAGTGAAGATTCAACGAGTTTGCTGGTTTCCTTAGATAGAGAGCTTTACTAATTGGGTTTTCTACGTATGTGAATGTTTTTGTACAGTGCCCTGAGACAACTTCTGTTGTGATTTGGCTCTATACAAAAAAACTGAATTGAAATTGAACTGACAAAGAGCAACAGGAATCATCGAGGACTCGCTTCATCCTTCTCACTCTCTTATCACGTCGTTAACTTTATTTATAAAGCACATTTAAAACATCAGCTGTTACCAAAGTGCTTATCTGAAACAAAAAAATGTTCATATAACCTTAGACAGTAGAACAGACAGCATCATCACCCATAGTACAAGGTTTTTTAATAGTTTTTTTCCTGCCACAGTTAGACTGATGGCAAAACAAAACTACTGATCAGGTGCAACAATAACCCCACACTACCTAACTTCACTGGTCATGTGACATGGTTTACCTTCTGCACATTGTAGATAGAAATCACGTTGTTCTTATTTTTAATTATTCAGTGTTGTTTCAGTGGTTGGACTATGACTGAGAGCTCTGCACAAGAATTCCAATGTGCCTGGATTGTTGGTCTGTGCACAAATGGCAAATAAAGAACTTTTTACCTTTGTTGGTGTATAATGTGCCATATGTGGTACTTTTATTAAATATTGTCTAATGCAATGAAAAGGGCAGACCTTGTCTCTGATTTATGTTTCTCCCACCATTTTCTAGTCCAAGTCCAGTCTTGAGATGATGGAGAGTCAATCTTGTGATGTTGAACCTCCGCCTCCTCCTAAACCTGAGCTTCGATACCCTGGAATGACCCGGAGAAACCCAGAAGGTAAATCCACATTTAACTGCAATCCACTCATGAATCAGACATGGTCCAAATTCTGCTGATTGACTGTATGTTGTGGTGGTTTTTCCTCATTGTGGTGCCTCCCTCCTGCAGACTGCAGTCTGCTGAACAAAGCACCTCCCACCCCCACTATGTACAAGTACAGACCCACCTATAGCCCGGGCAAGAACCACACAACTCTCACACATGCTTACGCCAACCAGGTAACGCACTCACACACCCATACAACGCACACGATGAGAACATCTGGTTGAAAATGCATGTTTAGATGTAGAAACACACATTCTTTTTTATTTTCTAACTCATACATTAAATCAGACTAAAGCCTTTTGTGTTTTCAGTCTGTTAGGATTCCCACAGTTATTCATATTTGTTAAATGCCAAAATTAGGAAAGATATCCTTTTAATGGAATTTTTTATAAATTTTATCCATCCATCCGTTTTCTTCCGCTTGTTCCAAAGTCGGGTTGCAGGGGCAGCAGCTTGAGCAAGGACATCCAGACATCTTTTTCCACAGCCACCTCTTCCAGCTCATCAAGAAGGACTCCAAGGCGTTCCCAGACCAACTGAGAGACGTAGTCTCTGCAGCGTGTTCTGAGTCTTCCCCAGGTCTCCTCCTAGTTGGACATGCCAGAAGCACCTCCCGAGGGAGGCACCCAGGAAGCATGCTTACCAGATGTCTGAACCACCTCAACTGGCTCCTCTCGATGTGGAGGACCAGCAGTTCTACTCCGAGTGTATCGTGATAACTGAAGTTCTCACCCTGTCTCTAAGGGAGAGTTCAGCTACTCTGCAGAGGAAACTCATTTCAACCTCCTGTATCCACAATCTCATTCTTTCGGTCACTACCCAGAGCTCGTGTCTATAGGTGAGTGTAGGAACATAGGCCGACTGGTAAACAGAGAGCTTTGCCTTACAGCTCAGCTCTCTCTTCACCACAATGGACCGATACAGAGTCCACAATACTGCAGACACTGCATCAAACCGTCTGTCTATCTCATGCGCCATTCTTCCCTCACTCATGAGCAAAACCCTGAGATACTTGAACTCCTTCACTTGAGGCAGAACCTCACCCTCAACCCAAAGACAGCAATCCACTCTTTTCTGACTGAGGACCATGGTCTTAGATTTGGAGGGGCTGATTCTCATTCCAGCCGCTTCACCCTCGGCTGCAAACCGCTCTAGCGAGAGCTGGAGATCATGACATGATGATGCCAACAGGACCACATCATCTGCAAAGAGCAGAGATGGAATCCTGAGGCCACCGAACCGGACTCCATCCACCCCCTGACTTCACCGAGAAATTCTGTCCATAAAAGTTATGAACAGAATTGGTGACAACAGGCAGCCCTGGCGGAGTCCAACTCCCACCCTGAATGGGTTTGACTTTCTACTGGCAATGAGAACCACACTCTCACACTGCTTGTATAGGGACCGAACAACGTGCCCCCAATCCCATACTCACGGAACCCTCCCCACAGTGTACCTCAAGGAACACGATCGAAGGCCTTCTTCAAGTCCACAAAACGCATGTAGACTGGATGGGCAAACTCCCATGACTCCTTGAGGACCCTAGTCATGGTAAAAAGCTGGTCCAGTGTTCCACAGCTAGAACAGAACCTGAATTGTTCCTCCCGGATCTGAAGTTCAACCAACGATTGGACTCGCTTCTCCAGTACCCCTGAATAGACCATACCAGGAAGGCTAAGGAGAGTTATGCCCCTATAATTGGAGCAAACCCTCCAGTCCTCCTTTTTGAAGAGGGAAACCACCACCCCAGTCTGCCAACCCAGTGGCACTACCCCTGATGCCCACGTGATGTTGCAAAGGCGTGTCAACCAAGACAGCCCAACAACATCCAGAACCTTAAGGAAATCAGGGTGAATCTCATCCACCCCCAGAGTCCTGCCGCCGCATAGCTTCATAACTACATGGGCGACCTCAGCAACAGTTATGCATAAACCTCATCTCGGGCCTTAACAAATGATTTCATATAAACCATAGCTTAAAACTGACACCCTTTGACAAAGAATACATACATACATTTTTTTTACATTAATCATCAAGCGATTTTCTTGTAGCCAGAAATGAAATTGCTGACGATCTGCATGTAGTTGACTGTTGGTAGATTCAATATTTGATCCAGACAGGAAAATAACAGTATCATCAGCATACATTAAAAAAATGGGAGTGATTAAATATTTTGGGAAGGTCATTTATGTATAGTAAAAAAAAAAGCAATGGACCCAGTATACTACCCTGCGGGATTCCCATGGAGCAGGGTAGTGACCGTGATGTACAATGCCCATGTTTCACGACCTGGCACCTATCAGTTAAATAGGAAGAAAACATTTGTATTGCAGAAAGTAAACATGTAAAATAAGTCAATTTTTATAAGAGAGTATAATGATCAACTGTATCGAACGCTTTACAGAAATCAATATATACAGCGCCAGTTATGACCTTTATTCAAAGCAGCATCTATTTGTTCAGTAAATAATATTAATGTTGACATGGTTGACCGTGAAGCACGAAAACCATGTTGGTTATCACTTAACATATTATTAAACTTTAAATGGTGAAGTAATTGGTTAAATAGTGTTTTTTCAAGTAGCTTAGAAAAAATTGGAATAACTGAAATTAGCCGATAATTTGAAAAATCAGTCGGAGCACCAGATTTGAAAATAGGAGTAATCTGTGCAGACTTCCAGGCAACAGGAAAAATGAACTGTGTAATGCATAAGTAAGTAGGTGATGAAATAATGGTATAAAAGTGCTGGCATGCATTTTCAAGAAACTCATAATTTAACTTGTATATATCACAGGCATGTGAGCTATTAAAGATTGTAATATATCCAATAGATCAATCTGTGAGATTTCAGAAAAAGAAAACGTCTCCGAGGTGTCGAATAATTTAGATGACTTTGAACCAGTGCTTAATTTGTGCTGGATCCTGCCGGAGCAAGATCTGGGAGCTCTCTTGTTTTGATAGGGTGCATTCCGGCAACTGTTTGCTTGGATCTGGCAACTCAAATCTCTGCCCCTAAAAGTCCAAAGCCATCGTACATTTTTATTTTGATTATTTATTAAAAATATGAGAGGAGATGTTGCCCTTGACCCAGTGGACTCAGTCTTTGGAGTGGCTCTTCTAGCTGCAACAGGTGCACCAGCTCGCGCACACGCTCCTGTCCTGCAGAGATGCAGACAGCATGTCCCACGGGGATGAATACATTATATATATATATATATATATATATATATATATACAGTGAGGAAAATAAGTATTTGAACGCCCTGCGACTTTGCAAGTTCTCCCACTTAGAAATCATGGAGGGTCTGAAATTTTCATCTTAGGTGCATGTCCACTGTGAGAGACATAATCTATTAAATAAAAAATCCAGAAATCACAATGTATGATTTTTTAATAATTTATTTGTGTGTTACTGCTGCAAATAAGAATTTGAACACCTGCCAATCAGCAACAGTTCTGGCCCTCAAAGACCTGTTAGTCCTCCTCTAAAAAGTCCACATCCACTCCACTTATTCACCTATTCTCCTTGAAAAATTAAATAAATATGGTATAAGAGGACCAGCATTACACTGGGTATCTAGCTATTTAAAAGATAGGAAACAGTTTGTACAAATAAATGGTGTAAGATCTGACCTGTGCAATATCACTTGTGGAGTTCCTCAAGGCTCTGTACTTGGAACAAAGTTATTTATTTTATATGTGAATGACTTAGTGAATGTATCAGGACTCCTCAAATGTGTCCTTTTTGCAGATGACACCACATTTTTCTGTTTGGGTAAAGATGTAAAACGGATGTTGGAATTGATGAAGACAGAATTTGATAAAATACAAACTTGGTTTAAACTTAATAAATTATCATTAAATTTAGATAAAACTAAATACATGATATTTAGCAACAAAAAGAGAACTGTTGATGATCCATTTAAAATTGAGGGTGTTGAGATTTGTAGAGTTAATGAGATGAAATGAGATGAAATTTTTGGGTGTAATCATTGATGAACAGCTAACATGGAAAAATCATATAAATTCTGTAATAACAAAAATATCTAAATCTATTGCAGTACTTTACAAAGTCAGGGAATTATTAAATGAAAAAGCTCTGTACATGTTGTATAACACAATCATTGTTCCACATTTAATCTATTGCATTGATGTTTGGGGGAAAGCGTGTAAAACATTTACAAAACCTATTTTTATTTGACAGAAAAGAGCTGTAAGAATTATCACCAGAAAGCATTACAGTCACCCATCAAGCACATTATTTTATCAACTGAACTTATTGAAGTTCCATGATTTGGTAGATTATAGTATTTTATCAGTTATGTATAGGGCTCAAAATAACACATTACCATTAAATATCCAAAGAAATGTTGTTAAAAGACAAAGTTGCTACAATCTTAAGGGGATAGAAATATTTGTCAAACCAAAATTCAGAACTAGTCTGAAGGGAAGGTCTACCTCAATCCAAGGAGTTGGATTGTGGAATGTTCTAGAGAGTGATGTGAAAAATGTCAAGTCAATGTGTACATTTAAGAAAAAGATCAAAACTGAATTGTTAAAAAAGTATATATGAAGTAGCTTAGTGTGTGTTTTGTATTAGAATTAGAAAAATTAGAAAGTTATTCATTTTGTTCTGTTACTTGAAGATTATTATGTCTGAAATAATTGTTTGTAAAAAGGGGCAGATATAATAAGATTTTTTCTTCTTTCTGCTGCCTTTCATTTTAAATCTTTTGTATCTTTTTTATATTGTTATGGAATTGTTTTGTACTTTTTTAAAATGAATAAACTATATACCATACCATACTTATTATTCTAAATTAAAAGCAGCTGTTTGAGGTCGTTAGCTGCATAAAGACACCTGTCCACCCCACACATTCAGTAAGACTCCAACTACTAACATGGCTAAGACCAAAGACACCAGAGACAAAATTGTAGAACTCCACAAGGCTGGAAAGAGCTATGGGGCAATTGCCAAGCAGCTTGGTGAAAAAAGATCAACTGTTGGAGCAACTATTGGAAAATGGAAAAAGCTAAACATGACTGTCAATCTCCCTCGGACTGGGGCTCCATGCAAGATCTCACCTCGTGGAGTATCAGTGATCCTAAGAAAGGTGAGGAATCAGCCCAGAACTACACGGAGGAGCTGGTCCATGACCTGAAGAGAGCTGGCACCACTGTTTCCATGGTTACTGTGGGGTAATACACTAAGACGTCATAGTTTAAAATCATGCATGGCACGGAAGGATCCCCTGCTTAAATCGGCACATGTCCAGGCCCGTCTTAAGTCAAGTCAAGTCACATTAATTTATATAGCACATTTAAAACAGTAACTGTTATCAAAGTGCTTACCAAATAAGATCACAGCATCAAATATTAATAACAACATATTACAGCAACATGAATAAAAGCATAAAAACATGAAATATAATGAGAAACAATGAAATACTAAATCAAATCACCCGTTAAATTAAGTTATTAAGTTTGCCCATGACCATGTGGATGATCCAGAGGAGTCATGGGAGAAAGTTCTGTGGTCACATGAGACCAAAATAGAACTTTTTGGTCTTAATTCCACTCACCGTGTTTGGAGGACGAAGAATGATGAATACCATCCCAAATACACCATCCCTACTGTGAAGCATGGGGGTGGAGGCATCATGCTTTGGGGTGTTTTTCTGCACATGGGACAGGACAACTGCACTGTATTAAGGAGAGGATGACCGGGGCCATGTAGTGAGAGATTCTGGGGAACAACCTCCTTCCCTCAGAGCATTGAAGATGAGTCATGGCTGGTTCTTCCAACATGACAATGACCTGAAGCACACAGCCAGGAGAACCAAGGAGTGGCTCTGTAAGAAGCATATCAAGGTTCTGGAGTGGCCTAGCCAGTCTCCAGACCTAAACACTGCAGAAAATCTTTGGAGGGAGCTCAAACTCCATGTTTCTCAGTGACAGCCCAAAAACCTGACTGATCTAGAGAAGATCTGTGTGGAGGAATGGGCCAAAATCCTGCTGCAGTGAACCTGGTGAAGAACTACAGGAAACATTTGACCTCTGTAACTGCAAACAAAGATACTGTACCAAATATTAACATTGAATTTCACAGGTGTTCAAATACTTATTTACAGCAGTAACACACAAATAAATTATTTTAAAAAATCATACATGGTGATTTCTGGATTTTTTTTTTAATAGATTATGTCTCTCACAGTGGACATGCACCTAAGAGGAACATTTTAGACCCTCCATGATTTCTAAGTGGGAGAACTTGCAAAATCGCAGGG
>NC_056513.1:238882-243711 GCF_014905685.2 Nematolebias whitei | reverse complement strand
CCAAGGCCGTGGACATGTAACAGAACCTCAACTGAGCTGAAGATGAACGTCACCTCTTATCTGGACAATGGCTGAGGGGGGGGGCTCTGGACTATGCTACGACTTTCCCTTAAAACTTCTCTGTCTTCACGGCCTACATGTTCATGTATAACATCTGTTTATGTTGCTTTGCTGTGGGAGGTTTGTTTGATGCCTCAAATCGTGCCCTGTCTAGGACACGGAGTGACAGATCTTTTTTTATACCGTCTCTCCTCATGTTTTCTTTCCTTTTCTTATCTAAGAGAAATATTATTCTGAATAAGAATAAGAGGCCGCGCTAATTATTTATAGCCGCAGCTTCGTGCACTCCGCCCATCTTCAGTCGACTGTACGTACATGTTCTCGTAACTCGGTGCAATGATAATAAAGTTTATTCTGATTCTGATTCTGATGACAAAGCCGGCATTGCTTATTTATATATTTTTTTAATTTTCACTGATAAAACAAAACAATAAAAAAAAAAAATAATAAATTCATGATTTTTTTAAAAACATTTCATGTATAAAAAAAAAAATTATAATTTTTTTTAATACATGAAATGTTTTTAAAAATCGTTTCTACCATCTGTCCCAGATCCGTCCCGGTCTGCTTGACTGCCGGGATCGGGGTTCGGCCTTCATGATTACGTGAGTCACCAGCTCATGTGATCCTCCGCGGTGACCATCGGAGCTCTGAGCCGGGGAGATGACGCCCTGCCCAGCCTTGCTCCAAGGCTCCGGGGGAGAGGACCGGGGAGTCCGGCGGAGCTCCATCTAGCTCCCTCTGAATTTTGTCATCTTCTACAAGCACAAAAAGCACCAGCCCTTCAACCTTAGACCACGGTGTTGTCATTATAGTTTTTAAAATCTTTAAAATAGATCCAGCCGCTGCACTGGGTTCCGAGTAATTGCAAATGACGGATCAATGTTTTGAAAAGTTTCTGAAGGATCCAGTGACTCCTCCCCCTGACCAATCAGTGACCGACAGTGTTCTGACATCATGTTTTGGTACCTACTCGGCCCAGTTGGAACCACATAGCCAAGGGTTCTGAAAAAAGGGACCGGTTCTACATACCGTTACTAATGGCTTATTTGCACTGCTCCTAATAAGCCCCAATTCTGGGCAGCCCGCCACAGAAAGAACCCTTTTGCACCAGCACTTTAGTATTTTTAGCTGATATGAGGCTGATTCAGGACTTCTTTTCGTCCCTGCTTCTCTAGTGGGACCAAGCGAGCTCAGCTGAGCTGAGTCCAGACTGAAACGTGAATGCAGGACTCAGATTGGTCAGGGGGAGGAGTCACTGGATCTCAGAAACTTTTCACCGATCCACCATTTGCAATTTCTCTGGACACGGAGCAGCGGCTGGATCTATTTTTAAGATTTGAAAAACAATAATGACAACACCATGTTTAACTCTGAAGTCCAGGCGTTATTTTGTGTTTGGTGACGAACGACAAAATTCGAGCGAGCGGAGTCACCGCGGAGGATCATTCGAGCTGCAGACCTGTTGAAGCACGTGAGGCCGGACCCCGAGCCCCGGCCTTGCCTGCTCACAAAGGCCGGATTCTGAGCACTGGCAGGTGGGAGGGACAGGGGGTGGAAACTTTTTTTTTTTTTTTAACATTTTATGTATAAAAATAATGTTGTTTTTTAATCAGTGAAGATTAAAAATAAATAAACAGTGCCCACTTTATCATGAAATCCTGTTTTCACTTTGACTTTATTAAATAATTTGTTAAAGTTAACTCAGCTGAGAACAATGAGAGACCTGTACGAAGATGGTTTATTTCTTAGTTTTTCAGAATTGTCTTCTAAATTTAATCTATCCACTTCACATTTGTTTCTTTACTTCCAAATTAGGCATTGCGTTTCATCGCAGTTTCAAAATTTTCTAACTTTGCCTACTGACCCACCATGGGTTGAACTCTTAGTTTTGAGCCCCAATTTGAAATCTCCTCTTTCAATTATTTATGGAAAACTTATGGCAATAGAGGCCGACTCATCGGGTAAAACTGGAACTGCATGGGAACGTGAACTGGGTGTTAAACTATCAGATTCATGGTGGGATAAAGTTATTCTCAGCATACGTCAGAGTACACCATGTGCCAGACTACAGTTAATACAATTTAAAGTAATAAATAGAGTACACTTCTCAAAAACACGTTTATCTAAAATGTTCCCCTCAATACCAGACCAGTGTGATAGATGTCAGACTTCACCTTGCAACTTAAGTCATATGTTCTTTTTCTGCCCAAAACTGCAAGGGTTTTGGAAATATTTTTTCTCCATACTCTCAGGAGTTTTTAAGATTCAGTTTCAAAGTGATCCACTTATTGCCATTTTTGGAGTTCCTGGGACCACACTTAATCTATCCCGCCAGCAGGGGGAGGTCTTGGCCTTTTGCTCTCTCCTTGCCAGACGTTGTATTTTGCTTGCCTGGAAATCTCCCACACCACCATCCACATCACAATGGCTTAATACTGTAAGATCATTCTTGAAGATGGAAAAAATTTTACTAACAGTGAAAGGTAGTTCAGAAAAATTTACCCACAAGTGGACACCCTTTGTGTCATATGTAAAATCTTTACCTTCATAGCGTATAGACTGATATGATTGACTCATCACATTACCATGTGACTTGATTTTAGAGGATAAATGAAAGAGTGAAATACTGTTTTCCTTTTGGTTTGTTGGGTCCCTCCTATCCGTTCCTCCTCCCCCTCTCTCTCTCTCTCTTTTTTTTTTCTTTCCTTATTTTGTCTTGTTTTTGGTTAAAGGGGGAGGGAGGGGAAGAGGGGAGGGAGGGGGGAAAAAGGGGAAGGAAAAAGGAAAAAATTGGAGAAGTCAGGTAAATTTTGTATAATGTATGTAATGTCAATTATATATTCTCCTGATAAATAAAAATTAAAAAAAAAAAAGTTAACTCAGCTGAAAAATCATAAAAAGACACAAAATTATTGGATCTCAGAAATATTTCCCTCAAACATGTTTAAAGAAGAGACACAGCCTTTAGTTAAACGCTATTCTAACCTATAGATGTACAAATCACAAAACAAGCATTACACTTTAAATTAAAGCTTTAAATCAAAGCTAAAAATAATCTGTGTACAAGAAACAAAACCACAATTAGTGCAAATACATCAAATACTGGACATCATTACCTGCAGTGTTCCCTCAGTGAGGACTGAACTAGACAAAAGGACCTTCTCCTACTCCGCTCCTGTTTCCTGGAATATCTTGTAAAAAGATCTGAAGCTCTCGACCTTTGACCTCTCTAATGTCTTTATGAATCTGTTGGACTCCTGGCAGGGACCAATGCAGACATGTTCCTGTTTTTAGTTTCTACATTCACCTAAGAATCTAGCTGTTTTGTTACTCTTTTTGCATCTTATTTGTTAAAAAAATAAATAAATAAATCTGTATGCCTTTTTATAACTGTTTATTGTTGTCGCCGTTGTCCATTGTTGTCATCTTTCTTTGTTGAAATCAGGTCTCTCTTGTAAATGAGTCCTTGATGCTCAATGGGATTTACCGTCTAAATAAAGGTTGAATGAAAATAATGAAAAAAACATAGTATTTTAAATATAGATGTTTTTGTAGAAGCTGGTTCATCAGATTTAATTCAGTTTATATTTATATAGCGCCAAGTCACAACAGAAGTTGTCTCAGGGCACTGAACAGAAATAGTCATATATAAAAATAATAATTTAATATTATTTATTTGAGGAGCAGACTGCTTTGAGTTTAACTCATCGCAGAATTCTCACTAGCAGAGATTCTGGACACGCCTCCAGAATCGGTCCTAAATTGCAGGTGCAAATCCAGGCTGAGCTGAGTTGGGGCTGATTAGGAGCAGTACAAATAAGCCATAATGGAAAAGCCTTGGAACTGGGCTGAGTCGAGTCGTGCTGTACCGTTACTAATGGAAAAGGGGCACCCATAGCTGATTGGATTCATTGGGTTTCATGGACAAACATACAGTAACTGTGTATCATCAGCATAACAATGAAAATGTATCTAATGCATCAATATTGTTATTTGTAGGGGGAGGGGTGGCACAGAGGTTAGAGAGGGCAAGCCTGTAATCGTAAGATCACTGGTTTGACCCCTGGAGCTGTCGTCCTCAATGCACTCAGGGAGCTTGTGTATTTGCCCAGACACTAGGGCTGGGCCATATCATATCGTTCACAATAATACCGGTAAAAAAAACTTGCCCAGGAAAATAAATTATATCATGATATGCTAATTTCATGATATAAGTATGTCAGTGTTTCCCCTACTATTATACAAGCGCTGTGCCCTGCCCTGTTAACAGAACCAAGCACGCCAAACTACTGAACCAAACTGCGTACCCCCCACCACCACCACCACCTGTCGTACTGGCATAACGCTAATTAGCTGTGCGCAATACTAGCTAGCTAAAATACTAAAAACAAACGACGCGCAGCTCAGCTGTGTTTCAGTTCCACAGTCCATGGAGCAAGAACAGAGTCATGTGATCAGAGACAGAGTCATGTGATCAGAGACAGAGTCGTGTGATCAGAGACAGAGTCGTGTGATCAGAGACAGAGTCGTGTGATCAGAGACAGAGTCGTGTGATCAGGGACAGAGTCATGTGATCAGGGACAGAGTCATGTGATCAGAGACAGAGTCGTGTGATCAGAGACAGAGTCGTGTGATCAGAGACAGAGTCGTGTGATCAGAGACAGAGTCGTGTGATCAGGGACAGAGTCGTGTGATCAGAGACAGAGTCGTGTGATCAGGGACAGAGTCGTGTGATCAGAGACAGAGTCGTGTGATCAGAGACAGAG
>NC_056513.1:230189-238782 GCF_014905685.2 Nematolebias whitei | reverse complement strand
AGGGGCTGGAGGAGGAGGAGGTGGTGGAGGAGAGATGGGGGGAGGAGCAATTCAAGGACCGAAGTGAGTATTAGTTTTAGTTTTGTCTATGGAAGAGAATTTCTTGCTAACCCAGAGAGACCACCTGACTGCTCCTCCTCTTGTGCCTTTTCTCCTCCCAGATTTCCTGTAAGTTCCTCCTTTTTTCCTTTTGCTAAACATGTTTGTCTCCGAGTGTTTTCACTGTCAGTGATTGTTGTTTTGTTCGTCTTTATGTGTCCATGTTAAAGGAATCACCAAGAAGTTGTTGTCCTTGTTTGTGATTGACTTCTATATTTCATGTCCTCCCTTCCGTTGACCCTACAACTCTACATGCTGGTGCTGCCAGGCCAGCACTGTCAGTAAAAATCTGTTCTTAGTGTTTGTCTGGTTCAATAAAGGTGAAATAAATAAATAAAAGTTTAAAGCTAAAACTTTCATTCTGAACATCAGCAAATTATTGTTTAGACTTGGCCCCATGGTTTGCTTTGTTTGTAACCAGAATGAGCAGTGATGGAGGCTCTGGCACTGCCTTCACACGTCACATTTGGTTCCACTTTTATTGCCAATTCAGTTCCAGGCTCTTGGGAATGATGCCACTTTGTCTGCATCTCAGGTTGAATCACAAGTAGTTCCTGTAGTCTGCCCTCTTCTTTGCTGTTTTCCCAAACTCTCTAACAAGTTTGAGGCAATCCTGGCCAAAGTGGTTCTTGCTCAATAATCCAGGTAGAACAATCCAAAAAAGTTAAATCAGGACCTCTGGTCATTCAAAAACAATAAAAAAAATTGCAGAAACGTTTCGTCTTTTTCATCCGAGAGACTTACTCAGTCTGAGGTGCTGTATTCATCTCAGTCTCTTAAATAGCACCTTCTCAGAGTGGATCAACCAGTTTGCTGCTGACAACCAAAACCAGCTGATCACATGCTCAAGAAGGACCATCAGCCTAACGATGGATCATTAGCACCTGATGGCTGTTTACTTTTCACAGGGGGTTGAGTGATACTAGCAATCACAGCATTGTAAGAGGGGGACAGTTGAACCCGGAGGCATGTCCCTGTTGATGATGCAGTAGAGGTGGTCAGTTTAAAATTAAAATCAGACACCACTCTGAGCAGCAGGACCACACTTTCCACAAAACAACTGTGTCAACTCTTGAAACTGTGCCTGCAGTCAACCTACTTCACATATGGGGAGCAATATTATAGGCAGAAACATGGGTGTGCTATGGGGTCTCCAGTTTCTCCTATTGTTGCCAACCTGTACATGGAGGAGGTAGAAAAGAGAGCCTTGACGTCCTTTTCAGGGACACCACCAAGTCATTGGTTCAGGTATGTTGATGACACCTGGGCTAAAATTAAATCTCAGGAAGTCCAACATTTTACTGACCACATCAACTCTGTGGATAAATACATCAAGTTCACACGAGAAGATGTAAAAAATGGCAAGTTGGCTTTCTTGGACTGCGAGATCAGTTTCTGATAGAGGACATTTGCAAACTGAGGTGTACCGCAAACCCACCCACACAGACCAGTATCTGCAGTTTGACTCCCATCACCCTTTGGAGCACAAGTTAGGAGTCATCAGGACTCTGTACCACAGAGCAGACAGCGTCCCCACTAGCTCAGGAGCCAGGCAGAAGGAGAAATCCTACACAAGACAGGCTCTAGAGCAATGTGGATATCCTAACTGGGCCTTCCTGAAAGCAGAGAAGAAACCCAAACAGGACTCCAGTCAGCCAACAGGTGAAAAGGAGGAACCCAGACCCAGACCAGTGGTCATTCCATATGTTGAGGGAGTATCAGAGAAACTGAGACGTTTATTTTCTAAACATAACGTCCCAGTGGCTTTTAAACCCCAAAATACATTAAAGACTGGTTCATCCCAAAGATCCAGTCCCCCGGCACAAACAGAGTAATGTTGTGTATGCTGTTCAGTGTCAGGAGGGCTGTGATCAGTCTTACATCGGGGAAACTAAACAGCCACTGGCCAAAAGGATGGACCAGCACAGAAGATCAACATCATCAGGCCAGGACTCTGAGGTCTACACTCATCTCCAGGCCAGCGGTCACTCTTTCAGGGATGAAGATGTGCACATCCTGGATAGAGAGGAACGATGGTTTGAGAGAGGAGTAAAGGAGGCCATCTTTGTGAAAAGAAACCGTCCATCATTAAACAGGGGTAGAGGCCTACGTGTTCAACTGTCCCCCTCTTACAATGCTGTGATTGCTAGTATCACTCAGCCCTCTGTGAACAGTAAACAGCCATCAGGTGCTAATGATCCATCGTTAGGCTGATGGTCCTTCTTGAGCATGTGATCAGCTGGTTTTGGTTGTCAGCAGCAAACTGGTTGATCCACTCTGAGAAGGTGCTATTTAAGAGACTGAGCTGAATACAGCTCCTCAGACTGAGGAAGTCTCTTGAATGAGAGAAGAAATGTTTCTATATTTTTTTGTTTTGTTTTATTTTTGTGGGGTTTTTTTTGAATGTCCAGAGGACCAGATTTAATTGTTTTGGATTTTTCTACGCGGAGTATTGAGCATGCATCAGGAGATTTAGTGCTAGTTTTATTTGTGCTGACTAAAGCACCATTTGAACCTTTAGATCAAGTCTCACGTTTTAGTCCTTTAAAACAGCCCTGCTGTTAGTACAGATGCCAGCAAAGAGAGCGAGTGACTTATCAGCCCTGTCTGTAGCTCTGTCCTGCCTCAGAATCCAAGGAGATGGCATCTCAGCTGGGCTGCGTCCAAACCCAGCTTTTACTCCTAAAAGCATCACGAGTTCCTACAGATTGAGTTATAAAGTTGGATGGGTCCCCTCTTGTTATGTCGAGCACACAGCCGCATCACGCTGCTCCGTTTCCCCTAGACAACTTGCCATGGTAGGGCACTCTTCCATGATTTTTTTGGGGGTTTTTTTGGGGGGGGCACGTCTGAGCTGCAAGCTGTTTGTACCGACAGCTTTCTAATGCGGGCTGGGGGTAGACAGAGACACATCTGAGCTGTGCACTGTTTTTATTGACAGTTTTGGAACGGGTGGGGTTGGGGACTAGGACACATCTGAGCTTTGCGCTGTTTGTACCGACAGTCTTTTGATTGACCGGGGGCGGGGTTCCAGCATGTGAGGGAACTTTTTAGCTAGCCTGCCTATATTGCGCACTGCTAGCTTAGTGCTATCAGTGCCAGGTAGTGTTGTTCAATACTAGGATTTCTGGTCCGATACTGATACCGGGTAAAATACAGGCTAGTATCAGTGATACTGAAACCAATAGTGATACTTTGTGCAAATACACCTAATGTGTCAGGTAAACCTAAAAAAAAGCAGTATATTTCAAATCAAACACTGCATAGAGAATGCAAGACATCAAAGTAATTTATTTATTTTAAACTCAGAGTATGTTGAGGTAGTGACCTCATTTACAATATAGCTGAGCTCATACAACAACAGGAAATAAGAGAGGGCACAATCAACATATATGAAAATGGTGTTTCAAATACGAAACATAAGAAAATAAAGAAAATCATAAAACTATTAAAGAATTATTAAATATCTATTAAATAATAATAATAGATATGTTTTTAAGATAATGTTATATTTTTATCCATATTTTCTAGTATATATTTTTCAGAGTTCACCAAGGCTGTTTTATCACCATTGCTCTGTATAATTTGATGACACACATAGTCTATGTAGTCCACTTTAAATTATCAATTCTTTAGGAGACCTTACCTGAATAAATCTAGGCTTTTTACCCATGTGACCATCAGTGAAACAGATATTATTACTCCAAAATGAGCTCATGCAACTATTTGTTGAAGCTTGAATTTATTTAGTTACTTATTTCATAACCATATGTATTAATTTCAACAACTCTGACCAACGTAAACTGTTTTTAGCGCTGCATAATGCTCCAAATTTCCTTCCTCTGTACCTGGATAGAGCCTGCAGCACTGAAGGACTCCTCCAGAGCCTGTCTTGCTGAATCTCGCGTTCGATTTGGTAGGCGGGGCGTTTGGTTCCGTTGATGGGGCGAGGCACCCCACTTGTATAATGGTAGGGGAAACACTGCGCTGTACTCAGCGTCTGTTTGCGTGCTTCAGAGATCAGTCTATAGTACTCCCTCTGTCTGTTCAGCGCCTGTTATACTGGCGATGTGAGGCTGTTTCACAGGCGTGCATTTCGTCTAGATGTCAGCCTCCAGAGGGACTCAAAGCTCATTCCACTAGAGGGATTTCATTTTCCACAGCTCTTCAGGGAGCGTCAGTGCAGGACATCTGCACAGCAGCTTCCTGGGTTTCTCCATGCTCATTCAATCGTTTTTATTTATGTGAGGTCTCCAGCTTCTCCGACTCTCTCGGTCCTCAGCGTTTTGTCAGAGTGATGATGCAAATGTTTCAGTGAGCTCTCCATCCTGCCTGTTCTCACAACAGCAGGTTTATTTCAGCCTTCAGTTTAATGCAGAGATTATTTCTCTCTGTTGCTCAGAGCATCTCAGGCCAAAGATTCAATGGCCCATGATTATGAATAATTTGAAGGTTCAAGTTGGATCATTTCAAGTGTAAGTGGATATCTATCTGATTATGGTTTTGAACGAACCTAGTGAGGTAGACTGCATTGTGCTTCGCCTTTAACCCACTAGCGATAGCCTTAAAGGGCGGAACCTATACAAAAATAATCTGGGTTTACAGTACATAACCAATGTTCTTGTCTGACATGTCTTTAAGTGTTTAGTGTTACCGACCTCTCTGTCTCTCATGCTTAGCCAGCACCACCTCATCAAGTTTAGCCAGCACTTCCTGTCCTTAATGTAATGTTTTGTTTTTCCGTTTTTTGTCAAATCAGAGATAAGCCGATCCTGATCCAACCTCTAGGTCAGACCAACAGCAGTCAGTCCTCCTCCTCCTCCTGCTCTGCTCCTTCTACTCCCACTCACCAAGTCTCAGCACCGGCCCGACTTGGACGGGCCCATCTCAACACACCAATGATACCGAGCCCCATCTATAAGCCTCGGAATGGCAAGGTGAAGAAGGTGATGGGGGTTGGAGGCACTACCTACGAAATCTCAGTGTGAGTGGCAGCTGGAATCCACTGAGTGGAAGATTTGGTTTCTGGACCCCACACCTGATCAACTGTGGGGATGAACTGACTTTCACAAGTCCTCAGTAACTCTATCAAAAAACTCTTGTGGAAGTTTTCCAAGTGTAACTTCACTGGGATTCATTTAGATCAAATTTGACAAGACACTTTTTATATCATTTACTCCCACTCCTCTAGATCACTGATCACAAACTAATGTGATGGGGATCAATCTCAGAGAGTAAAGGTAAAAAAGACTGTATTCCAGTCCAGGTGAAAGAGTTTTACTCAGTTTATTGTGGTCAAAGTCGACTCTTTCATAAAGAGCACCCACCAGTGTAGTGCGGTCGCTATGGACCATTAACCAGGGGCATGATTGAAGCCACTTGTTGCATAATGCATGAAGTCCACAATCTGCATCCCAGACAGTTCCTGGACCCCCCCCCCACACACACACACACCTCAAATCCTGATAGGATTTGAATCCTATGTGAACGTGTCAAAGATCTTTTATAGACCTGTGTCCAGAAACAATCACCAGGGAACTTATTCATAATGTTGTTACTTAATCAGGAGAAACATGTGACACTTGCCTTTTTTGTTAATTCATTCATATTACTTGGTGTAAATATAAATTCTCGTTTGTACAGGATTGCGTGATTTTTAAATGTGGATTTCTTAAAAATAATATTTTTTTTGGCAGACTGGAGCATGCACTTTTACTACAAGCCACAGCGCCGCTCACTGCAGCATGTGGCTGCTTCAACAAACAGAAAGTGAGCGAACTGAAACAGGAAGTGTGTAAACTGACACCAAAAAAAAAGTTTGGCCTCTATGATAGAGGAAATGAATTATTTCAGTAAATGCTTGGAAAACTCCAGTCTTTTTTATTTATTTATGGAATTGTGGTTCGAAGCTTGAAGATGACCGCGGGCATTCTGATTGGTCGATGCCTCACAGCTGAGTTGTTGACTCTTTGTCTGAGGTCACATCTGGAAACCAGAGGCGTTCGTCAACCAGATGTTTTTAAAGGAAATGTGATGAATGAAGGAAGCTTCTTATCGTGGAATTATTATTTTTTGGAGCTACTTTGAAAACAGATTCTTGTTTTAGTCATAAGATTAAATTTGTGGAGAAAAATGTTTACCAACAAATGAAATTGTAATTTAAAGTGTATTTCAGATTTCAACACGAGTCTGGAAAAGAATGACAAAACGTGTGTAATAATGATTGTATCATGTCCGTGGCATTTGTCTGGTTTAAATGTGCAGCTACTTTATAAAATGTTTTGATCTCACAGCAATCTAAAGAATAAAATAAGCAAAACAGGAAGTCGGTCCCAGCTGTTCTTCCCTTGATTTTATCCTCAAATGGTGCCCCTATTGAGTTTGTCGATTCCTATAAATATTAACCTGTCTAAATAAAGGTTGAATGAATGAATGAAAAAAGTCAAGAAATGCCTTTTTTCCCTTGCAGTGTTAGGTTAAAGCAAGTAAGTAGCCCAAAGAGCAATTAAACACACACATGTATAAAATACTAATCACACACAATTGAGTAGATGAAATAAATTATTTTCATCCTGCCATACTTGCAGTGTCTTCAGACTTTGCCAGCAAATTAAAAGTTGAAGCTTAATCATTAAATTATTACCATCTTTGTTAGAACACTGCTTGTACCAATTAAATAAAAAGTAACACACACATTCTCTGTCACCATCAGTAATCAGCTGACGAACAAGCAGCAGCTTCAGATACCAGAGTCTGACGTTACGTTTTCTCACTTGGAAACAGAACAAATGTTGGCTATTGTAGAGACTCACCTGCTGCTGATCCTTCATCCACACCACGGTGAAGTTGGCATACGACTCCCATATGTTTACGTTTAATCAGTGTGGTTCTTCCATGTCGTGTTGTCACTTTTCAAAGCGGCATGTTGCACAGTTTTTATCTTTGTGAAGCGTCAAGTGCTCTCACACTTTGGAGAACTTGGGTCAAACAGTTTTCTTTGTGTCGGTCATTTGTAAAATTTACTTAATTTCCTTTGAAAACCCTCTGCTCTGTTCAACTCACGCTGCAGAGTTTTTTTTTTTTTTTTACTTTATTCAGTCAGCCATTGGCAATGCTCTGCAGGTGAACAAAATGGCTCTGCAGCGCCATGAAAGACTCTTAATCGCATGACACAAGTCAATAATGAAATTCGTTTCCAACACTTTTAATAATTGATTTTTATTGATTTTATCGATCCGTTGTTGCAGCCCTAGTCTACTGTGTCGGAATGAGGTTAGCATTTTTTTTTTACTTAACTCTGATGTCAGTTGGTTGGTACTGTGGACACCCTTGCCTAGTCATTGATAACTGTGGCAGTATGACCCCCCACCCTCTTGACATTGATCTCTCAAAGCCATGGTGACACTTTCATACCTCCGACATTGAACCATGTGCTATCATTCATTCATTCATTCAACCTTTATCAATTAACCTTTATTTCTACAGGTTAATCCCATTGAGCCTCAGGGACTCATTTACAAGAGAGACCTGATTTTAACAAAGAGTGATGACAACAATAGACAACAATAGTCATAAAATAGGCATACAAATTTAAGTTTCTCTTTTCTTTTTTTTTTTTACAAATCAAAACAAAATAGCAACCAAAAGGACAATCAAGAAGAATAGTAGCAAAAAACAGCTAGATTATAAGGGGTTGTAGAAAACTAAAAACAGGAGCATGTCTGCTTTGGTTTTTGCCAGGAACTTAACAGAGTTTTAAAGTCACTTAGAGAGGTCAAGGTCAAGAGCTTCAGGTCTTTTTGCAAGATATTAATTGCCTTATCTGTTTATTTTAATCTCTGAGAAGGCAAATGGTGTTGACCTGTTATCACAAACGATATTTGCCACCATATCGCCTACACCTGTTGCTCAGGGACAAGTTGCTGGCTGTCTTGACCATGACTGTTTTCCTAAATAAAATTTAATATTAATGTCATGTTGTCATTTTTAAGTTTGTGTTCACACATTTTTGGAAATATGGTAATGTAAGATAATTTTGAACAACATAATACCCATCATCTGCCAACAATATTGTGTGTTTAACACCAGTACTAAATGAAGAAACTTGTAATGGTATGTTATGAAGAAGACCTATAAGCAGAAATTAAAACTAAACTTTTCTAAAGGGTTTCACATAGTAAATGCTTTAAAAAAGTTGAATATTTTAATGTCAAATGTACATGAATCAATATTGATTCCTTAACTTTGATTCAATATAAAATCAGACGGCTGAGGCGAAAAATCAGACGGCTGAGGCGAGCTGGTCTGGGAAGCTCAGTCCTCACCTCCTTCTACAGGTGTGCAGTGGAGAGCATCCTGTGCTCCAGCATCAACGTGTGGCATGGAGGCTGCACAGCTGCAGAAAGAAAAGCTTTGCAGAGAGTGGTGAAGGCTGCACAGAAATCTGTTTGAATCAGCCTCCCCACCATCACAGACATCTACACCTCCAGATGCA
>NC_056513.1:223017-230089 GCF_014905685.2 Nematolebias whitei | reverse complement strand
TGAGATTTGGTCTGGTGATGACAGGACCGTCTCTATAACTCCTCCGAACGGAGGGGGTCGGGTTGCAAACTGTAACTTGTAACCATTTGCATAACACCTTGTCCATCCATCTGACCGGCGAGCATGTTTTAGCCACTCTACGTAACGTTCGTGGAGTGAACGTGCGTTTAAGTGATGCGTCATGTTTTGTACGGCTGTCACCAGTCCGCCCCTCAACCGCCGTCATGCGTCGCGGGAATGTTCTCCGCATGACCCAGGGCGAGGCTTCCTCGAAAAGGCTCTGAACGCGCCCGTGCGCTGCATTCGGACCGCGGACCAACCTTCATGTACAGGTGGGCCGGTGTGTGCTGAGGCGAAGCGTGTGACAGCTGATGACGCCGTGGTGCTGCGCGTTTGACGTCGCTGTGCGAACGTTAAGAGGCGGAGGGCGTGACTTCATCTACGCCGTGCTGTTGGAGTGAAGGCTGCGAGCCCTGCAGGAGCACACGTTTTCTTTGGAGGGACGCGCGCCGCTCTCGCTGGAGGCGAGACTCGTCACCGGGTTCGTTCAGCTGTCTCACGCTTATGCTGCCGTGAGCTGCCGAGCGCTGAGACGCGGTGGGTGACGGCTGCCCGCGTTTGCTTCGGTGAGGCGTGTGTTGCTCTTGTGAGAGCAAGGACCTCCACCGGACCCGGCCTGCGGTCCCACATTTATACCGATGTGAGCCGGTGAGCACCGGGCAGCTGTGTGTGTGCGCCATCATCAACGCAGCGCCGTTGGATGGAGGCTGTTGCATCGCACGAGTGCGCGTTTGACACCGCTTGGGTGAGGATCGTGCAGCTCGGGTTGACAACGAGTTATTTTCGCTTACCATTGTGTCGTGTGAGCGACTCGTCATGTCTTGGAGCAACGGTGAATTTAAAAAACCTTTAAGGACACCGGCTCGTTATGTGTGGAGGATGTGTGCGCAGCCACTGTGAGTTCATCCGAGCTTACAGACTGGCTAAAAACAGACACTTTGATCATTGAATGATGATTTATTTCAACTTTCGTGTCACTTTTACACACACCCTCCGCAGACCGTCATTTTTTTAAAAACTTCTCTCCCTTGAGCTCTGCGATTTGTTTGCCCAGAGCGCTGTCTTGCAGGCGATCTCTGGGGAAATGCTGAACTGCAGGTTGCCGGAATGAGGAGGGGTGGTCTCTGACGGGCGGGGCTGGTGGTGGAGCTGAGCGAGGGATGCCGCCGTGGCCGTGGAACGTCGTTGTTTCTGCCTCTGCTCGCGACGGTCCCTCCAGCGGGCCGGGGGGTGGGATGAGCCGCGCGGCTTGATGAGGTGGCGCACAGCCTCTGACACCTCCTCCGACTGCTTCGAATTCGCCAGCATGGTTTTGAAGCTGCTCCCGAAGAGCGCGTCTGCCGTGATGGGGCCCTCCATCAGGTCTTTGTGCAGTTTCTCCGGCAGCGAGGGGGAGTAACGAAGCCAGGTGGATCGTTGGATCATCGTCATCCACGCTGCAATCCTCGACAGGCAAACCGTAGAAGAGGCACACATGTTGAGGATGACGTCTGCTGCTTTACAGAGGGAGCTCTTTGTCTCCTAAGGCAGGTCTGCGGTCTCCAGCCCCTTGGACATGCTATATGCTAGCAGCGCCAGGTTGTTGCTAGCTGCGGCTGCCTGAAAAGCACATTGATGGGCTCGATTGGAAAGCGTGGTCACCGTCTGGTCGTGTTTCTCAGGAGGGACGGGACGCTGCTCCAACCTGGACAGCTTCGCTCCGAAAGCTTCCGCGAGGCTTGGCTCAAGGGGGGTTACCGAGGGATAGCCCCGCTCGGTGAACCCCTCCACTCTGGTGATGGGTGCGGACTGGAGACCGACTCCCCCAATATACCAGGAAAGAACCGTCTGTGGCCTCGCCCGTAGGACGTCCTGTTGGAACACGAGGCCATATGGATCAAGACGGTGAGCTGGAGTGGAACCCAGTAAACAACCTTCCCGCCGGATCATCTGAACTGGCGGGAAAGGCGTGGGACGTAAAAAAAAAGGGTCCCTTCATGTCAGCCGCCTCCTGGGTTACGCCGGGCAACCCCTGAGGGCGTCGTCGGCCGGGAGCGGTGTGATCGCCGATGCGAAACGAGGTGGGATGGGGTGAGCATTCACTCAGCCCCCCTCCACCGACACTACGCTCCCCAGGAGGAATGAGCAGCGGGGGCTGCAGCTGAGCGCGCCTGTCCCGGAGGAACCATCCGATTCACTCCGAGGGTCGGCGATAAGAGGAAAAATACAAGATGGCGTTGTCCAGCGTGTAGTGACCTGTCACTGAGAAATACTCCTCGGCTCTTACCTTGAAAAATGACTGCTTGTCAGCTTCTCCTCGGGGAGGAGAACTCACCGGACGACCGGAGGTCGACTGCCGGGCCAAGCATCCTTAACAAAGGTTGGTCATCTACACAATTTTCCTTCTTTGTTCTTCTGACAGTGCTATTAGCTTGCTGAAGAAAAAATGGGAGACGATTTCCCGCTCAGTAGCACGGTGGCGCAACTGGTAGAGCTGCTGCCTCTCAGCGAGCAGGTCCTTGGTTCAAACCCCGGTCAAGGGGCCTTCTGGGTGGAGTTTGCATGTTCTCTCCGTGCATGCGTGGGTTTTCTCCGGGTGCTCCGGTTTCCTCCCACAGACCAAAAACATGCATGTTAGGCTGATTGGTAACTCTAAATTGTCCCTAGGTGTGAGTGAGAAAGTGAATGGTTGTTTGTCTCGTTTGTCTCTATGTGGCCCTGTGATGGACTGGAGACCCGTCCAGGGTGTACCCCGCCCCTCGCACAGTGATTGCTGGACATGGGCACCAGCGACCCCTGTGACCCAAAATGGAATAAGCGGGTAAAGATAATGGATGGATGGATGGATTTCCCGCTCTTAACGTAATTTATACGGACCGGGTACGGTCCACACAGCAGGTGGGCGTGGACTAAATTTTTCAGTGCAAATGCTTTGCATAACGGGATAAACCCACTAAGTGAAAGCCTTAAAGGGCGAAGCCTATACGAAATAGAACATCTCAGTTTCTCTGATATGACCTCAACATATGGAATGACCACTGGTCTGGGTCTGGGTTCCTCCTTTTCACCTGATGGCTGGCTGGGGTCCTGTTTGGGTTTCTTCTCTGCTTTCAGAAAGGTCCAGTTAGGATATCCACATTGCTCTAGAGAGTCAGAGTCAGAGTTTCTTTATTGTCATTCGCACCTCATGTGGTACACGTGGTGGAGCAAAATTATGTACAGAGCCTGTCTTGTGTGGGATTTATCCTTCTGCCTGGCTCCTGAGTTAGTGGGGACGCTGTCTGCTCTGTGGTACACAGTCCTGATGACTCCTATCTTGTGCTACAACGAGTGATGGGAGTCAAACTGCAAATATTGGGCTGTGTGGGTGGGTTTGCAGTACACCTCAGTTTGCAAATGTTTATCAGAAACTGAGACCTCACAGTCCAAGAAAGCCAACCTGCCATTTTTTACATATTCAGAGTCAGAGTCAGAGTCAGAGTCAGAGAGCCAGAGTTTCTTTATTGTCATTCGCACCTCATGTGGTACATGTGGTGGAGCGAAATTATGTACGCAGGGTCCCAGTTACATCCAACAATAAAATGTATAAGAAAAACAGTAATGACATCTAAGATATGAACTAAGAAAAACATCAACTAAATATACACTAAGCACTCATAACATAAAACATTGAACATCAGCACAAACATGAACATGAGTCTGTGAGCAGATGTGCACGCATGAACACATCAACATTGAAACAGATCAGCAGCAACATGAAACAGATCAGCAGCAACATGATATGGTTTTTCACAGTGATTATTCTAGTTAGAGATTCATGAGTCTAACAGCCTCAGGGTAGAAGCTGTTCCTCAGTCTAGTGGTTCTACACTTAATGCTCCTTAACCTCCTTCCTGAGGGGAGTGGGGCAAAAAGTGTGTGTGCTGGGTGGGTGGGGTCCTTCATGATGCAGGTGGCCCTCTTCCTGCATCTGGAGGTGTAGATGTCTATGATGGTGGGGAGACTGATTCCAACAGATTTCTGTGCAGCCTTCACCACTCTCTGCAAAGCTTTTCTTTCTGCAGCTGTGCAGCCTCCATGCCACACATTGATGATGGAGCACAGGATGCTCTCCACTGCACACCTGTAGAAGGAGGTGAGGACTGAGCTTCCCAGACCAGCTCGCCTCAGCCGTCTGAAGAAGTAGAGTCTCTGATGAGCTTTCTTGATCAGGCTGGTGGTGTTGTTGCTCCAGCTGAGGTTGTCATTCATGTGTACACCCAAGTACTTGTAGCTGGAGACCACTTCCACCGCAGATCCTCTTATGTTCAGGGGGGTGTAGGCGTTTTTGTTCCTTCTGAAGTCCACAATCATCTCCTTTGTCTTCTTCACATTGATGTGAAGGTTATTCTCTCTGCACCAGCTCTCCAGGTGTTCCACCTCTTGCCTGTAGCTGGACTCATCATTGTTTGTGATGCATCCCACCACCGCTGTATCATCTGCAAACTTTACAATGTGACAGCCTGGATGGGTAGCTGCACAATCATATGTGAGCAGAGTAAACAGAAGGGGGCTCAACACACATCCCTGAGGAGAGCCAGTGCTGAGGGTTATGGTGGAGGAGGAGAGGTTGTGGATCCTCACCAACTGTGGTCTGTTTGTTAAAAAGTCTAGTACCCAGTTGCAGATGGAGGGGCTTAGTCCTAGTGTGGATAGTTTGTCCATCAGGGTTTGGGGGATCATGGTGTTGAAGGCGGATGTGAAGTCCACAAAGAGCATACGGACGTAAGAGTTTTTCTGCTCCAGGTGGTTGAGTGCAGTGTGGACCACAGAGGAGATTGCATCCTCTGTTGATCGGTTCTCACGGTATGCGTACTGATGAGGGTCCTCGTTGATGTTGATGGTTGTTTTGATGTGAGTCATGACCAGTTTTTCGAAGCATTTAGCGACTATCGGGGTGAGGGCCACTGGCCGATAGTCATTCAGACCAGTCACTGTAGAGCTTTTTGGGACTGGGATGATGGTGGCAGTCTTCAGGCAGGTGGGAACTGTCTCCAGGGTAAGTGAGGTGTTAAAGATGTCTGCCAGCACCTCACAGAGCTGATCAGCACATTCCTTCAACACTTTTCCGGGGATGTTGTCTGGGCCAGTTGCTTTGTGCGGATTAATCCTCCTGAAGGTACTCCTTACTTCTGCTGAGGTCACGCTGAGATGCTCTTCATCCGGTGGCGAGGTGAGTCTGGTGCTGGGTGGTCTGTTCGGGTCTTCAAAGCGTGCATAGAACTTGTTGAGGGCATCAGGCAGAGATGGGTCTTTGGGACATTGTTCGCTCCTTCCTTTATAATCTGTTATGCACTTAATGCCCCTCCACATGCTCCGAGGGTCTTGTGAGATGAATTGACCCTCGATCCTCTTTGCATATGCGGCCTTGGCCCTCTTAATACCAGCAACCAGCTCTTTTCTTGTCCTACTCAGCTCCTCTGAGTTTCCAGACCTGAAGGCAGTGTTCCTGGCTTCCAGCAGGGTACGCACCTCTGCATTCAGCCAAGGTTTTCTGTTTGGGTAGCTTTTAACATTTCTGATAGTGGAGACTGTGTCAGTACATGTACTAATGTAACCCAGTACTGAGGATGTGTATTGGTCAAGATCAAGCGAACCTCCATTTTCAGCAGCTTCTCTGAAAACCTGCCAGTCTGTTCGATCAAAACAATCTCTCAGTATGGGTCCACTGTCCTGGCTCCAACATTTAACTTTCTTTTGTACCGGTCTGGAGCGTCTCAGCGGGGGCATGTAAGCAGGAGCCAGGAAGATTGAGATGTGGTCTGACAGTCCTAGGTGGGGGCGGGGTTCGGCTTTGTATGCATCTTTTACGTTCGTGTAAACACGGTCCAGCGTGCGGTCTCCACGTGTCGGAATCGTCACATGCTGATTAAAGCTTGGGAGACAGTCCTTTAGATTCACGTGGTTAAAGTCTCCGGCTACAACGTAAAGAGCCTCGGGGTGTTTGTTCTGCAGCGAGCTGATTATATCATGAATTCTCATTATTCATATTCTCATGTGAACTTGATATATTTATCCACAGAGTTGAAAGAGAGATCACAGAGTTGTGATCAGTGAAATGTTGGACTTCTTGAGATTCAATTTTAACCCAGGTGTCATCAACATACCTGAACCAATGACTTGGTGGTGTCCCTGAAAAGGACGTCAAGGTTCTCTTTTCTACCTCCTCCATGTACAGGTTGGCCACAATAGGAGAAACTGGAGACCCAAAAGCACACCCATGTTTCTGCCTATAATATTGCTCCCCATATGTGAAGTAGGTTGACTGTAGGCACAGTTTCAAGAGTTGACACAGTGTTTCTGTGGGAAGCGTGGTCCTGCTGCTCAGAGTGGTGTCTGATTTTAACCTTAAACTGAACTGAAATCTTCTGTCAGTGGGCACTGGGCAAGCAAGATCCTTCAGAAGGCACAGACCCAGCTGCTGAATGAATGGTTGAGACAGACCAATTTTACTATTGAGGCCTTGAAGGCCAAAGAAGAGCACATTAAACAACAACTAACAACATGCCTAGATCAGACCACACTTCAGCAAGTGATGGACTGTACAGATCGGGCACACTTAGCACAGCATGTCAAGTCTAATACTTGACTACAAAATAAGTTTAACTTACTGATAACTCGTCAACACCATCACAATTCCAATAGCAACACATTCAGTGGAACACAACACTCCGGTAGACAATTACATGCCAGGGAGATAGAAAAGTGGGAGAAGAATTTATCTGACAGACAGCTCACCCAGCCGGAGACAGAGATTCTTGCCAGGGGACTGAACTTTGTGGTTGCACCAAGAATAATTCCTCTGGTGGAGATGATCACAGCCACTGAGTCAGCCATCCACAACAACAAAATTAAAGAGTGTGAGGCAGAACAGCTCAGAATCAAAGTTTCAGCCTGCCTCAGCAATGCCAAACCACCACCTTCCAACATCAGTAGAGAGGAGAGGTATGCACTCACCACTCTTAGCAAGGACAAAAACATCATCATTCTCCCA
>NC_056513.1:194442-222917 GCF_014905685.2 Nematolebias whitei | reverse complement strand
AGGAGCATTAAGTGTAGAACCACTAGACTGAGGAACAGCTTCTACCCTGAGGCTGTTAGACTCATGAATCTCTAACTAGAATAATCACTGTGAAAAACCATATCATGTTGCTGCTGATCTGTTTCATGTTGCTGCTGATCTGTTTCATGTTGCTGCTGATCTGTTTCAATGTTGATGTGTTCATGCGTGCACATCTGCTCACAGACTCATGTTCATGTTTGTGCTGATGTTCAATGTTTTTATGTTATGAGTGCTTAGTGTATATTTAGTTGATGTTTTTCTTAGTTCATATCTTAGATGTTATTACTGTTTTTCTTATACATTTTATTTTTGGATGTAACTGGGACCCTGTGAACATAATTTCGCTCCACCACATGTACCACATGAGGTGCGAATGACAATAAAGAAACTCTGACTCTGATAAAATCCACACAAATGTATAATATATTAGCATTTAGATGATGGTTGAATCAGCATTGATATAGTATCAGTTATGGTTGAAAACCTAACGTTGATTCAACGTGTAAGTCACAGACCACTTTCTGTATAATTTAAATGTCAGGCTTCAACACTGATTCAGTATTTCTGCCTAACCATTTTTCAACATTGATTCAATTGTATTTTGCTGCCTGGGTTGCATATCTTGGTCGATTTGCATCTCTCGTTTAAGTTCCACATGGAAAACTTGGTAAGGAATCTGAAAGTTAAATTGGGTTTCTTTTTCAGAAACAGATCCTGTCTAACTCTGAATGATACATTGAGGAATCTTACTAATCCTGGAGAGATAGCCTGCTAACGTACAAAAAAAGCACTCCATAAAGCTACAACTTTATTTCATCTCTGTTGATTCTCCTCTGGCTCTCGCTCAAGACAGACGCTCCTGCTCTCCCTCCCCACTGTTTTCCCTTTCCCCCTGCTTCTGCTCTCTGTGTGTCTTGGAGCTCCTGGTACACATCTCCCGAACAAAAAACACTATTATGGATCTGACGAGTTGGACTTTAAACGAAATCGACAAAATAATTTCAACAAAACGACAGTGTCCTAGAGTACAGTCTTGCCCGGCTGAGACTCACATTGCAGGGTACATCAGAGATCAGCTGATGTGTCTTTCAGTTCTGTCTGAAGAGGATGCTGGAAACGATGGATTTATGATAGCAGGGGTTCTGCTATTTGGCATCGGCGGGGCTCTGTTTTATCAACTTGAAGAAGACATCGGCAATAGTTTCAGCCATGACAAGCTTCCGAGTCTGTCTTTGGTTCGTGCTATGAGGACTCAAAATCAGCTGATTAATGAGCTAAACCATAAGATGGAGACGATTTGTGACAATCACAGGCCACCTGCGGTTTTAGGACTCGACAGCTTATGGGATTGACCTTGGGAAGTCTCATAACGTGGATCAGTGGAGAGGAATACCCATAAATCTGGACATTTTGGACCGAGGAAGTTCCAGCAGGACTCAAGGCTGACAAGAAAAACAGTCTGCCTGTAGAAATTCAACAATTGTGGCTTATCTGAATCTGACTCACCCGTTTGGCCTCGGATACAAGCCGACTATCAAATTTCTTCTGTGACATGGGTAACTAGGGAAAAAGCTTTGTCTATTGCCTCCTGGCAACCTGACGTGTCTCTCTGGGTGTGTCTTTTAGACGGATGTTCTAGGTAGAGAGCCAAATCTTCTGTCCAACCCAGTAGGTGGGAGCCAATGAGCAGTACTGATGAGTAATCCTTGTCTTTTGGGCTGCTGTGTGGAGAAGGGGGGTCTTGGTTTGATGCCAGACCTGACAACATCTTCTAAAGTGATGTTGGACAGATGGGACTGCCACATCACTTTCTTGACTTGGGAACAAGGGGGGAGTGTAGCCTAAGGAGGCCACAAATGGGGACATGCCAGTAGCTGATGAGGTGTGGGTGTTGTGGGCGTATTCGATCCACACTAAGTGCTGACTCCATTTAGATGGGTTATCCTCCACCACGCATCTGAGGGCGACCTCAAGTTCCTTGTTTGCATGCTTGGCCTGGCCATTGGATTATGGATGTTAGCCTGATGTCAGGCTGACAGAGGCCCCTAAGGAGTTGCCAAGTTTTTCCATACCTGAGATATGAATTGGGGTCTTCTGTCAGAGTTCACATCCGATGGGATGCCGTGGACCCTGAAAACATGTTGGACCAGCAGTTGAGCAATCTCGAAGGCCGAGGGAAGCTGAGGCAAGGGAACAAAATGTGCCACCTTAGAAAATCTGTCAATGACAGTAAGAATGACAGTATGACCTTCAGAGGGGGAAAGCTAGTTACAAAGTCCAGGGAAATGTGGGACCAGGGTCGACTGGGGGTGGGTAAGGGCTGTAGTTTGCCTGCAGGTGGTTGGTTGCTATTTTTATTTCTGGCACACAGGACAAGTGTCCACATATTCGTTAATGTCCTCTGCCATGGATGGCCACCAGAAGTGTCTTTTGGCCAGGGACAGCATGTGTGTGACCCAATGGTGGCAAGAGAGTTTGTGTGTAGCCAGTGGAGTACCTTAGTTTTTATGCTAATGGGAATGAACAGGGCCCGTCCCAGGGTCTGGTTCAGACTTCTATGCCTCCATAATGTCCTTTGATGGTCCAAGTGAGAGACCCAACAACACAGGATGAGGGCAGAATGTTCTCTACCTGTTCAGAGTCCTCTGGTGGGGAGAACTGGTGAGACAGAGCATCGTGCTTCATGTTTTTGGAGCCGGGCCTGAAAGTCAACACAAAGTTAAATCTGATGAAAAATAGGCTTGTCTGGGGTTTAGTCTCTTGGCCTAACGGAGGTAGGTGAGATTTTTATGGTCTTTCCAGATGAGAAATCGTGTTTCAGTGCCCTCAAGCCAGTGTTGCCACTCCTCCAAGGCCCACTTGACAGCAAGGAGCTCATGGTTACCTACGTTGTAGTTCTGTTCAGCTGGGGAGAGACGTCAAGAGAAAAATGCACAAGTGTGCACCTTGTTGTCTTTGGGGGACCTCTGAGACAAAATGGCTCCCACACCTATATCAGAGGTATCAACCTCCAAAATAAACTGTTTCAAAGAGTCAGGGTGACAGAGGATGGGAGCAAATGAAAAAGGTGTTGTGGCTCACCAAACGCTGCTTCTGTCTCTTGAGTCCACTTAAAGGGTGGCTGTGGCTGAGTGGTTGGAGCAGTCGTCCTCCAGTGCAAGAGTTGGGGGTTCAAATCCACCAGCAGTCACATGTCGAAGTGGTCCTGGGCAAGACACTGAACCCCTCACTGCCTCCGATGTGTGTCCCATCAGTGTATGAATGTGATCTAAAGCTCTGATTAGTCTCTTTAGAATGATTTGTTCAATTAGCTTTTACTTGTCCTGAGCCTGGTTCTGCTAGAGGTTTTTTCCTTTTAAAAGGGAGTTTTTCCTTTCCACTGTTGCCACTGTGCTTGCTCAGGATGGGAAACTGCGACAAAGTGAAGATTCAATGAGTCTGCTGCTTCCTTAGATAGAGAACCTTTAGGAGAACTTATTGATGAATTAATTTCAAATTAATTAATTATAGTTGATAGAGAACTAATTGGCTTCTCTATGTATGTGAATGTTTCTGTAAAGTGCCCTGAAAAAACTTTGTTGTGATTTGGTGCTATATAAATAATCTGAATTGAATTTGATCTTATCTAAAGTGCATCACAGCACAATAATTACATGTATAACATACCCATGTACAGTAGAAACAAACAAAACTTAACAAAAGAGTTTCCACAGTTTTACATTTACCAAAACAAAAGTTTTTGATGGAGAAATAAATCTGGGGGTGCTGTGTCATATACAATATATGAAATAGGCGGTTGGTGCATAGGGGTGTAACCCATCCATCAATCCATCCATCCATTTTCTTCCGCTTATCCAGGGTCGGGTCACGGGGGTAGCAGCTTAAGTAGGGAGGCCCAGACTTCCATCTCCCCAGCCACTTGGACCAGCTCCTCCGGGGGAATCCCGAGGCGTTCCCAGGCCAGCCGAGAAACATAGTCCCTCCAGCGTGTCCTGGGTCTTCCTCTGGGTATCCGAGATCTCGTTCTTTCAGTCACAACCCAAAGCTCATAACCATAGATGAGGGTAGAAATGTAGATTGATCGGTAAATTGAGAGCTTCGCCTTTTGACTCAGCTCTCTCTTCACCATGACATACCTGTACAGTGCCCACTTCACTGCAGACGCTGCACCTATCCGCCTATCGATCTCACCCTCCATTTTTCCCTCATTCGTGAACAAGACCCCAAGATACTTGAACTCCTCCATTTGGGGCAGGACCTCCTCCCTGACCTGGAGAGGGCACTCTACCCTTTTCTGGCTCAAGACCATGACCTTGGATTTGGAGGAACTGATCTGTGTCGCACTTGGCTGCAAACCGCTCCAGCGAAAGCTGTAGATCATCATCTGATGAAGCCAACAGGACTACATCATCTGCAAAAAGCAGAGATGCAATCCTAAGGCCACCAAAACGGATCCCCTCAACACCTTGGCTGCACCTAGAAATTCTGTCCATAAAAGTTATGAACTGAATTGGTGACAAAGGGCAACCTTAGCGGAGTCCAACTCTCACAGGGAACAAGCCCGACTTACTGCAGGCAATGCGGACCAAGCTCTTACACCGGTCATACGGGGACCTAACAGCCCATATCAAAGGGCTTGGTATCCCATACTCCCAGAGTACCCCCCACAGGGTTCCCCGAGGGACGCGGTCGAACGCCTTCTCCAAGTCCACAAAGCACGTGTAGACCGGTTGGGCAAACTCCCATGCACCCTCCAATTGTGACCTCTTCCGGGAAGATAGCGCCGCTGTGCATGGCCTGCCCTCCACCTCTGTCTGCAGTGATAGTGTTTTTTCTGTTTTTGTCATTTTTCACCTACAACATCGACTCATTGCTGGTTTATGAACGTCATCAACTCCTAAATCTCCGACTATCTGCCACCAGTCTCGCTTTGTTTGATCATAATGATCGTAACTCTGGACCCCCTCTTGGACCTCCACCTCTGCTTGAAGACATTCCTGTTTACCTCTGCCATGGTATCCTGCCCGCTCGAAGACATTGCTCCAGGCACCGTGGAAAACGGGCTGGCCGTCTTGTGAGGATCAAAGCCTGCCGGGCTGCTGCTGCGGCTTCCTCCAACCGAGGACCACATCTTAAATCACCTGTCCTGGTGCTGCGCCGATCCACCTGAGTCCCTCCTGATCCCATGGGTCGGGTCGCGCTTCTACAGCAGACCTGTTGGCAGCGGCTGGGCTTTCGGTTGTTGGAGTCGTGGGTCGAACTCCACAAATCTGAGACCACTAGTCTTAACTTCATGGACAACTTCTCCTGCTGTGATTCCTACAAGGATTGCACTGATAAATGCCAGATCTCTGGCTAATAAAACGTTCATCTTGAAGGACTTTTTCTCCTCCACCAGTCTGAACTTCTTCTGCGTGACTGAGACGTGGCTCTCCTGTGGTGAGTTCATGGCCCTGTCGGAAATTTTACCACCGGACTGTTCTTATTTTAATGCTCCGAGAACATCAGGCAAAGGTGGTGGATTATTAACTATTTTCAAAAAACGATGGAACTGCAAACTGGTACAGATACCAGCTAATTTTTTGAGCTTTGAACTTATGTGTTTTGAGGTGGGCCATTTAAATCCTGTTTTTTTTGCTGTGTTATACAGGCCACCCAAATATAATAAGGACTTCATGGCTGAACTCTCTGACTTTTTAACTTGTATTCTGCTCAGATATGATCGGGTTTTGATTCTGGGAGATTTCAATATACATGTCTGTTGCCCTGAAAAGCCGCTGACTCAGGACTTTCTAGATCTGATCCAGTCTCTGATCTTTGTACAGAATGTTGCAGGACCAACTCACCAGCATGGCCACACAGTGGATTTAGTATTAACCTTTGGTTTATCTGTTTCTGAGTTAGAAATTGGGGATGCAGTTTTCTCTGACCACAAACCCATTTCTTTCAGCACTTCTTTTGTCAACGAGTCCAAACCCCCTCCCCCTCCAGCCAGGCCTTGTCGAATATTTAACCCTTCCACTGTTGCGCTCTTTTCATCTGCTTTTACTAAAAACTCTCTCTCAGTCTGTGAATCCTCTTCCATGAACACCCATGAGCTTGTCACTGTACATCAAGAGACTTGTGCTAAGGTGCTTGACCTAGTTGTACCATTAAAAATTAGGCATCCATAGCGCACTCCACACCCTTAGATGAATGAGATCACTCGCACAGCCAAACATCAATGCAGGAAAGCTGAACGTAAATGGAAGGACAAACTTCATGTTTCTTTTATTATGCTAAAATCATGTTACAAAGAGTACCAGGCCACTGTTAAATCAGAATTTTTTTTTTATCCCAAATCATCGCCTCAAACAGCCACAATCCCCGCGTTCTTTTCAACACCATTAACGCCATTTTAACCGTGCCTCCGTCTGCCAACAGGGATGTCTCTGCAGTTACGTGTGACGACTTTGCCAGTTACTTTGTTAAAAAGGTTGAGTTGATCAGGTCACTGATTCCTCACACCACAGCTGACCCCTCTGTCTTTGTCCCCTCCACATCAGTCTTTAACCAGTTTGAACCCATTTCCCTCTCATTTCTAAATGATGTCATTGGTCATATGAAACACTCGGGTTCCACTGCTGATCCCATCCCTGCATCATTTTTTAAACAAGTCCTACCCTCCATTGGACCCTCTGTTCTTGACATTATAAACAGCAGTATGGCTACAGGTGTAGTTCCTGATGCTTTTAAACATGCAGTGGTAACTCCTTTAATAAAAAAAACCCCGGACTTGATCCTTCAACCTGCTCAAACTTCAGACCCATCTCCAAACTTCCCTTTCTTTCGAAGATCCCGGAGAAAATAGTTTTCACTCATTTAAACGAGTTCTTGAGTGGAAACTCTATTCTTGAGATCTTTCAGTCTACCTTTAAGAAACTACACAGCACAGAAACAGCCTTAGTTAGGGTCTGCAACGACATTCTTCTGGCAAATGACTCTGGTCAGTCTATAGTCCTGGTACTTCTTGACCTTACCGCTGCATTTGATACTGTGGACCACAGTAATCTTTTATCCCGGCTACAACACTGGGTTGGGATTACTGGTGCAGCGTTAGAATGGTTCCATTCATATCTGAGCGACAGGAGTTTCTGTGTTAATTTTGCTAACACTCTATCTACTCCAGTGCCTCTTTCCTGTGGGGTCCCGCAAGGTTCCATTCTTGGACCCCTTCTGTTTTCTTTGTATCTCCTCCCCTGAGGGTCTATCCTGAGGAAACACGGTCTTTCCTTTCATTGCTATGCTGATGACTCTCAGATTTATCTGCCGTTAACACCTAACAGTTCCTCCTCCATTCGCCCTTTGTTAAAATGTCTTGATGACATCAAGACTTGGATGGCTGCGAACTTTTTGAGTTTTAATGATCAGAAGACTGAGGTCATTGTGTTTAACCCTGGCTCTGCCACTGTCACTGAACCTGCAAACCTGGACTCCCTTCAGCCATATCTAAAACAGTCTGTTACCAATCTTGGGATAGTTTTAGACTCGGACTTTAAGTTTAATAAGCAGATAATCCTGATGCATGCTCAATAATCCAGGTAGAAAAATGTAGAAACGTTTCGTTTCTCATTCGAGAGACTTCCTCAGTCTGAGGAGCTGTATTCAGCTCAGTCTCTTAAATAGCACCGTCTCCGAGTGGATCAACCAGTTTTGCTGCTGACAACTAAAACCAGCTGATCACATGCTCAAGAAGGACCATCAGCCTAACAATGGATCATTAGCACACTGATGGCTGTTTACTGTTCACAGAGGGCTGAGTGATACTAGCAATCACAGCATTGTAAGAGGGGGACAGTTGAACCCGGAGGCCTCCACCCCTGTTTAACGATGGACGATTTCTTTTCACAAAGATGGCCTCCTTTACTCCTCTCTCAAACCATCGTTCCTCTCTGTCCAGGATGTGAACATCTTCATCCCTGAAAGAGTGACCGCTGGCCTGGAGATGAGTGTAGACCTCAGAGTCCTGGCCTGATGATGTTGATCTTCTGTGCTGGGCCATCCTTTTGGCCAGTGGCTGTTTAGTTTCCCCGATGTAAGACTGATCACAGCCCTCCTGACACTGAACAGCATACACAACATTGCTCTGTTTGTGCCGGGGGACTGGGTCTTTGGGATGAACCAGTCTTTGCCGTAATGTATTTTGGGGTTTAAAAGCCACTGGGACGTTACGTTTAGAAAATAAACGTCTCAGTTTTCTCTGATACTCCCTCAACATATGGAATGACCACTTGTCTGGGTCTGGGTTCCTCCTTTTCACCTGTTGGCTGACTGGAGTCCTGTTTGGGTTTCTTCTCTGCTTTCAGGAAGGCCCAGTTAGGATATCTACATTGCTCTAGAGCCTGTTTTGTGTAGGATTTCTCCTTCTGCCTGGCTCCTGAGCTAGTGGGGACACTGTCTGCTCTGTGATACAGAGTCCTGATGACTCCTAACTTGTGCTCCAAAGGGTGATGGGAGTCAAACTGCAAATACTGGTCTGTGTGGGTGGGTTTGCGGTACACCTCAGTTTGCAAACGTCCTCTATCAGAGACTGAGACCTCACAGTCCAAGAAAGCCAACCTGCCATTTTTTACATCTTCTCGTGTGAACTTGATGTATTTATCCACAGAGTTGATGTGGTCAGTAAAATGTTGGACTTCCTGAGATTTGATTTTAACCCAGGTGTCGTCAACATACCTGAACTAATGACTTGGTGGTGTCCCTGAAAAGGACGTCAAGGCTCTCTTTTCTACCTCCTCCATGTACAGGTTGGCAACAATAGGAGAAACTGGAGACCCCATAGCACACCCATGTTTCTGCCTATAATATTGCTCCCCATATGTGAAGTAGGTTGACTGCAGGCACAGTTTCAAGAGTTGACACAGTTGTTCTGTGGAAAGCGTGGTCCTGCTGCTCAGAGTGGTGTCTGATTTTTATTTTAAACTGACCACCTCTACTGCATCATCAACAGGAATGCACGTAAAGAGTGATGTGACATCAAAAGAGACCATTGTTTCATCAGTCTCCATGATGACATCCCTCACCTTGTCCACAAAGTCCATGGTGTTCTGTATGTGGTGTTCTGAGCTGCCAACTAAAGGGATGAGTACAGACGCCAGATATTTGGAAACATTGTAAGTGACACCTGGGTTAAAATCAAATCTCAGGAAGTCCAACATTTTACTGACCACATCAACTCTGTGGATAAATACATCAAGTTCACACGAGAAGATGTAAAAAATGGCAGGTTGGCTTTCTTGGACTGTGAGGTCTCAGTCTCTGATAGAGGACGTTTGCAAACTGAGGTGTACCGCAAACCCACCCACACAGACCAGTATTTGCAGTTTGACTCCCATCACCCTTTGGAGCACAAGTTAGGAGTCATCAGGACTCTGTATCACAGAGCAGACAGTGTCCCCACTAGCTCAGGAGCCAGGCAGAAGGAGAAATCCTACACAAAACAGGCTCTAGAGCAATGTAGATATCCTAACTGGGCCTTCCTGAAAGCAGAGAAGAAACCCAAACAGGACTCCAGTCAGCCAACAGGTGAAAAGGAGGAACCCAGACCCAGACAAGTGGTCATTCCATATGTTGAGGGAGTATCAGAGAAAACTGAGACGTTTATTTTCTAAACGTAACGTCCCAGTGGCTTTTAAACCCCAAAATACATTACGGCAAAGACTGGTTCATCCCAAAGACCCAGTCCCCCGGCACAAACAGAGCAATGTTGTGTATGCTGTTCAGTGTCAGGAGGGCTGTGATCAGTCTTACATCGGGGAAACTAAACAGCCACTGGCCAAAAGGATGGCCCAGCACAGAAGATCAACATCATCAGGCCAGGACTCTGAGGTCTACACTCATCTCCAGGCCAGCGGTCACTCTTTCAGGGATGAAGATGTTCACATCCTGGACAGAGAGGAACGATGGTTTGAGAGAGGAGTAAAGGAGGCCATCTTTGTGAAAAGAAATCGTCCATTGTTAAACAGGGGTGGAGGCCTCCGGGTTCAACTGTCCCCCTCTTACAATGCTGTGATTGCTAGTATCACTCAGCCCTCTGTGAACAGTAAACAGCCATCAGTGTGCTAATGATCCATTGTTAGGCTGATGGTCCTTCTTGAGCATGTGATCAGCTGGTTTTGGTTGTCAGCAGCAAAACTGGTTTATCCACTCGGAGACGGTGCTATTTAAGAGACTGAGCTGAATACAGCTCCTCAGACTGAGGAAGTCTCTCGGATGAGAGACGAAACGTTTCTACATTTTTTTTTGTTGATTTGCTTTGTTTGTTTTGTTTTTTTGAATGTCCAGAGGACCAGATTTAACTTTTTTAGAATAAGCAGATAAGTTCTGTTCTTCAAAAAAACTTATTTCAGCTAAGGCAGATAGTTAAGCTCAAGTCCGTCCTGTCCAGATCTGACCTTGAAAAATTAGTCCATGCATTTTTTACAACCCGGCTGGACTACTGTAACTCGTTTTATGCTGGGGTCAGTCAGGTCTCTCTCTCACGTCTCCAGCTTGTCCAAAATGCTGCAGCTCGGCTACTAACAGGAACTTGCAGGTTTGAGCACATTACTCCAGTTCTGTCCTCTCTTCACTGGCTTCCTGTGTGTGTCGGAGTTGATTTTAAGATTCTTCTGCTGATATTTAAGTGTGTTAATGGCCTTGCACCCTCATACCTCTCCGACCTCTTTTCATCCTTATACTCCTTCTCGGGCCTTGAGATCATCAGACCAGCTGCTTTTGGCCATACCAAAAACCAGGCTGAAGCTCAGAGGAGATCGAGCATTTTCAGTCGTGGGCCCTAAGCTCTGGAATAATCTGCCCATCAACATTCGACAGGTCACCTCAGTCTCTATTTTTAAATCTCTCCTCAAAACATCTGTACTCATTGGCATTTAACACAGTGTGATCTCAGTTGGTATTTTATTGTTGATGATTGTGTTCATCCATTTTGCTTTTACTCCCTGACATTTAATGCAGGGTGATTTGATTTAGTATTTCATTGTTTCTCATTATATTTCATGTTTTTATGCTTTTATTCATGTTGTTATAATATGTTGTTATTAATATTTGATGCTGTGATCTTTTTAGGTAAGCACTTTGATAACAGTTACTGTTTTAAATGTGCTATATAAATAAATGTGACTTGACTTGACTCCAGGACCCTGCTGAGAGTGTAGAGCTGGTCCAGTGTTCCACGACCAGGACGAAAACTGCATTGCTCCTCCTGAATCCGAAGTTCGACTATCCGATGGACCCTCCTCTCCAGAACCCCCGAATTGACCTTACCTGGGAGGCTTAAGAGCGTGATCCCCCTGTAGTTGGAACACACTCTACGATCCCCCTTTTTGAATAGGGGGACCACCACTCCCGGTCTGCCAATCCACGGTAACTTCCCCCGATGTCCACGCAATATTGCAGAGTCACGTAAGCCAACACAACCCTACAACATCCAGAGCCTTAAGGAACTCTGGGCAAATCTCATCCACCCCTGGGGCCCTGCCACCGAGGAGATTTTTAACCACCTTGGTGACCTCAGCACCAGAGATTGGAGGGCCTGACCCAGAGTCCCCAGGCTCTGCTTCCTCAGTGGAAGACGTGCCGGTGGGATTGAGGAGGTCTTCAAAAGTATTCCGCCCACCGACTCACAACATCCCGAGTTGAAGTCAGCAGCACACCAACCCCACTATAAATAGTGCTGGTGGTGTACCGCTTTCCCCCCCGAGGTGCCAGATGGTGGACCAGGATCACCTCGAAGCCATGTGGAAGTCATTCTCCATGGCCTCTCCAAACTCCTCCCATGCCCGAGTTTTTGCCTCAGCGACTACCCGAGTCGCATGTCGCTTGGACTGCTGGTACCCATCAGCTGCTTCTGGGGTCCCACAGGCCAAAAAGGCCCAATAGGACTCCTTCTTCAGCCTGACAGCATCCCTCACCGCCAGTGTCCACCACCGGGTTCGAGGGTTGCCGCCACGACAGGCACCGACAACCTTGCGGCTGCAGCTCCGGTAAGCCACCTTGACAATAGAGGCATGGAACATGGCCCACTCTGACTCAATGTCCCCCTACTTCCCCCGGAACATGTTCGAATTTCTCCCGGAGATGGGGAGTTAAAGCTCCGTCTCACAGGGGACTCTGCCAGACGTTCCCAGCAAACCCTCACAATACGTTTGGGTCTGCCAGGTCTGACTGGCATCCTCCCCCACCATCGGAGCCAACTCGCCACCATGTAGTGATCATTGGACAGTTCCGCCCCTCTCTTCACCTGAGTGTCCAAGACATGTGGCCGCAGATCAGATGAGACCACGACAAAGTCGATCATCAAACTGCGGCCTAGGGTGTCCTGGTGCCAAGAGCACATATGGGCACCCTTATGCTTGAACATGGTGTTTGTTATGGACAATCCATGACGAGCACAGAAGTCCAACAACAGAACACCACTCAGGTTCAGATCAGGGGGGCCGTTCCTCCCAACCACACACCTCCAGGTCTCACTGTCATTGCCCACATGACCATTGAAGTCCCCCAGCAGAACAAGGGAGTCCCCAGGAGGTGCACTTTCCAGTACCCCCTCCAAGGACTCCAAAAAGGGTGGATAATCTGAACTGCCATTTGGTGCATAAGCACAAACAACAGTCAGAACCCGTCCCCCCACACGTAGGCGGAGGGAGTCTACTCTCTCACTCATCGGGGTGAACCCCAACACACAGGCACCAAGATGGGGGCCAATAAGTATGCCCACTCCTGCTCAGCGCCTCTCACCAGGGGCAACTCCAGAGTGGAAGAGTGTACAACCCCTCTCAAGGATACGGGTTCCAGAGCCAGAGCCATGCATAGAGGTGAGTCCGACTATTTCTAGCTGGAATCTCTCAACCTCACACACCAGCTCAGGCTCCTTCCCCACCAGAGAGGTGACATTCCACATCCCAATAGCCAGCTTCTGTAGCTGAGGTTCAGACCGCCAGGGTCCTCGCCCTCGGCCACCACCCATCCCACATTGCACCCGACCCCTTTGGCCCCTCCCACAAGTGGTGAGCCCATGGGAAGGGGGACCCACATCTCCTATTGTGTAACAATACATCGATTTAAATCGATATAGCAATTAAATGATTAATGCTTCAATTATATTGTGGCAAAACTAAAACATCAATCCGTATTGTCATCTTTAGAATATGCTTTTATTGTTAAATTCCCAAGGCACGTTGGTGTCACAATTTCTGTGCATGGCTGAGCTCTGCGGCCGCCTCAGCGACAAGGCAGATGAGGCATAAAACACAGATAATTAAATTCACTCTCCTGCTGGATTTAAATCACTCTGTGGAAATATTTTTGATTCCAACAGAAGAACGGCTCAACAGCCAAAACTCATGTTGTATGCAACAGGTGCCAGTGTGAGTTAAAATACTCAGGAAACAACAAATTTGTCCGTTCACCTGAACAAGAAACACGGCATTGATAGCCAACTTATAAGCTCAATATCTATTTTTGTTTCTTTATAAGTGAAAGGTCATCAGGGCACTTTTAAGTTAACTGGTTTAAAAAATGCACATAAACATGAGAAATGTGAGACTATACTGAACAGGTCATTTATTTTTATTTTTTCATTAATTAAGAAAAACAACTATTTAAATGCCTGGTGCCTGTAATAACAGAAATAAAATGGGTAAATCATATTTGAATTGTTTTTGTAAATTTATTTATATGTAAATGAGATGGGCATTTAATATTGTAATATATCGATCGCAGACTTGTGAATCAAATCGAAATCGTATCATGACAGACTTATTGATACGAGAAAAATTGTATCGTCGTACAAACAAATCATTATAATATCATATTGTGGTAAAGCTGGTGATTGGAACTATTGGAACATTCCCATTGCTGTATGTCTTTATATCACCAATGTGCATGTTTTATTACACATGTGCTACACATGCTGATGTTCTACAGTCTAATATATTGAATGAATGTGTGTGACATGTTTCTTCTTTCTAATTGGTCGTAAATGCACGGTGAAAATACACAGGTTGAGGCAGAAAGTATTTTGCTGCACCGATAGGGGGCAGTGCTGCCCCATAGGGCCAATGAAGCAGGTGCAGTCGCTGTGCGTTCTTCTGTTATGCAGAGAGGCGGGGGTGTAGCAAATCTATAACGGTACACTCGTTTAAATTTGTTTAGACAAAATAGAAGAGCATATCTCAAAACTAAAGGATTTTTCTAATTCGATTTTCAGTCAAAACACAAGGTATTAGAGAGAGGAAGAAAAAAAGGCTAAATTGAAATATAAGCTTCTATTTTGGGTTCATATATGTGAGTATCCGATTCCAGACGAGTCAGTGCCTCACCTGTCACAAACCTCACCGCACGTCACTGAGCCATTGTAATAACAGGAACTATTACCAAGATTAGATGTCATTAGCTTTCTTCATTGGAGGCTTCTGAAAAGATTTATCAAGTAATGTTTGCTTAAAGGTACTCATTTCCAAAACATAAAAATCTTGCTTTCATGTTTGGATTTTTGTGAAGCCAGACTACGTGAAATAATTTCAAATTAAAAGGCCGCAGAGTGACGCTGTGATTGACAGCATGAAGCTCGGCCCCGAAAGATTTCAGACAATCTTCAACGTTGTATGACGAAACAAGACTCGGATGGAACTTGTGAAACAAAACACAACAAAGAAACTGTACTATGGAGGGAAACAATAATTAAAAACTAAATTTACCATGTTTTATCATTCATAAAGTAAGAAATAATATTACCTCTGTTTTTTCCTTATAAGTGAATGTATTTAGATCAAAAAATTGCAAGCAAAGTTTGTGAGCGGCTGTTAACTACCTTGTGTTTGTTCACGTTCGGATACAGCCGAAGTTTATGAGGTCAACAGTGGTGATGTCCCAATAAGTGGGGTCCAGATATCAGGAAATTTTCATATGCAGTTATATTTAAAGTCAGATTTACTAAATAAAATCTGGAGCTAAACGTGTTTTGTTGAGTGTTCAGAAGTGACTTCAGTGTATCTGAAAAACTTGGAGCGAATTATTTTAAATTTGGCATAGTTTAGGATAAACTAAAAGAAATGTGTGGTTTGCAGAGAGTACCTTTAATGTCAGTAATGTTCCTACTGACATGCAGAACATTTCTTCATATAATCCATTTCAGCTTTTGGTGTGAATATAATAACACATACAAACATAATATTTAAAAAAAAAAACTGTTTCAAAATCCTATTTAAAAAAAACAAAGGATAACTAAAACCTGTAGGATAAAATGTACGTTATTTAGGTGACTGCATAAAAGGAACATACTGTGAAGTTAAATTTTATTTCTGTTGTACACATTGCCGCAGCAGGCAGCTTTGTTTTATTGGTTTGCATCTTGCCACACTTTCTACGACATGTGCTTACAAAGCAAATGTGTGAACTACGTGAGAAGTGTTGAAGTGACAGAAAATGGTGGGCAGCAGTCGTGACAGAGGTTTAATTTGCAGCTGACTCCGTGGAAACTCAAACCTGAGTGTTGAGTCATAAAGAAGGGACCGCTGGGTTATTTTAGCAACACATGGGATAGGAATGATGTGCATACCACAGTCAAAAGATACAAAGTGTGTATTTGAAGAAAGATGTGAAACTGTTTGTTCAGGTTTGGATTTAATCCAGATTAGTCTGGAGGTCTCAGAATATGTGGTTTCTCCTCCTGCTTCATTGCTTTTTGTGATACTTGGGTTTTAGTTCTTTGTTGGAGCAAATGTGCTGCACACGGGTCGTCCTTTTCTTTGTCTTCCATGTCTAATAAGCAGGTCTCTGCTCGGGACTCAGGTGAAGTGGGGCATTCGGTTGCAGGTTCTAGAGAAAGAGAGGGAAAATGGATTGAACTACATCACACTTTTTCTTTTTATTTCAGCAAATGTCAACTGAACAAATAGGGCAATCCAAACAAAGAGCAAAGGGGAAAACATCAAAATGTTCATCTGCCCACCCATTTTCTTTACCTGCTTTTCTGTGCAGGATCACGGGGGAGCCGGTCCCCAGTGGTCATTGTGCAAGAGGTGGCTACACCTTAGACAGGTTACATGTCCATGTCAGTCCATAACAAACTATATTGTGTTTTATATGGTTTTTGAGCATATAGAAACAGTTCATTGATAATTGTTTTGCTAATGAAACACTTTTCTGACAAACAAAAACAGACTGAACACAAAACCCATTATGCAAAATGTAAAATAAAAAAAGAATAATAATGAAATACAGACATGGATCAATGTGTTTTGCACCCTGGTATTAAATGAATAAAAACCCATAAAGGTCAATAAAATAACTTAAAACAGACTAAAGTAATAATTTTAAAAATTGTTAACTACAAATCAGTCATGTTTTGGTTTTAACCTTTTTTTTATATTTAAAAATCAGTCATTGCTTTTAAAATTTTGATTCAACAGAATTATTATTTTAAAACAAGTGAAACTGGCCTAGACCAAAAGATGTTGTTGCACAACCTATTGAAGGCAATCGCTGCAATCAGGCAGTTTCTGTAAGTCTGTTGGAGATTTTTACACAGGTCTACAGGTACAGTATGTTAGCTGACTCCTCATGATCAAATGGCTCCAATGGTCTCCGTTTTTAAGGGTTCTGTTTTCAAACCTCATGTTTTAGCTCATTCTGCAGATGATGAACAGAATTTAGTTCAGGCCTAAGACATTATTGGGGGGGTTGTATGTTTTGACTCAAAATCCTGAAAGGGGATGGATGTCCTGCAACTTGGACTAAGGTTTCTGACACTGGGCAGCACATCTAAATATCAAGATAGTCTTCAGATTTCATGGAATGCCATACAGACTCACAACACCCTGTGTCAGAAGCAACAAAGCAGCACCAGAACTTTTCATCCATGTTTCACTGCAGACAACCTAACTCAGGTCTATTCAATTGGCAGCCTGGGGGCCAAATCTGGCCCACAGTGTGCTCAGTTTGGCCCACCAATGGGTACTTTTTCTTTTTAAACAAAGTTTTTTTTTGCTTTTTAGGACACACACACACACACACAGAGAACAAAATCCTCTCCCGCCCCACACACATACAAATGACAGACATTTACATGTTCTCAACAAATGACAGAAAAGGCTGCCAGGTGTCCCAGAATCTTCATGTAGAACCATTCAGGATGTATCTGATTTGTTCCAGATGGATATGGTACATGGCCTATCTTATCCACTGTACATATGCTGGGGGATGTGGGTCCTTCCAATTGCACAAAATTAGCCTCCTGGCCAGAAGAGAGCCAAGGGCAATCACATCCTTCTTGTACTTGCTGAAGGACATATCCACAGGGACCACCCCAAACAGTGAGATGAGTGGTTATGGGTGTACAGTTTTGCCATATATCCCAGAGAAGGTGTCAAAAAAAGAGCTTCTGGTTCTGGCTTGCTTGGGAGAGGTCGCTTTCAAAAATGTTCTACTCTTCTCGGAGAGAATTTAACAACTTTAAACACTTTATACGATTCGCACTTACTATAAACTGTTTTAGCTGCTCTTTAAACTGTTACTATCGTATGCTGGTCGTTTGATGGTTTGATGCTTTATTTGAGCTATTTTCTTTGAGCTACCTGACCCGTCAGTGTTGTGGTAACTGCTAACTCACACAAAGCCTAAGATCATCAATCAGGCGAGTCACCCTTGTTGTAAAATGTTTTTGTTTTAAACTGTGTTTTTGTTTCTCGACTTTGTCGTAGTGCTTCCTTGCGATTTTTGTTTTGTGCTTTATTCTTTTTAGATGTATAGAGTTATGTGAATTGCTGCTGCGTGTAGGGCTTTAAAAGACTACTCGAGTAATCGACATGTCTATTCCTGGGACATCTATCAAGTTTTTAAATTTCACATCGAGTATTCACAGTGACGTCATTGTGTCACGTGATCTGCACCAGGTTACTAGTAGAAGCTACCAAATGGATTCCTCCCAGCAGATGGACTGAGCGGAGCAGACCCAGTCCTTGCAAACAGGTAGAAATGCATCAGTAGTCTGGAAATATTTCACTAAAGATTAATCTTCTGGTTCAACTACAGTAAGGAAACAGAAAATGAATCAACTTCCTGACTGTTTGGAGCTCGTTGCGAACCGGTGTTACACCATTTTCTGTGACCACCGTACATTGTGACCGTATGGGGACGGTGTTGCATGCACTGTTGCAGGTCACAGAATATGGTGTAACATCGGGTCCAATCGACCGAACCAGAACCAGCTACCTCTAACCTTGTTTCACAAACTAAAAGCAAAAAATATTAATCTGTAAACCTATAAAAACCTATAAACATATTCATCTCTAAAATTAAACCTAATGCGCACCACAGCTGGCGGTGGTGTGGGGTGGTCGTCCGCCCCACTGTTTTTAGTTTCGTTTTCAACATGTTGCACGTTATTTCTTTCTTTTTGGCTGCCCCAAATCAGGCTGCCTGCTTCGGATTGAACAAGAAGAAGACGTCGCTGAAACCACGGAGCTCTAATGTTTACAGAGAAGTTGCTAAACTTCATCATAATTAATGACCAACCACTATCAGTTGTAGAAAACGAAGGATTTCACAGCTTGATACTTGTAGCCAAGATCTAGTTTACCCTGCAGGAGATATTTATCAGTACAACAGTAGACAATCATAAAAAATATATGATTTGAAAATTATACTAAAAACAAAACCAGCTACATTATAAAGTGATGTAAAATACTAAAAACAGGAACATGCCTGTTGGTTTATGCCAGGTGTTTGAAGCCATTTAACATTTTATTTTATTTTATTTTATTCATTTATTCATTCATTTAAAAGAAACAAAATAAAAAAAAATCATCAAAAAGAAATCATTGAATGAAAAGAGTGCAGGAAGAAGAAAAAATTCTTATATCTGCCCTTTATTTAAAAAAAAACAAAATAAATTTAAACAATCACTTAAATTAATCCCTTTAATATCCACTTTAAAACTAGGAATAAAAAGAAACATGTTTTGTGTTAGCAGAATTTAATTCTAACTTTAAAACTTATCCAAAATTAATAAAACTTACCTCAAGTTGCCTTTTTGGACATGCATGCATATATTTGTACAAATTGTACTTGAGAGGAGATTATTACAGCCTCATATAAAATCAATGATGATCATGATATCAAACTGGATCGGTATCGGCCGATATTTAGATTTAGGTATCGGGATCAGAAGTAAAAAAAGTGGATCAGTGCATCCCTAATATATATATATATATATATATATATATATATATATATATATAGACCCTTTCCAAAAGATTAGAATATCATGGAAAAGTTGTTTAACTTCAATAATTCCATTCAAAAAGTTAATCTTTAATAAACGATAGATTCAGGGCCCACAATTTAAACTATTTCAATTATTTATTTGTTTATTTTTACATAATTTGGGCTTCCAGCTCATGAAACCTACAACAACAGGAATTCAAAAAATTAGAATACTGAGAAGAAATCAGCCCACACTACTTCTCAGTTTTTGCAGAAAAAATAAATAAACAAATAAGGATCACAACAAAGCAATCAAAATATGGTACTTTCAAATCAATATGTCAATTTTCAATACTTGGTTGTGAATCCCTTTGCCTTAATCACTGCCTCTATGTGACATAGCTTTGAGACAATCAGCCCGTGGCATTGACTGGGAGTTATGGAAGCCCAGATTTCCTTGATGCTGTCAGATCTTCTTTGTTGTTGCTCTGGTGCTCCTCATGTTCCTCTTGAGAATACCTCATATATTCTCAATGGGGTTTAGATCCGGCCAGTTGGCTAGCCAGTCAAGCTCTGTGGCATCAAACCAGGTTTTGGTGCTTCTGGCGGCATGGGCAGGGACCAGGTCCTGCTGGAAGATGAAATGTGCATCTCCATACAGATCCTCAAAAGAAGGAATCATGAAGTCCTCTAAAACATTCTGGTAGACTGTTGCTGTGACCTTGGATTTAAGAAAGCAGAGTTTACCAACACCTGCACCGGACATTGCACCCCAAATCATGACTGACTGGATATTTCACACTGGACCTCAAGCAGTATGGGCTCTGTTCCTCACCCTTCTTCCTCCAAACCCTTGGACCTTGATTTCAGAACAAAAGGCACACTTCATCGGAAAGAGACGTTTCCTACGTTGGCTCAGGTTCAAAAGTGGCTTGACCCGAGGAACCCAACAGTTGAAGCCCATCTCCTGGATGCGTCTGAATATGGTGGGTTTTGAAGCTGTGAGTCCCGCCTCATTCCACTCTTTCTGGATCTCTGCCAGATTCTGGAATCTTCTCTGTTTGATGATCCACTGAAGCCCACGGTCATCTCTTTTGCTGGTGCATCTTTTCCTGCCACATTTTGCCCTTCCACTAGACTTTCCATTGATGTGCTTGGACACAGCACTCTATGAACAGCCAGCCTCCTTAGCTATGAACTGTTGTGTCTTACCCATCCTATGGAGGGTATCAATGATGGTCTTCTGGTCAGTTGTTATGTCTGCAGTCTTCACCATATTGAACCAAACTGAAGCAGTTTAATGACACCTGGGGAAACCTGTGCAGGTGCTTTGAGTTTATGAGATGATTAGAGTGTCACACTCAGTTTAAAACATTCATGCCCTGCAAAATTTGGGCTGATGTCTCCACAGTATGCCAATTTTTTGAATTCCTGTTTTCGTGGTTTTCATGAGCTGGAAGCTCAAATTATGTAAAAATAAACAAATAAATACCTGAAATAGTTTAAATTGTGGGCCTTGAATCTAGCATCTATTAAAGATTAACTTTCTGAGTGGAATTATGGAAGTTAAACAACTTTTCCATGATATTCAAATTTTTTGGATTTATGTATATACATAAATCCAAATTAATGTATTAATGTAAATTAATCCAATTTAATGTATTTTAGTAAGATGGGTTACAACCCATCTTACTAAAATACATTAAAAAGACCTCACAACATAGCAAATGTCACATGACATTCAATTCAACACAACAGCTGACAAGTGGGAGTTCACGTCTGTTTGCTCCTGCTGTGGCTGCTGGATGAAGACTTGACGTTCTAAGCAGAACTTACCAGCTATTGCTCTTCAAGATCCATTGCAACATATAATCATCATACCCTTGACTCAGCGGTAAGCTTTGTATATTTTTCGTTTATAGCAGTATTTAATTTAGTTTAGCTGTTTAAAATATTTTGTTGAGGCGCTGCTACCATGGCCACGGAACTTCATTAGAAAAACGTTTGTTTCCACATTTGAAGTTTAATTTAACCCTTATAGTTAAATTGCACCTGGACAATGTGCTCACTGATTAATTTTCTAGATGTGCTCTTTCATTCGGCTATAATGCCTGAATGATTTTGGGTTCTATGTTTGTATATTTGACTTATTTTGTGATTAAATATGCTAACAGGAAGTAGCATTGTTGAATGTAACTGCCGTTAAATGAATGAGGTTTTCTATGGAATACTGCGTGGAAAACCCCATAAGATTACTGAACTGTTTGTTTAGTTAATTAAAGTGTGTATTGTATTAATGTCTACCAGTAAATTGATTTGAATTAATGTTTGAATTTCAATTGATGTGGATTATTGTTCTGGCCATTTACAGATCACGTTTTTTTTCTACCTCCAAATGAAAACTGAACTGAACAGATGGAGAGCTAGTAGGATCTTTTTCTTTCATTTTGATCTTTTTCGGATTGGAATTATAGTCCTGGGAGGACACAACTAATCTCTGGAAAAGAGAATTACAAGGAACTTGGGAAATAAATAGGCTATAACTACAAAGAACACTGAAACAAAGTCTTGAACAAACTTTTTGAACTGAAATCGGGGACTGCACATAAAGTGCTCTGAACATTTATTTTGAATTATTGAATTGCATAAATGCTTTGAACAGGTATTCCCTGCATACTGTTGATAAATTGGGCTATATCTATTTATATATCTATAGTGGGTGTATACTTTTTATTTTATTTGTTTGTTTCTCTCTCAAAATAATACACTTTTAAATTGTTCCCATCTGCAGTGTTAAATGGTCATTAATCATTTTAATCGGGCTCCATAAAGAACTATTCTTCTGTGTTTTGGTCATTTGTGTTAATTTAGCATTGTGTTGTTTATTAGCCCAAATAAAACTAATAAATAATGGTACATGCATTACATCTGGCGAGCCAGCCAAGAGCCTGGGTGGAGTTTGCATGTTATCTCCGTGCATGCGTGGGTTTTCTCCGGGTGCTCCAGTTTCCTCCCACAGACCAAAAACATGCATGTTAGGCTGATTGGTAACTCTAAATTGTCCCTAGGTGTGAGTGAGAGAGTGAATGGTTTTTCGTCTCGTTTGTCTCTATATGTGGCCCTGTGATGGACTTGCGACCCGCCCCTCGCACAGTGATTGCTGGACATGGGCACTGGCGACCCCCGTGACCCAAAATGGAATAAGTGGGTAAAGATAATGGATGGATGGATGTAATGTAATGATCTAACAAGTGAGGAGAGTGTGACGGGAAGATGGAAGGAGTACTTTGAGGAGCTAATGAATGAAGAAAATGAAAGAGAAAGAAGAGTAGAGGTCATAGAAACTGTGGACCAGGAAGTGGGAAAGATTAGTGAGGGTGAAGTCCGGAAAGCTCTGAAAAGAATGAAGAAGGGGAAGGCAGTAAAACCTGATGACCAGTGGAGGTTTGGAAATGTCTTGGAGAGATGGCAGTGAGGTTTTTGACTCAAATATTCAATGGCATATTTGAGGGTAAGAAAATGCCTCAGGAATGGAGAAGAAGTGTGCTGGTGCCCATTTTTAAGAACAAGGGTGATTTACAGAGTTGTGGCAACTACAGGGGAATTAAGTTGATGAGCTACATGATGAAGATCTGGGAGAGAGTTGTGGAAGCAAGACTTAGACTTAGACTTAGACAAGACTTAGACTGCTGACAACCAAAACCAGCTGATCAGCAGCAAAACTGGTTGATCCACCCTGAGACGGTGCTATTTAAGAGAATGAGCTGAATACAGCTCCTCAGACTGAGGAAGTCTCTCGGATGAGAGACGAAACGTTTCTACATTTTTTTGTTGATTTGCTTTGTTTTGTTTTTTTTGAATGTCCAGAGGACCAGATTTAACTTTTTTAGATTTTTCTACCTGGATTATTGAGCATGCATCAGGATGCATTAGGGATGTTTTTACCTACATTATGAATGTGGGAATGTTGTAAAGAACTGAAAAAGAGAGTCCAGGCAGGATGGAGTGGATGAAAAAAAGTTTCAGGAGTGATTTGTGACAAAAGGGTGTCAGCAAATGTCAAAGGAAAAGTTTACAAGACACTGGTGAGACCAGCTATATTGTATGGTCTGGAGACAGTGGCATTGACAAAAAGACAGGATAAAGAACTGGAAGTGGCAGAAATGAAGATGCTAAGGTTCTCCTTAGGAGTGACAAGAATGGATAAGATTAGGAATGAGATAATCAGAGGTGCAGCACAGGTTGAACAACTGGGAGATAAAGTTAGGGAGGCCAGACTGAGATGGTTTGGACATGTCAAGAGGAGGGACCGTGGGTATATTAGTAGAAGGATGTTAGAAATACAGCTGCCAGGAAAAAGACAAAGAGGAAGACCAAAGAGGAGATATATGGATGCAGTTAGAAAGGACACAAAGGTAGTTGGAGTGAGGACAGAGGATGCAGAGGACAAAGTAAGGTAGAGGAGGATGACTCGCTGTGGTGACCCATGAAGAGGGAAAAGCCGAAAGAAGAAGAAGAAGAGAGACGGTATAAAAAAAAAAAAATCTCTCACTCTGTGTCCTAGACACGGCACAATTTGAGGCATCAAAAAAACTATCACAGCAAAGAAACATAAATAGATGTTATACATGTACATATAGGCTGGTGAAGACATTGAATTTTTAAGGGAAAGTCTTGACATAGTCCAGAGGACACCCCCCCCCCCCCCCCAGCCATTGTCGAGACAAGAGGTGTTATTCATCATCAGCTTGGTTGAGGTTCCGTCACATGTCCACGAGAGCTTAAAGAAATATGGTTCTATAGCACAGTGGTTCATGGTCGATGATTTGACAAGTTTATTTCACAAAAACCTGATCATTGAGTTTTCATCTACTACTGCAATAAGCGCTCTTCGTCCGCTTTTATCATATTTATCAGTCCGATAATGATTCTGACTTAGTTTTCTGCATAAAATCCCTTTCTGCAGAATGGGCAGCCACAGCAGGAGCTCAGACCCAGCAGATTACATTAGTGGTCTAAAGCATCTAGCTCACTGCAGTGGCGAAACATTTGAGGATGTTTTGAAGGATATGATGGGAGAAATAAGAAAACAGCTGGATTTAATGGAACAATGCAGTGGTGAAAAGGAGGAGAATTTGGTGAAAATTGCTGTATCTGCAACGCCCCTTCCTCGACAGAAGGAGGTGCAGTCTGAATCATGAGAGCAACCTGCACACCTCTCCACTGATTCCCCAGCTGACAAACGGGGGTCACTGCCACAATCACAGCAAGGCTCTCTCACACAGAATGACTTTAACCCCCCTGAAATTTAAAGATTTGTAGTGAAACATGTTGTAATAGCAGATGATTTGGCTTCACGTGTTTTACCCCTATTCAGACTATGTCCATTCTCTGAGAAAATCCCAAAGCCAACCAATGAAAGTGACTATGAGACTTGGAGGTCTCACATTGACCTGCTCCTGGCGGATCCAAGCTTGGCACCTCTGCATGTTACCTGCCGCATCATTGAAAGCCTACTGTCTCCTGCAGCAGATGTGCTCAAAGGACTTTGTCCTGATACTGTGCCTGTATTGTTCTTGAATGTGTTGGATTCAGCTTTTGCTGTTGTCCAAGATGGAGAGGAACTGTTGGCTCAGTTCTTGAATATACTACAGAATCCAGGTGAAAAATGCTCTGAGTACTTGCAGCATTTACAATTTGGATTAAATACAGTGCTTAAAGAGGGTGGTGTTTCATACAACGAGATTGACAAACATCTAATTAAGCATCCAAAAAAGTTGAATCTGGTCCTCTGGACATTAAAAAAATAAAATAAAAATGACAACAACAAAAAAAAAAAATTGTAGAAACGTTTCGTCTTTCATCCAAAAGACTTCTTCATTCTGAGGTGCTGTATTCAGCTCAGTCTTATAAATAGCACCTTCTCAGAGTGGTTCAACCAGTTTGCTGATGACAGCCAAAACCAGCTGATCACATGCTCAAGAAGGACCATCAGCCTAACGATGGATCATTAGCACACTGATGGATGTTTACTATTCACAGGAGACTGAGTGATACTAGCAATAACAGCATTGTAAGCGGGGTACAGTTGAACACGTAGGCCTCCACCCCTGTTTAATGATGGATGGTTTCTTTTCACAAAGATGGCCTCCTTTACTCCTCTCTCAAACCATCGTTCCTCTCTATCCAGGATGTGAACATCTTCATCCCTGAAAGAGTGACCTCTGGCCTGGAGATGAGTGTAGACCACACAATCCTGGCCTAATGATGTTGCTCTTCTGTGCTGACCATCCTTTTGGCCAGTGGCTGTTTAGTTTCCCCGATGTAAGACTGATTACAGCCCTCCTGACACTGAACAGCATACACAATATTACTCTGTGCCAGGGGACTGGATCTTTGGGATGAGCCAGTCTTTGCCGTAATATATTTTGGGGTTTAAAAGCCACTGGGACGTTGTGTTTAGAAAATAAACGTCTCAGTTTCTCTGATACTCCCTCAACATACGGAATGACCACTGGTCTGGGTCTGGGTTCCTCCTTTTCACCTGATGGCTGACTGGAGTCCTGTTTGGGTTTCTTCTCTGCTTTCAGGAAGGCCCAGTTAGGATATCCACATTGCTCTAGAACCTGTCTTGTGTGGGATTTCTCCTTCTGCGTGGCTCCTGAGTTAGTGGGGATCCTGTCTGCTCTGTGGTACAGAGTCCTGATGACTCCTAACTTGTGCTCCAAAGGGTTATGGGAGTCAAACTGCAAATACTGGTCTGTGTGGGTGGGTTTGCAGTACACATCGGTTTGCAAATGTCCTCTATCAGAAACTGAGATCTCACAGTCCAAGAAAGCCAACCTGCCATTTTTTACATCTTCTCGTGTGAACTTGATGTATTTATCCACAGAGTTGATGTGGTCAGTAAAATGTTGGACTTCCTGAGATTTGATTTTAACCCAGGTGTCGTCAACATACCTGAACCAATGACTTGGTGGTGTCCCTGAAAAGGACGTCAAGGCTCTCTTTTCTACCTCCTCCATGTACAGGTTGGCAACAATAGGAGAAACTGGAGACCCCATAGCACACCCATGTTTCTGCCTATAATATTGCTCCCCATATGTGAAGTAGGTTGACTGCAGGCACAGTTTCAAGAGTTGACACAGTTGTTCTGTGGAAAGCGTGGTCCTGCTGCTCAGAGTGGTGTCTGATTTTAATCTTAAACTGACCACCTCTACTGCATCATCAACAGGAAGTAAAGAGTGATGTGACATCAAAAGAGACCATTGTTTTTAGGGGTGCCGATCTTTCAGTGTCTGGTGAAACTATTCGATTCCGATTTTTGGTGTCACGATACGATTTATAATTGATTTTTCTATTCGGAAACAATTTTCGATTCAGAAACGATTTTTCTATTGAAATGGTCATAAATGTTGTTTCAGTTATGTAACTGACAAGCTGAAAAGATTAAACAACAATGTAAACAAATAGAACATTTATTTAAAAATCATTTTAGGTTCCTTACTGTATCAAATATTTTTGAATCATTTTATATTTATACCAAAAATAGGAAAAAATATAGGATTGCATAAAATTCTGTAACTTAAATTACCAGTATTAGGTTAGCTTAGTTGCCTGAATTTTTCTAAAATAAATGAATAAATAAATAAAATTTGGGAACACATAATTCATCCATCCATCATCTTTATCCACTTTTTCCTTTACGGGTCACAGGCGTCACTGGTGCCCATATCAGCCATCACTGTGTGAGAGGCGGGGGACACCTGGACAGGTCTCCAGTCCATCACAGACAAATAATTCTAAATATATAAATATAAAAGTAAACAGACTTCAGCCTACCATAGTACATTAACCTTTAACTCAACATATAAATACAGACTTCAGCTTTTTTTAACCATATTGCTCTAACATTTGTTATATTTTCAAAACTTAACCTAATAAGAAATATACAGACTTCACAGTCTTAACCATATTGATTCATATTAAGTAAATCTTTAACAAAATTTCAAAACCTGTGCAAGTTTGCACAAAAACATCTTCTGAACTATAATTTATAAACCATAAACTGTATCATTTAGAACTGGCTCCAGGCAATGTTTCTCATCTGTCCTCTTCAACCTGTTTAAAAAGACAAATTACATAAAGTTTGTTGTACAATTTGTCTATAATTTTAGTATAATATGAGAAAGAACGGTTACCTTTGAGCTGCAGCTGCATCAGAACTTTTCCCATTTGTTGTTTCATGGTGAAGTTGCGGTGCTGCTTTATCGCAAAAAAAAAAAAAAAAACTACACTAAGGAATAATGTACATTGGATCCATCGTATTAAAAATAAACCTGAACCCCTCACCTTCCACTGAGCTGTCTGCTCATAAATCCTTTGTGATATAGCAGGAGATGGAGACGGAAATCTTTGCAGCCTTTGGGGAAGACTGGAAGTTTATTGCAGAGTTCAATGGTCGACTCTTTGCTTTCATCTTCCGTGAATTTTGTCATATTTCCAAAATACTGTACCGCAATTTTATTTTACTCTTCTTGTAAACAACTGTGCTCTTGTTAAGCTCTGTCTTCTCCTGGAACATTGTAGGATCTGAAATGATTTTTAAAGACGAAGAAGCAGGTTGAATCGCGCTGTCCTCCATGCTAGCAGGCTCCATTCAGATAAAGGGAGCAGGCTAACTAGCTTGCTGTACGGTGGCTTACATGGCTTAATTATACGGCGGCCGAACGGGGAGTAGGAGCGGAAAAAATATAAAACTTAAATGCATTTTAAAATCGGTTTTTGGACCTTTAGAAATGATTCAGAATCGCCAGGACTAAGAATCTAGATTAATCGAAAAATCAATTTTTTTCTAGGCCCCTAGTTGTTTCATCAGTCTCCATGATGACATCCCTCACCTTGTCCACAAAGTCCATGGTGTTCTGTATGTGGTGTTCTGAGCTGCCAACTAAAGGGATGAGTACAGACGCCAGATATTTGGAAACATTGTAAGTGACAGAGTTAATCATACTAACAATTGGTCTTAAAGGTACACCTTGTTTGTGGATTTTAGGTAAACAATACAGACTAGGTGTGGCCTCCCCTGGGTACAGTCTGTGGTACAGAAAACGGTCAATAGCCTTGTCCTGCTCCAAAATTTTCAGGCAATCTATTAACTTCTTCTTGTAACCACTTCCTGGATCTCTTTTCAGAGGTTCATAAGTGTT
>NC_056513.1:150124-189442 GCF_014905685.2 Nematolebias whitei | reverse complement strand
TTTCTCCTTTCAGGGGATGAAGTATCAGTACAACGGGCTGCCGGTCGGGTATTCCCTCGCGCCTCGTACGTTCTCAGTGTGTGGAGACAGCCCTGCATCCGTTAGACAGAGCAGGGATGAGAGTTTTGTTTTACCTGGACGACCTGCTGCTGCTGTCACGCTCCAGACAGGAAGCAGTGATGCAGGCTCAGGTGTTGACATCACACCTGTCAAATCTGGGCTTCGCCATAAATTGGAAGAAAAGCTCGATTTTCCCGGCCCAGACAATTGTTTATCTGGGAGTGGAGTTAAATTCAACCACCATGAAGGCTCGTTTATCACAAACGAGAATCGACACTTTAAGAGGCCAGCTCCGCCACGTAAGACCTGGCAGAGTGGTAACAGCTGTTTCCGTCATGAAGCTGTTAGGAATGATGTCATCAGCTCACACAGTGGTCCTGCTGGGTTTATTACACATGAGACGCCACCAGAGGTGGTTTGTGCGTCTGCGTATGCATCCAGTAAAACAAAGAGACGGATGATCACTGTTTCCTCCCTCAGTGAGGGCAGACCTCCGACACTGGGGAAACACCCTGGTTCTGTCGGAGGGAGCTCCCGTCAGCAGACCCACGTCACGTGTCGGTCTTCACGGACGCGTCGCTGTCAGGCTGGGGGGGGACATGCCTATCTCAAGCAGTAGGGGCGCTGTGGCCCCATCACACATCAGCCCACATAAATGTTTTGGAGTGTCGTACGGTGCTGAATGTGATTCAGCACTTTGCTCCCGCGCTACAGACAACAAGGTGACTGCTGCATACATAAACCGACAGAGGGGTATGCGCTCAGCCCAGATGTTACACATTGCGCGAAAGCTTCTGTGTTGGGCTCACCAAAATCTGCTCTCCATCAGAGCAGTTAACATACCCGGTGTTCTGAACAAAGGGGCAGATGTGATGTCCAGGGGCGGCCCACGTCACATCTGCCCCTTTGTTCAGAACACCGGGTATGTTAACTGCTCTGATGGAGAGCAGATTTTGGTGAGCCCAACACAGAAGCTTTTGCGCAATGTGTAACATCTGGGCTGAGCGCATACCCCCCTGTCGGTTTATGTATGCAGCAGTCACCTTGTTGTCTGTAGCGCGGGAGCAAAGTGCTGAATCACATTCAGCACCGTACGACACTCCAAAACATTTATGTGGGCTGATGTGTGATGGGGCCACAGCGCCCCTACTGCTTGAGATAGGCATGTCCCCCCCCAGCCTGACAGCGACGCGTCCGTGAAGACCGACACCTGTGGGTCTGGCCACTGAGCGGTTCCGCTTAGAGAGGATGGGTCTCCCACAGGAGGTAGTGCGCACAATCCAGGATTCACGTGCTGCATCTACCACAGTGCTGTACACATCAAAGTAGACAGTTTTTTTCAGCGCTGGTGTACAGAGAAAGGTGTAGAGGCCACCTCATGTCCATTAGGCGGCGTGCTGTTTTTTCTACACAGCTGATGGACAGGAAGTTGGCTTTTCAGCACGATTAAAACGTACACTGCAGCCATCTCTTCCTGACACGAAGGGTTCGGAGACAGAACAGCTTTTAATCACCCGCTGATGAAGCGGTTTCTAAAAGGCGTACAGAGACACAGCCTGTTTCACGCCCACTTGTGCCACAGTGGGTTTTAACGCTGGTCCTGCGGGCCCTGATCAAAGCTCCATTTGAGCCTCTGGATCAGGCTCAAATTAAATTCTTGTCTCTTAAAACAGCCCTGCTGCTGGCTTTAACATCCACTAAGAGGGTGAGTGTTTCATCTGCCCTCTCTGTCGCTCCGTCATGTCTTAGAATTCAGGCTGACGGGCAGCTCAGCTGATTTAAGACCAAACCCAGCCTTTATGCCTAGAACATCACTAGCTCTTTTAATTCAAGAGCGATATCGTTGGAGGGGTTCCCCCCCCCCCCACAGATCAGAAGAAGAAGCATCTTGCCATCTTCTCTGTCCTGTGCGGGCGTTGACGTGTTACATAGCGCGCACAGCTGTAATGCGCCAAACTCAACATTTGTTTGTGCATTATAGAGATGCACCTGCAGGTCGCCCGTTATCCACTCAGCGCTTGTCACACTGGCTGTGTGAGGCCATTTCTGAAGCCTACAGAGCATCAGATTTAGAGCCTCCTGTCAACCTCAGGGCGCACTCGATCAGGGGTATCGCATCTTTGACTGCCTTGCATAATGGTATGACAATGCAGGACTTTTGCACTGCGGCCGCATGGTCAACACCCTGCTCATTTATTCGCTCTTATCTACGTGATGTGCCGGCCGTTCCATGACACATTCTGTCCTTAGTGTTACAGAATGAATATTATTGTTTTTCATGGAACTCTGTTTTACTCACATCTGTCTGCATGCATTACAGTGTGAGATGTTATCAGTCACAAGTTGTGACTGTTATTTTGGTACTATTGTCATTAATCAGTTCACGACTATTGTTACCAATCAGTTCATTTGATTAATAACCAGCTCTTCTGTTATTATTAATCTGTTCATACGTTTCAGCCGTAAACCGGTTGGTTCATGGCTCTTTTCAGCGTTTTCCCTCCCCGTTGAGGTTTTCCGGGGCGTTCATGCATTCAGAATGCATAGTTACACTACATGCGTCTGTGCATGGCACACATAATTACGCAATGCGTAATTACGCACATGGGAGCTGAGTGATTAGACCTTTTTGGGCAAGTTTCTGCTTCATATGGTGTTTGAATGGACCCAGTGAGGCGAGGACCACATCTGCTTCGCCCTTTACCCACTAAGCGAAAGCCTTAAAGGGCGAAGCCTATACGAAATAGAACGTTGGTTACGTACTGTAACCCCAGATTCTATGAGTATAGGCGTAGCCCTTTAAGTGTCGGGCCTCACTGGCTCCTAAATGGCTGAAGAAAAAGCTATTTTTGGGAGCCGATTTCCCGCTCTTAACGTAATTTATACAGACCGGGTAGGGCCCACACAGCAGGTGGGTGTGGACTAAATTTTTCAGTGCTAATGCTTCGCATTACGGGATAAACCCACTAAGCGAAAGCCTTAAAGGGCTACGCCTATACTCATAGAATCTGGGGTTACAGTACGTAACCAACGTTTATTTTCTAAGCACAACGTCCCAGTGGCTTTTAAACCCCAAAATACATTACGGCAAAGACTGGTTCATCCCAAAGATCCAGTCCCCCCGCACAAACAGAGTAATATTGTGTATGCTGTTCAGTGTCAGGAGGGCTGTGATCAGTCTTACATCGGGGAAACTAAACAGCCACTGGCCAAAAGGATGGCCCAGCACAGAAGATCAACATCATCAGGCCAGGACTCTGAGGTCTACACTCATCTCCAGGCCAGCAGTCGCTATTTCAGGGATGAAGATGTTCACATCCTGGATAGAGAGGAATGATGGTTTGAGAGAGGAGTAAAGGAGGCCATCTTTGTGAAAAGAAACTGTCCATCATTAAACATTGGAGGAGCCTCCGTGTTCAACTGTCCACCTCTTACAATGCTGTTATTGCTAGTATTACTCAGCCTCCTGTGAATAGTAAACAACCATCAGGGTGCTAATGATCCATCGTTAGGCTGACGGTCCTCCTTGATCATGTGAGCAGCTGGTTTTGGTTGTCAGCAGCAAACTGGTTGATCCACTCTGAGAAGGTGCTATTTATAAGACTGAGCTGAATACAGCACCTCAGACTGAAGAAGTCTTTCGGATGAAAGCTGAAACGTTTCTACAATTTTTTGTTGTCATTTTGTTTAGTTTTTTGAATGTCCACAGGACCAGATTTAACTTTTTTGGATATTTGTACCTAGATTATTGAGCATGCATCAGGATATCTAATTAAGCAGCTCTGCAGAGGTTGCTGGGACAATACAATTATAACAAAGTTGCAGCTGCAGCAGAAAATGGCAATCCTCCAACTTTTGCAGAATTTCTACTTCTGCTCTGCACTGAAGATCGACAGTTGACAAAGGAGAGCCTACGGTGGCCGATGGGTGCAAACGCGTAGCAAACGACTAAACGTGCAGCAAACAAATGTATGATGCAAACTCAAAAACACGCAAACACAAACAAAATGCAAACACAAAAAACAAACACAAAAAAATCGAATGCAAACGCAAACAAAAAACACACGCAAAGACAAAAAACATGCAAACAAAAAACAAACACTAAAATATCAAATGCAAACACAAAAAAAACACACAAACACAAAAAAATGCAAACACAAAAAACAAATGCAAACACAAAAAAATAAAACGCAAACTAAAAAAACACGCATGCAAACACAAATGCACCACATGCAAACACAAATGACAACAGAAAAACGCAGCAAACAGTGGAAGACACCCGCAAACTCGCTCCACAGAAACGGAAGTGCTCCAGACCACTAGGGGCAGTCGAACAAAGAACAAATCATAAAAGAAATTTGGAGGAAGAAAGAAACGATTCGTTTATACTTTAATCATTCAAACACGCAGTTTTTATAATAGACCCTTTTCACATGACGTCAGACAACTTACGTTCTGACTCGATGTTGATCAGTACTTCCAGGTCTATTCTCCCTTGGTAGACCTGTCTGTAAACTTCATGGAATTTCATTCATTCAACCTTTATTTATAGAGATTAAATTACAAGATATAGCACAAGGTAAGGTTAACAAAAACAGTATTTACGTGTTAGTTAGCTGTGGTAACGTTATCCATCATTATCAATTTACCATTCTGTAACTGTGTAAGGAAACAGCCTCCAATTGTAAAGTAAGCTAGCTAGCAGGTAACGGGTAGCTAAACTATACACTGCTGCTGCTGTGTATAGTTGATATAGATGCTGCTGATAGATGAAGCTTTTGTCCTTGGTTACTCATGTCCCAGGAGAAATTTGATAGTCGGCCCGTCTCCAAGGCTGTTGGGAGTCAGATTTATATAAGCTTGATTCTTGTTTTTCTTCAGGCAGACGGATTACTTTTTTCCAGCCTTGAGTCCATCTGGGCGTTCTGGTTCCGAAAATGCCTAATTGTGGGATTCCATTCCACTGATCCATGCTATGAGTCTCCTTCAAGGTCGAACCCACCACGCAGACGAGTCCCAGAAGCTGCAGGTGGCCTGCAATCTCAATCGCCTCCACCTTACGGTTATGTCAAACCATTTCCATGGTCTGATGATTAATCATTTCTCTTTTTAATTTCTTCTAGTGTCCATCTTTCTCAGCAGCAGCTCATCTAACCAGCATGGCACAGTCATCAAGACATTATTGCAGTGTGCCATGTTGTTCCAATAATAAACTCAAAACACTGTGTTTGAGTTTCCATGGTTTTACTGCGGACAAAGAAATATGTTCCCATTGGGTGAGAGCGATCAGGAGAGATGAAAGGACAACTTTTAAAATCCTACGTGGGAGTGCCCATGTATGCAGTCTGCACTTTGCCCCAGAAGATCTAAATTCATCAGCCAGTGGAAGAACTCGGATCAGACAATGAGCGGTGCCATTTAGATTTCGCTGGAATTTTTATTTATTTTATTTTATTTTTTTCTTTCGGCTGATCCCTGTGTTAAAGGTTGCCACAGCGAACTAAGTCGCACAAAGACTTGGCAGTTTTTTTTTATGCCGGATACTCTTCCTGACACAACCGCAGACCACCGAGCTACCACAGCCCTCTGTGTGGAGCAGAGAGCTGCTATCTAGGACACCTGGTGGAGCAGATGGTGGGAGTTAAGGGCCTTGCTCAAGGGCACAGAGTGGGACGAATGAGGGTGGGGGCAGGTGTATGTATGTATGTATGTGTATGTATGTGTATGTATGTATATCTCTCTCAGGCACCACCCAATCATCTGACCTCCCATCACAACTTCTCGTTAACTCTTCCAGTGTCAAATAAGCACGAGATCCTGAACTGTTTCAACAAACATTTTGTTGCTTCTAGTTCTTTATTTGACACAGTTACTAACAGAAAATCACCCATTTCCCCTAATAACCAAACTTCTACAAATCAAATCCCTCCTACAAGTCAATCCTCAGTTAATCACAGCTTCTCTTTTTCTCCATTCTCAGTCAGTGAGGTTAATAAACTGTTAAAAGATCTTGACCCTAAAAAATCTGCAGGTCCAGATGAACTTCCACCTTACTTCTTAAGGCTGGCTGCTCATATCATCACAGTCCCTGTGACCCACATCTTCAATCTCTCCATAAGACAAAACTCCATCCCAGGCACTTGGAAAACAGCCTTTGTTCTTCCTTTGCTGAAGGGAGGTGACCCCACCTCACTGAACAACTATTGACCAATCTCTAAACTCTGCATTTTAGCCAAGGTTCTAGAAAAACTGATAAACTCTCAAATCAAAAATGACCTGGACTCATTTAACATCTTACCTCCACATCAATCTGGTTTCAGGAAACGACACAGCACAACCACTGCTTCACTGAAGGTTCTTAATGATGTTGTTGAAGCACTGGATGCTAAGGATTATTGTGCTGCACTTTTCTTAGACCTGTCTAAAGCTTTTGACACTGTGGATCATAACATCTTGTGTCATAAACTCTCAGAAATTGGTTTCTCAGATCACACCATTGGTTGGTTCTCTAACTATCTTTCAGACCGGAGGCAATGTGTTCAACATAATGGTACTTCCTCCAGTTATTTAACAGTCAACAATGGTGTACCACAAGGCTCAGTCTTAGGACCCACCCTCTTTACAATCTACATACATAATGTAGGTAAAACCATCCCTAATGCATCCATACATTTCTATGCTGATGACACAGTTGTTTATTGTCGAGCTAAAACTGTTGCTAAGGCTTTCCAGCTTTTGAAATCTGCATTTAACTACATCCAGACTGATTTGTTCCGCCTCAAACTTGTCCTAAATGCCGACAAAACCAAAGGGATGCTTTTTTCAAATAGGAAGTTGGTCCCAGCACTTCTTCCTCCGATTTTATCCTCAAATGGTGTCCCCATTGAGTTTGTTGATTCCTATAAATATTTGGGTATCTTGGTCGACTCACATCTCTCTTTTAAGCTCCATGTAGAAAACTTGGTAAAGAAACTGAAAGTTAAACTGGGTTTCTTTTTCAGAAACAGATCCTGTCTAACCCTGAATGCTAGAAAACACCTTGTATCTGTGACTTTCCTTCCCTCCATTGATTATGGTGACATTATTTACATGAACGCTCCTATAAGAACCCTGCAGATGTTGGATGCTGTCTATCATGGTGCACTAAGATTCATAACTGGCTGTGATTATCGTACCCACCACTGCACCCTGTATTCACTGGTTAACTGGTCACCAGTAACTTCACGCAGACTCTCTCACTGGTACATTTTCATCTTTAAATCACTTCTTGGTCTGCTGCCTTCATACATCTCCTACATGTCTCTGCGTGAGTGCAGCTACAGCGTGCGCTCTCAGGACATCATTACCTGCAGTGTTCCCTCAATGAGGACTGAACTAGGCAAAAGGGCCTTCTCCTACTCCGCTCCTGTTTCCTGGAATATCTTCCAAGAATATTTGAAGCTCTCGACCTTGACCTCTCTAAGTGGCTTTAAGAATCTGTTGGACTCCTGGCAGGGACCAATGCGGACATGTTCCTGTTTTTAGTTTTCTACATTTGCCTTAGAATCTAGCTGTTTTTTTTTTGTTTGTTTTTTGTTTTGTTACCTTTTCCTTTTAGCCATTCTATTTGTAAAAAAACAAAAAAACAAAAAAAAAACCTGCAGTATGACTTTTTATAACTGTTTATTGTTGTTGCTGTTGTCCATTGTTGTCATCTTTCTTTGTTAAAATCAGGTCTCTCTTGTAAATGAGTCCTCGAGGCTCAATGGGATTTACCTGTCTAAATAAAGGTTGATTGATATGTGTATGTATGTATATGTGTATGTATGTATGTGTATATGTATGTATATATATGTATGTGCATATGTATGTATTTATAATCTTTACAACATTGCTCCATGTACAGTGTTCAATAAAATTATTAAATGAATGTTTACAAGAAGCAGCCACAAACCTAGTTTAATTGTTACACAACAGAAGCTTTAATTCCTCCCCTCCTCCATGTATTACATTACCAGATGTGTAAAATATACAAACAGATGCAATTTAAATGTAAAAAGATGTACATATGCAGATTACTAAAGACGAGCTATTTTAAAAAGTTTTGACAGAATTCTTCACATCAATTCATTCATTAATAGATTAAAAAAAAGATAAGATGTAAGGAAAGATTTCCAACACAGCTGCTTGCAGTAATGAATGTTCATCCAAGAAGTGTGACTTGAAGGAGCAGGGAGGCTCTACACTGGTTTGTCTCCTTTTACATCAAGACAACCCTGATAATTTGACATTAGGCAGCAGCAGATGACCCACAGCTGAATGACTGAACCTCCTGATTGACTTGTACTCCTTCACCCTCCGCATGGCCCTCGCTGCTAAAATCCTCAGATGAGCCTGGGTCTTAAGGGTCTTCTGGGTCTTCAGGGTCTTCTGGGTCTTCAGGGTCTTCTGGGTCTTCAGGGTCTTCTGGGTCTTCAGGATGTCTTCCTTGCTGAATTGCTGCTGCTGAGAAAGATGGACACAAGCAGAAAGTAAAAAGATAAATTATTAATCATCAGAACATGGAAATGGTTTGACATATAGTTTTTAATTCAATATTTAAAATGCTATTCTAAATAACAGTGTTGGAAGATGTCAGAGATTTTACATTAATAGATAAAGTTAAACATTTTAATGTTACAGCACTGACGGGCAGCAGCAGTGTATAGTTTAGCTACCTGTTAGCTGCTAGCTAGCTAGCTTACTTTACAATTGGAGGCTGTTTCCTTACACAGTTACAGAATGGTAAATTGATAATGATGGATAACGTTACCACAGCTAACTAACACATAAATACTGTTTTATTAACCTTACCTTGCGCTATATCTTGTAATTTGACCTCTGTAAATAAAGGTTGAAGGAATGAAATTCCGTGAAGTTTACAGACAGGTCTCCCGAGGGAGAATAGACCCAGAAGTAATGATCAACGAGTCAGAACGTCATTTGTCTGACGTCATGTGAAAAGGGTCTATTGTAAAAGACTGCGTGTTTGAATGAATAAAGTATAAACAAACCGTTTCTTTCTTCCTCTTCTTGTGAGATTTATTTGCGGTTGGAAAACGTCTTTCTTCCTCCAAGTTTCTTTGATTTGTTCTTTGTTCGACTGCCCCTAGTGATCTGGAGCACTTCCGTTTTTGTGGAGGAGCTTGCGGGTGTTTTCATTGTTTGCTGCGTTTTTCTGTTTTGTTGCATGTGGTGCATTTGTGTTTGCATATGTTATTTATGGTTGCATATGTTTTTGTGTTTGCATGCGTGTTTTTTTGTTTGTTTGCGTTTTAACTGTTTGTGTTTGCGTGTTATTTTGTGTTTGCATTTGATATTTTAGTCTTTGTGTTTTTGTTTTTTGTTTGCATGTTTTTTTTGTTTGTATGTTTTTTGTTTGTGTTTGCATTAGATTTTTTTACGTTTGTTTGTTTTTTGTGTTTGCATTTTGTTTGTGTTTGCGTGTTTTTGAGTTTGCATCATACATGTGTTTGCTGCATGTTTCGCCTTTGCCGCGCGTTTGCACCCGTTCGCACCCGTCGGCCACCGTAAGAGCCTCATGAAGAAGCATTTGACCTCAACTAAGCAGCACGTACATGTTCATTATCAAAGTGTAAGCACCCGTGGTCATTCAGAATAAAGCTATTAATGAGCTAAAGCAACAAATGGAGAATTTGCAGCGAAAAATGTCTGCCCTACTCTCTCAGAAATCCCACTTTTCAAACCTAGTACCACCTCATATTCGAGAAACTAGCACAAAAAACAGCTGGTCGACAAGGCCCAAACCCAGCTATTGTTTTAATTGTGCAGAGGATGGACACATGGCAGTGGGATGCAGTAACCCACCTAACCCTGCTCTTGTCCAGAAAAAGAAAAAAAAACTACCCCAGAGACGACAACAATGGGATTTAATCAACTCAAAAGCCAAACTAGATGCAGTCTCTGATGAGGGACAAGCAGAGGCTGCATCCAGACCAGGTCCCATACAAAGATTGTATGGACACTCCACTTCATTGCCAAAGGGCTGATTTGGTGCTAAAATCACAGCTGAAGTTAAAATTAAAGGGACTCAAGTCAACTGCTTACTGGACACAGGGTCCCAGTTTACTATCATATTGCATTGTTTCTACCGAGAATATCTGTCTGATCAAGAAATTCAACCACTGGACAATCTCATTGAAATAGAGGGTGAAAATGGGCAAGTGGGCCCCTATCTGGGCTATGTGGAGCTGAAGATTTCTTTTCCACCTGCTTTTCTTGGCACATCTGCAGAAATTGATACACTACCTCTAGTGGTGCCTGATATTAGAACAGCACAGTCATTTGTACTTGTTTATACGAACACTCTTGACCTTATATACAACAAATATGCAGAGCATCCATTATTTTGCCAAACCTCTTATGGATATCAATCTGTACTAAAGATACTTGAGCTATGACACCGACTGGCAAACAGTGGTCCTCATGGCATTCTGAAATTACATACTGAAAGGTCACAAGTCATTCCAGCTGGCCAAACAGTTGCCCTAGAGGGCCTGGTCACCTCACACATTTATCAAACATTGAGTTATAAACTGATGCTGTAGTTTATGTATTTAGATGATAAAAGCTAGTTTATTAAAAGAAAAATGATATGGGGAAGTATTCACTGATATCCAAATTTTTCAGTCAGGTCACCTGGACCGTTTCTTTTTTTGTGCTGAAACATTTTGCCTTCGATCCGGAAGGATCAGTTTTGTGTTGTGTGTTTCCTTGACTGATGAAGCCTTCTGGATCGAAGGCGAAACGTTTCAGCACAAAAAAAAAGGAACTGTCCAGATGACCTGACTGAAAAATGTTGGATTGTATACCTTGATTATTGAGCATGGACTTTATTATTCACTGATATATTCTGTTGTTTGAATGAGGCGATGGACCTGATTTTGTTTTGTTTTATTTGTTATTTAGAAATATTGCAAGTTGTACAGGCTGGAATATGAAAAATGTGGTAATAATGATGCTGATAATTATTCTTTTTTTTCATTTTTGAAGAGGCGCATGTGATAAAATTTTTTATTTTTTTCTTCTCTTTCATTCATGTTGATAGATCTTATGTTTTGAATTATTGTGTATGAAATTATTTTTAAATAAATAAATAAACACTGTCAATAAATAAAGTAATGAAGTAATAACTGTCATGCTGAAAGTATGTGACTGTGTCAAATTAGATTGTGCAAAACTTTGTTTTGAAAGTGCTATGTGTTGTCATCAATATACGTGCCTATACAAAGATGAAATGTGTCCTCTGTATTTGACCCTTCACACCTGTGGTACACCCCAGTGGAGCTGTGGGCAGCTATTAAAGCACCTGGAGGGCAGTGAGGCAACAGATGCCTTGCTCAATGACACAATGACGTATGAGCATGGCGGGGAATAGTGTTAGGGTTTCAAGGTTTGACAAAAATGACTACAGTTCCATCATTTACCATTACAAGTTGACGTGCTGTTAATTCCTCATGGTGGCTTAGTGGATAGCACTGTTGCCTCAGTTAGATGGTCCTGGGTTTGAGCCCTGAGTTGGGCCCTGGGGTTTTCTGTGTCAAGATTGCAGCATCAGTTCTCCTCATGTTTGCATGGGTTTTCTTCGGGTACACGTTTTCTCCCACAGTCCAAAAAGGTTGCCCTTAGGCCCAAGCCTCCACTGAAAATGAGATCTGTAACCTTAATGGGATTTTCTTGGGTAAATAAATAGTCTAAAACTTTGGCATGAGAGGCAGCAGATAATATGCAATCTTTCAATTATTGCTAGACGTAATTAGAAATTACTTGTGCTATGGGAGAGAAATCAAGAATGGCCACTTGAGGAAATTAAGAATATAAGTATTTTCTCCTTTTTTAACCCAGTTTCTATTTTTTGGTTGATGTGGGGTTCAGCATTCCATCATGCAACTTAAGCCATATTTACCGCTTACGTGGCCTTTGCTACTTTTGTGCGCTTCATCCTTTTCCTCCTCATGAGGGTCACTTGAGGCCTCTTCAACCCTGCAATCAGCAGCAGTAATCTGGGCCGCGACTTGGTGAGCCAGCTTCTCAGTAGCGTCCCCTTGGGAAACCTGAAAAACAGAGCTGAGTTAAAGCCATTACATCCTAAGGGCTGTTGAGGTTTATTAGTGAATTAGCTCAAAACTGACATGCTAGTAGCTGACACAAATACATCATTTTCTTTACTTGAATTTTCCAACTGGGCCACAAGGAGCTGGTGCCTATCTCCAGCAGGCATTGTGCAAAAGGCTGGGGCCACCCTGGACAGTTGGCCATCACAGGGCCACAGAGAGACATAGAAGACAAGAGAACCACTCACACCTCGTGACAATTAAGAATTTTTATTTAATCTAATGTGCATGTTTTTGGTCTGTGAGAGGAAGCTGGAGTATCTAGAGAAAACTCACACATGCACAGGAGAAAACGTAACTCCACCATTTTAGCTGTGAGGTACCAGCTCTAATGATCATGCCATTGTATCACCTTAAATGAAATGGGGGGGGGGGGGGGGGGGGGGGGGGGGCTTTTTGAGGCTTGAGTCAAACTTTGAATTTATATTCCTCACAGTCTAGCCAAAATAGTAGGTATAGAGGGATAAAAGACTCTCTTTCTCCATAGACACACTCCAGCTGTTTTTGGGGATCCCAAGATGATCCTAGGCACAAGAGACTTTATCTCCAGTGAGTTCTGGGTCTGCCACAGGGTCTCCATGTGTTTGGAAAATCAGTGGGAGATGCCCAGGAGGTAACTAAATGAGATTCCTAAACCACTTCAGCTGACTCTTTTAAATGAGGTGGAGCTCTACTCTGAGCTCCCCTCAGATGACAGAGTGCCTCAGCTTATCTCTAAAGCTATGGTCGGCTATCGTACATAGGAAGAACATTTTGGCTGCTTGGATCGAGAATTTTGTTCTTTTGGTCATGTTCCACATACCTCATGACCTTTGGTGTGGATTGGAAAAAGACATAACAGTAAATCAAGAGCTTTGCCTTTAAGCTCAGCTTTGTCTTTACCTTGACAGACCAGATCAATGCCCTCGTTACTGTGGAAGAAGCCCCAGTTTGTTGGTCCATCTGTCGTTCTGTCCTTTCATTACTGAAGAACAAGACATCAAGATAACTGAACTCTTTGCGAGTCCTTAGGCAGAGACTAACCTACAACCCGAGGGAACATTCTACCTTTTCTGGTTGAGAACCATGACCTCAAACTAGCAGAAGCTTTAACTTTCATCTTAGCTGCTAACATGGACTGTTCACACCCGGGTTTTGAACTGTTTGACTTGTTACCTTCAGGGAAATGCTACAGGTGCATCAGAACAAGAACAAACAGATTCAAGAACAGTTTTTTCCCGAAAGCCATCACCACACTGAACTCACACATGCACTGATTTAATAATATAACCTCCCAAACCCCTGGACTTCTACTGTGCAATACTACTGACATTTCATACCCTCAGTCACCTTAACTACCTCACTAATAGCCATAATGTGCAATACAATTGTGTAATACTTGTATTTTTTACTTTCATTATTATATCTATATTGCGTTACATTTTTTATATTTTTAGTGTGTTTAATGTGTGTTTTCTTAAGGCGTGTTTTTGCACTGGAAAAAGGAGTGGCTCTTAATTTCATTGTACTGCGTATAATGACAATAAAGGCATTCTGATTCTGATTCTGATTCTAACCTTTGGTTGCACACTGCCCCAGCGCACAAGTGTCAGGTCTTAAAGGTACTAACAGAGCCACATAATCTGCAAAAAGCAGAAAACAGGTTTTGGAGTTTCCTAATCAAAACACCCTCTTCTCTGACTGCACCTTGGATTCTGTCCACAGACACTTCGAACAGGACTGGAGTCATGGGACAGCCTATGTGAGTCCAATTTACACCTGGAATTTTGTGCCTTGGATGTAGTCACTTCTCCTGCTTTGGTTGTACCTATATGTAGCACATAGTAGTGACCTCTGTACCCTGTACTCCTCCCCCCCCCCCCCCCCCCCCCAAATACATGAGGGAACATGGTCATAAGCCCTCTGCACATTAACAATGTGCCATGACCCCCTTAGCAACTTTGCAGTCAGATCCAAAGTTTCACAATGCAGAGGAAAGCCACACAGCTTTTATTAAACACTAAGTTGGCCTTCCATCCAACACCCTGGAGTGAACCTTTTTTCATACTGAAATCCAACCATTCATCATCCATCAATTTTCTTTACCTGTTTTTAAATTTTTTTTAATTTAAGGTTGCAATGAAGCTGGTGCCTATCTCCAGCCATCACTGTGCGAGAAATGGACCCGGACAGTCCATCACAGGGCCAAACAGAAACAAACGAGACAAACAACCATTTGCACTCTCATCCACACCTAAGGGCTATTTAAAGTTAATTAATCTAACAAATGTTTTTGATCAGTGGGTGGAAACTGGAGTACCCAGAGAAAACGCAAGTGCACACCAAGAGAACATGCAAACTTTAAACAAAAAGGCCTCAGGCAGGATCCTTCAACCTTGTTGCTGTGAGGGGACCACTCTATCCACTGCACTGCTGCATTGCCACTTGGGCACATGAAATGTAAAATATTTGGTTTTTATGAACATGAACTTTTTTTTTTTTTTTTAGACAACCAAAGTAAAGGGTTAACATACCCTAAGTTTTAGTTTGACTGCAGGACCTAAATGTCCTTTCCATTAGTATATTTTATTGCTCACATCTGCACAATCATTTTTCTCTGTTTTTTTAAATTACACTGTGAAACAATACCTCAACCAGTAACACTCTTGAAGGAAGCACAATTTGAGTTCTTTTTTTAGCTTCTTTTAAACACAACCATTACATTTTTGATAAATTCACAATGGCATTTTAATGGCAGCAGTGTATAGCAGGGCAGCAGCGCCAACCATTGTGTATTTATGAGTTGTGACCTGCTGATCATGATAAAAAAAGAAAAGCCCTCTTTGTGTGGTTTGTGCAGGCTGAAAACAGCCAGAGAGAAATCTAGCAACTTTTAGTTGAGGAAGGGCTGTTGCTGACATCACTTTTGCCTCCTGGAGCACTCGATGTTAAATGTCATGAGGGTGATATAGTGTTTGTAGCTGACCCCTCTTCAGCCTCCCTCCTACCCTATCCCTGTCATCTGTTGCATGTTCCAATCTAAAACTTTAGCTTCTTCCTCTGTGGAGCAGAATTCTAAGAAGGATGCATTTTGAAGTTTAACTTGTATGTTTTGTGGGTTTTTTCCTGACACAAGAACCAAGTGACTTGAAAACTTTTTCAGTGCTGGATTCTTTACCTGATGTTCATAAAGCATGGAGGATGGAGGGAAAGGTCCAAATCTTCATCCAGACTGGGTTAATAGGCTAATAGCCAAATAAGTTTTTTTTTTCAGCTTTTTAAAACAAGTCTTTCTGGAACCTGAAAAAGTTTTTGCCAGTATTAAACGTCCATGACACAGTTTGCTAAATTTGTTGTTTAAACCGACCATCCAAGTTACTTTCTTCTTTCAACTGTTCCCTTCTGAGGGGTTGTCACAGCGAGTCATCCTCCTCCATATCACTGTCCTCTGTCTCCTCTGTCCTTTGCGTCTTCTGTCCTCACTCTGTCCTCTGCATTCCCTGTCCTCACTGTGTCGTCTGTCCTCACGGTGTCCTCTGTTTCCTATGGCCTCACTCCAGCTACCTCCATGTCCTCTCTAACTGCATCCATATATCTCCTTTGTCAAAACCATCTCAGTGTGGCCTCTCTAACTTTATCTCTCAGTTGTTCAACCTGTGCTTTACCTCTGATGATCTCATTCCTAATCTTCTCCATCCTTGTCTCTCCTAAGGAGAACCTCAAATCTTCATTTCTGCTACTTCCAGTTCTGTCTCCTGTCTTTTTGTCCATGTCTCTGTCTCCAGACCATACAACATAGCTGGTCTCACCACTGTCTTGTCAACTTTTCCTTTGACCTTTACTGACACCCTTTTAGTCACAAATCACTCCTGAAACTTTTCTCCATCCACTCCATCCTGCCTGGACTCTCTTCTTCACCTCTTTACCACATTCCCCATTTTTCTGAACAGTGGACCCCAAGTACTTGAAGTCCTGCACCTTTGTGACCTCTGCTCCTTGTAGCCTCAATGTTCCACTGGCCTCCCTTCCATTCTTACACATGTACTCTGTCTTTTTGACTGTGATTCCTCTTCTTTCAAGCACATACCACATCTCCAAAGTCCACCAAATGTACATATTAATACAAGAATGCATGTGTGCAGAGCATAAATCATAACATTGCAAATTGTACTGAGACAGGGAATATTACAGTTCACCACGAGTTGAGTAACCTTTTGGACTGACTACACACTCATCAGGCAAACTAAACAAACAGTATCATGCAAAAGTACAGAAGTTTAGTATTGGCTACTGTTCTTTCCTCACAGATTTGTCATTTTTTAGAGTTTCTTTTTTTAAAACGATAAATGAATAAATAAACTCATTAGCTTAATCTGGACAAATACTTTCATTTTCTGAGGAATTTCTCTGCATTTTCTCCAACTTATATCATAGATAAAATGCCAACTATTGAGAACAATTTGACTTCACATCACCTCTGACATTGTTGTCATCAGTCTAACCTGTACAAGCTAGCCATTGGATCTTACAGTGACAAAATCACATACAGATACTCATTTTTGTCTTTCAGCATGAGAAAATAAAACATTCATCCCAAAACAAAACAAGTTTATCTTTTACAAACCCTCACTATCATCTGAGAATAGAAGTACTTATAAGTTGTTTTAAACTGGAAAAACATCTATAAAACAGAATTCACAAATCTTAGCACTTGTTTCAAAATAAATCAGGAGTCCAAATTTTTAGTGAAGATGTAAAATACACAAAGTTTAAAAGTATTTTAAAGGAGGAAGGTGGAGTCTCAGTCATCATCTACACTTTTCATCTTAGTATACAACTTAGCAGTACTCCCTATCTTTCTGCTCAAGGAACACAACAGAAAGCAATCCTTACCAATTGACTCCACACATTTGTTAGGTTATGCCCCCAGCGTCCCTGCAGAGGTACATGTATGATCCTCACTGCAGTTTTGTCTTCACACACTAGAAATTTCAGTCAGGATGCAAAAACAAATCTGTTAAATAATAGGAGGCCATGAACCACCGGGTGGGGAGAGGGTGGTGCCTTTTAAAAAGGATCCACTCAGCACTTCTGACAGCAGCAGAGCAATCCCAGGACAAAGAACCAATCATGAAGCAGACAACCTGTTGCCGTGACGAAAACCTGTTGCCATGACGCCTGGCCCTTACCAGGATAAAAAAGTAAAGAAATGTGGGTGGGGTGGCTCAGTGAAATTAAGTGTTGCAGACTAAACTACCTCAGACACTGCTTCTGTCAAACTCACAGAGATCCAGTTAGACTCAGAAAACAAATACATGTAGATCAAGTTCCCTATAATCAAATTTTACTGATTTCTTCTATGTCAGTTACAGTTACCTTTTAAAGGTCCATAAGCTATATGACAGTGTTCCTTAGGGAGTATAAAGTAGGGCTAAGATCTGCCACACCACATATCTGATGTAAAATACTATGTAGTAATCCAGCATTTTTCAGTCAGGTCATCTGGACTGTTTCTTTTTTTTTGTGCTGAAACATTTCGCCTTCGATCTGGAAGGCTTCATCAGTCAAGGAAACGCACAACACAAAACTGATTCTTCCCCCAACAGCTTACTCCAAAATGGAACAAACCAGTTATGTTGGTGCTAAGATGCCCCCTTTGGCATGCCCCCTCCTCCATTGCTGGCCCTCTTCCTTGTTGACAGTCATGTCAAACTGGTTGATGTAGTAATATTTTTTTGTCATTCATAAACTAATCGATTTTTATGTCAGCCTGAAATAAAAATTTCCCTTTAAAAAAAAAAGGATGTGAACTCAATCATCCAGGTAGATAACAACAAAAAGGTGTTTGTAACTGCTGCTTCAAACAACTATGCTGATGCTAAAAACACATCTGCTCCACCAGTCACCCTGGAGCTGTATGGAAGGCTCAGATTCAGAACGATGACTTTGTAAATATTGAATTTGGAACTTTGGTGCGGATCTGGAAACTTTTTGGAGAACGGCCATCTGCCGGGGTGCTTGTAGGTTCTAACCGTGAGGCAGTTGCGCTATCTTTGACTGGACTTTTGGCCTTTCGGTGGACTCCTCACATGGCTATGACCATCTTGTGGATTTTCACGAGCTCCTTGCTATCTGGTTTTACTCATTGGCCTCTTTGGTATGTTTTCAACTCGAAAGCTGAGCCCTGTGCTGGCATAAGTCCCACAGAACATGCCACTGTGTTGCTCTCCCTCAGCTCCCCGTGGACTCGGCAGCTGTCATCCATCACATCATGACTCTGGTCATATGTTTACCTATCACTTTTCATCTAAAAAAGCCACCCCTTCTCTCTGGTCTCACCGTTGGTCAACTTCTACAGTACGTCATCACAACAAACCACATGTGAATCGAACCAATCTTCGACCTCTTTCTCACTGCTTACGTCACACAATGAACTCACGTCATCTGAAACTGTCTCTCCTCAACACCCGCTCACTAACTAACAAGGGTCTCATTCTAAATGAATACATCACTGACAATAAACTGGATTTTTTCTGTCTGACTGAAACCTGGCACAAACCCTTGGACTACTTTTCCTTAAATCAGACCACACCTCCTGGATTTACCTACATTGAAAATCCCCGCTCTGAAGGGCGGAGTGGTGGTACAGCAGTGATTTATAAAAAGGATATCAAAATAACTCCAATAACTCTCCCTAATTTTCAATCATTTGAAAACATTGCTTTCAAACCGTCTGGTTTTTCTCTCTTGGTCACTGCTGTAATCTACTGCCCACCTAAACTTAACTCTTCCTTTCTCTCAGAACTCACTGATTTTCTGACTTTGATAAGTGCCACCTCATCATCCATCCTTCTGCTTGGTGACTTTAATTTGCATGTTGAAAATAACGACTCCAAACCTGCAACTGAATTCCTGGATCTCCTCAACTGTTTCAACATCACTCGGCAAGTCAACTTCCCCACGCACACTCAAGGTCATCTTCTGGATTTGATCTGCTCCACTGGTCTCACAATCCTTAACCTCTCTGGCCATAACTTGCATATATCAGACCACCTTGCCATCACATTTGACATAAACATCCTCCCTACTGTACCCAAAACAAAACGTGAAATAGTGTTCTGCAATCTCAAATCCATCAACCCTTCTGCTCTTTCTATTCTTGTCACCACCAAACTGGCAATCTCCCCTCCCCCACTGACTGACAACCCCTCAGAACTAGTCACCTATTACAACAGCACTCTCTCCTCTTGTCTTGATGAGCTAGCCCCTATTAAAACTATCTCCTTCACCCACACTGCCCAATGGTACACCTCTGAGCTCCATAAAATGAAATCACATAAGCATCAACTTGAGAGACTGTATAAGAAATCTGGTCTAACTGTCCATCTCCAAATGTACACAGACTATATACAGAAATACAAGGATGCACTAAACTCTGCCCGGTCAAATTACTACTCCAATTTCATCCACGCTGGCTCCAATTACCCCAAATCACTTTTCCCATCTATCAACGCTTTTAAAGCCCAATAACATTTCCTCATCCTTTAACATCACCAAATGCAATAGTTTTCAGTCTTTTTTTCAGTCCAAAATTGATAACATTTATAGTTCCCTTGATCTCGTCTCTGCTCACACAACCCGTCCAAATTCACCTCTCTTCAGCGCCATTCAGCAGCCCTCACACCACTCCAATCTCCTCTGCTCAACTGACTAAAGTTTTGTCTGGTATCAAAACTACCACCTGCTCTTTGGATCCCATTCCCTCTCATCAAAAGTTGTCTCCTCATTGTCGCTTTTCTGATCACAAGAATCATCAACTCCTCACTTATTTCTGGATCTGTTCCACACTCTGTCAAGTTGGCTGCCATCACCCCAATGCTAAAAAAAAACTTGGTCTTGACCCTGAAAATTTCATAAACTTCTGGCCTATATCCAATCTTCCCTTTCTGTCTAAAAATTTTAGAGCGAGTCATAGCTGATCAACTTCAGACCCACCTCAAATCCAATAGCTTGTTTGAACCATTCTAGTACGGTTTCCATCCAAAACACAGCACCGAAACAGCTCTTCTCAAAGTTACCAACGACCTCTTCCTTTCCTCTGATTCTGGCCAGCTCAGTATCCTCATCCTTCTGGACCTCACTGCAGCTTTTGACACCATCAGTCATTCCATCCTCCTGTCCCGTCTCAAGTCCAGCCTGAACATCACTGGCTCCGCTCTGTCCTGGTTTCAGTCCTACCTCACAGACCTGTAACAGTTTATTCAGATCAACTGCTGCTCCTCCTCCATAACCCCTCTATCTAAGGGTGTTCCCCCAGGTTCAGTGCTTGGTCCTCTCCTTTTCAGCCTTTACATCCTCCCCCTTGGTAATATCATCCATCATTATGGTCTCTATTTTCACTGCTATGCTGATGACATACAGATTTACATTTCTGAAACATCCATAAACCCCAATATCCACTCCACCCTCACCGATTGCTTAACTGACATCAAAATCTGGATGAAGCACAATTTTCTCAAATTAATATCCTGATGCATGCTCAATAATCCAGGTAGAAAAATCTAAAAAGTTAAATCTGGTCCTCTGGACATTCAAAAAACAAAACAAAGCAAAACAACAAAAAAATGTAGAAACGTTTTGTCTCTTATCCGAGAGACTTCCTCAGTCTGAGGTGCTGTATTCATCTCAGTCTCTTAAATAGCACCTTCTCAGAGTGGATCAACCAGTTTTGCTGCTGACAACCAAAACCAGCTGATCACATGCTCAAGAAGGACCATCAGCCTAACGATGGATCATTAGCACACTGATGGCTGTTTACTATTCACAGAGGGCTGAGTGATACTAGCAATCACAGCATTGTAAGAGGGGGACAATTGAACACGTAGGCCTCCACCCCTGTTTAACGATGGACAATTTCTTTTCACAAAGATGGCCTCCTACACTCCTCTCTCAAACCACCGTTCCTCTCTATCCAGGATGTGCACATCTTCATCCCTGAAAGAGGGACCGCTGGCCTGGAGATGAGTGTAGACCGCAGAGTCCTGGCCTGATGATGTTGATCTTCTGTGCTGGGCCATCCTTTTGGCCAGTGGCTGTTTTGTTTCCCCGATGTAAGACTGAGGGAAGGCTGTGGTCAGTCATCATCTCTGTGGATAAATACATCAAGTTCACATGAGAAGATGAAAAAAATGGCAAGTTGGCTTTCTTGGACTGTGAGGTCTCTCAGTCTCTGATAGAGGACATTTGCAAACCGAGGTGTACCACAAACCCACCCACACAGACCAGTATTTGCAGTTTGACTCCCATCACCCTTTGGAGCACAAGCTAGGAGTCATCAGGACTCTGTATCACAGAGCAGACAGTGTCCCCACTAGCTCAGGAGCAGGCAGGAGAAATCCCACACAAGACAGGCTCTAGAGCAATGTGGATATCCTAACTGGGCCTTCCTAAAAGCAGAGAAGAAACCCTAACAGGACTCCAGTCAGCCAACAGGTGAAAAGGAGGAACCCAGACCAGTGGTCATTCCATATGTTGAGGGAGTATCAGAGAAACTGAGACGTTTATTTTCTAAACATAACGTCCCAGTGGCTTTTAAACCCCAAAATACATTACGGCAAAGACTGGTTCATCCCAAAGATCCAGTCCCCCGGCACAAACAGAGCAATGTTGTGTATGCTGTTCAGTGTCAGGAGGGCTGTGATCAGTCTTACATCGGGGAAACAAAACAGCCACTGGCCAAAAGGATTGCCCAGCACAGAAGATCAACATCATCAGGCCAGGACTCTGCGGTCTACACTCATCTCCAGGCCAGCGGTCACTCTTTCAGGGATGAAGATGTGCACATCCTGGATAGAGAGGAACGATGGTTTGAGAGAGGAGTAAAGGAGGCCATCTTTGTGAAAAGAAACCGTCCATCGTTAAACAGGGGTGGAGGCCTACGTGTTCAATTGTCCCCCTCTTACAATGCTGTTATTGCTAGTATCACTCAGCCCTCTGTGAATAGTAAACAGCCATCAGTGTGCTAATGATCCATCGTTAGGCTGATGGTCCTTCTTGAGCATGTGATCAGCTGGTTTTGGTTGTCAGCAGCAAAACTGGTTGATCCACTCTGAGAAGGTGCTATTTAAGAGACTGAGATGAATACAGCACCTCAGACTGAGGAAGTCTCTCGGATGAGAGACGAAACATTTCTACATTTTTTTGTTGTTTTGCTTTGTTTTGTTTTTTGAATGTCCAGAGGACCAGATTTAACTTTTTTAGTTTCCACTGGTCTTCAGGGCGTTCAGGGACCTGTCGGGGACAGAGTTGGTGAAGTGAACCAGCTGCCTGATGAAGTGAACGAAGAAGCTCACAAAGGTGGCTGGAAGGGCCCCTGGGAGCTAACAACGTGGGCTCAACTGGTAGCAGAGGTAATCCTAAACCAAGATCTCCCATTAGTCGACCTGCCGGAGGTTCCTCGAGAGGCAGGGACCAGACATACAAATCTATACTACCACACCACTAGCCTGGACGCATGGGCTATACATGGGGCTAGACCCAAGCAAAAAACAGCTGAGTGACCCCGGAAGCCTGGGAGAAGAAAGGAGTGCTGCAGATTCCTGGAACGACTGCACAAAGGGTAGACACTCCCATAAGGCCAGACTCCACCCAGAGGGTTAGAGTTTCCGTGCAGATGATCATTGCACCATACAGGAGAGTGTACTCCGTTGGAGCCACAATCCAGCCGATTGAAGAAAGTAAAAATGACGCAGAAAAGCCTCAACCAAGTAAAACAGACAAAAGACGAAGTGTGCTAAAAGCTTGGGCCGGCAAGACGTTCCCGAGGAGATGGAAACTCACAGACAAGAAAATGAACGAGTAAGAACCGACCAAAGGGGCGCTAGACTCATCAACGGATCTCATTGTACAAAAAGGTTAAAAAGACAATTGCTAATAGGGATTATAAGATGCCCTAGTCCCATCTGGGGAGGAAGAGATAACATAAAATTACCTGAAATCGTCGAGGAATGTTGGTCATGGGACGATTGTGGATTAATTGGACAAGTTTTGGGACGGTTCCAGCTGAAAGAAGATCTGGGGCGAATCCGTTGGAATAAGCTTTGTTTGGAATTATTTTATCCCTTCAGCCTGGATTATATGCCTGAATCCTCTTCTTCAAATTCAGACCAGCTGTAAGGACCAGAAATGACCCGCATTCAAGAGTGAATGGGGAAATTTGCTTCTTGCTGAATTGGACTTTGGAGGAATTCCATCAAAAGATAGTAAAATGGTAAGAAGACGTTTCGCGAACCTTGTCCTTAATAAAACTTTATTTCAAATTAAGGCGGTGGCACATAAATTGGCAGGCAGAAAGGTCAATTATATTATAAATCTGGTCGCTTGGAGTTGCAGAAATGTTGTCAATGTCGTGAGAGATAACGTATTAGTTCAGGTGGAGAGTTTGGGTAAACTGTGTGAGTTCTGGTGTGCCTGAGTGAGTCAGAGCGTGGCCGGCCAGAAGAAAGACATCTGAGGTCGAACACATTGTAGTCCACAGGCTATCCTCAAGCCATCCACAGAGACAGAGATCTACCTTGTCCAAGAAAGGTCAACAACTAGAAAAAAGACTAAGGAGTGGATATTATTCATTATGTAACTTCTTTGTAATCGAATGTAATCAATCATTACTGTGCATACCGCTGTTCCCCTGCATAAATCATTGATTAAAGCAAAGCAAAACGTAAAATTCTATATTCTTATTTCAACACCCCTTTGTTCTTGGAAGTGGAAGACTTGGTTCAGAGAAACAACAGAAGCACGGGAGGTTTTAAACGGTTTCCTAGCTTTAGATTATAAAACAACATGGTATGGTATGGTATGGTATATAGTTTATTCATTTAAAAAAAGTACAAAACAATTTCATAACAATATAAAAAAGATACAAAAGATTTAAAATGAAAGGCAGCAGAAAGAAGAAAAAATCTTATTATCTCTGCCCCTTTTTTCCAAACAATTATTTCAGACATAATAATCTTCAAGTAACAGTACAAAATGAATAGCTTTCTAATTTTTCTAATTCTAATACAAAACACACACTAAGCTACTTCATATTTTCCTTTATAACAATTCAGTTTTGATCTTTTTCTTAAATGTACACATTGACTTGGCATTTTTCACATCACTCTCTAGACCATTCCACAATCCAATTCCTTGGATTGAGGTAGACCTTCCCTTCAGACTAGTTCTGAATTTTGGTTTGAAAAATATCTCTATCCCCTTAAGATTGTAACAACTTTGTCTTTTAACAAAATTTCTTTGGATATTTAATGGTAATGTGTTATTTTGAGCCCTATACATAACTGATAAAATACTATAATCTACCAAATCATGGAACTTCAATAACTTCAGTTGATAAAATAATGTACTTGATGGGTGACAGTAATGCTTTCTGGTGATAATTCTTACAGCTCTTTTCTGTAAAATAAAAATAGGTTTTGTAAATGTTTTACATGCTTTCCCCCAAACATCAATGCAATAGATTAAATGTGGAACAATGATTGTGTTATACAACATGTACAGAGCTTTTTCATTTAATAATTCCCTGACTTTGTATAGTACTGCAATAGATTTAGATATTTTTGTTATTACAGAATTGATGTGATTTTTCCATGTTAGCTGTTCATCAATGATTACACCCAAAAATTTCATCTCATTAACTCTACAAATCTCAACACCCTCAATTCTAAATGGATCATCAACAGTTCTCTTTTTGTTACTAAATATCATGTATTTAGTTTTATCTAAATTTAATTATAATTTATTAAGTTTAAACCAAGTTTGTATTTTATCAAATTCTGTCTTCATCAATTCCAACATCCGTTTTACATCTTTACCCAAACAAAAAAATGTGGTGTCATCTGCAAAAAGGACACATTTGAGGAGTCCTGATACATTCACTAAGTCATTCAAATATAAAATAAATAACTTTGTTCCAAGTACAGAGCCTTGAGGAACTCCACAAGTGATATTGCACAGGTCAGATCTTACACCATTTATTTGTACAAACTGTTTCCTATCTTTTAAACAGCTAGATACCCAGTGTAATGCTGGTCCTCTTATACCATATTTATTTAATTTTTCAAGGAGAATAGTGTGGTCAATAGTATCGAATGCTTTTTTTAAATCAACAAAAATACTAACACAATACTGTTTTTGATCGACAGCAGTAGTTATTTGTTCTATTAATTCCATGAGAGCCATTGATGTAGAGTTTTTTTGCTCTAAACCCATACTGACTGCTACTTAGAATGTTTTGTTTAGTAATAAATTTATCTAATCTGGTCACAAACAGTTTTTCTAGAATTTTTGAGAACTGTGGTAATAAGGATATTGGTCTATAATTATTGAACACACATTTATCACCATTTTTAAAGAGAGGAACTACCTTAGCTACTTTCATATTGTCTGGAAATATTCCTTTTGAAAATGATAAATTACAAATATATGTAAACGGCTCGATAACATAACTCATTATGTCCTTTACAAACATCATATCCATGTCCACCCAGTCTTTTGATCTCTTATCTGTAAGATTCTTTATTACATTCATTATTTCTTCTTTGTCAGTTCCATTAAGAAAAATACTGTTGTCACAACCTATAACTGAATGGTTCACATTATTGTCTACTTTTGGTATTTTAGCTGCAAGTCTTGATCCAGCATTCACAAAATGATGATTAAAACAATTTACTATTTCATTTTCATCATGGATTTCATCGTCATCCTTCAAAAAATATTGTGAAATACCTGTTTTTGCTTTATGACTTTTCAGAACACTATTTATTACTCGCCATGTAGCTTTCATATCACCATTACTTTTATTTAATAAATCACTATAATATTCCTTCTTGTGTTTCCTTATAATCCCTACTAATTTATTTTTATACTTCATATATTTCTCTTCGGCCTCTTGTGTTCTCAATTTCAAGAAACATGTATACAAATAATTATTTTTTTTAAAAGCATTTCTCAACCCTTTCATCATCCATGGTTGGTCAACAACATTTCTCTTTGTATAATTATTTTGCACACAATTCTTTTCATACAGAGCTCCTAAAATATTCATAAACTCATCATATGACCTGTTCACATCATCAACATACACGTCTTTCCAGCTTTGTTTATGTAAATCATCTTTTAATTTATCCATTGCTTTTTTTGATGTGTTTGTTTTTTCCTTAATTGTAATTTATTTTGTAATGCTTTGATCATTTTTATAAATAGTGAAAACTGGTAAGTGATCACTTGAATCACTCGTTAAAATACCTCCCATCACATCCCCATTTGTTACATTTGTGAAAGTATTATTGATTATTGTAGCACTATGAGTTGTAATTCTTGTTGGTTTTGATATTAACGGATAAAGATTTAAACTATACAATGGATTTGTAAATGTACTGATGTTATTTGAATCTGTTTTATTTCCCAGGTCAATATTAAAGTCTCCACAGAAAAAAATGCTTTTATTAAAACTCTTGTCCAATAGTTGTACGATTTTATCAGTGAATATTTCTATATTTGATCCTGGAGATCGATATACACAACTTATCAATATGTTTTTATCAATCTTGTTTATTATTTCTATTGTTATTATTTCCATGATATTATCAACAATGATTGACATTTCATTAATTAATTTACATTTTATTTCATTTTTAACAAATAGAGCCACTCCACCACCTCTTTTGTTGCTTCTGTTCACATGATATAATTCATACCCTTCCATGTGAACATTAGTTCATCGTTGAGCCACGTCTCTGACAGTGCTATTATTGTAAAGGTTCTGTTTATCTGTTTTAAATAATCTGTTATTTTGGATATATTTGCATTTAAACTTCTACTATTAAAGTGAATAATAGAGAGACCTCCATTAGTTATATTGATGTCATTAAACTGTTCTTCATTGTAATATTCACAGTCTTTTATTTCAGGGAAAAAATTTGTATCAATCTCATCTTCAACATTGTATATTTTAAACTCTAAGTCTTCGTATGTTGCCATATTTGATGTATTTGTTTGTTTTATATTTTGTTAATTTCTTGTTTGTGAAGTTATGTTAATGATTTATCATCTGTCCTCTCCTGAGCTCATTTTAGTTTTTCCAGATCTTTCAGGTCTTTTATTATTTTAGCCTGAGATCCTTCCTGTATTTTGATCCAGATGTTTCCATTTCTTGTCCAAGTTGATGCTGTATTTTTCTGTTTTTTCAACCACCTTGCTTCACGTGCAATATTTCCATTTTTTTTTAGTTAGGTGTTCGTTTATGTAAACATTTGTTCCCTTCAGTTTTTTTGCTTGCATTATCACATTGTTTCTTGATTTCCTGCTAATGAACTTGATGACTATGGATGGTTTGACTTTGTCTGATTTGTTGGGCAGTGTGTGACAGATTGAAATGTCCTCATGTTCGATGTCAATGTCTTTGTTTTGTAAAAAATTCACTACTTGCTCCTCCAGAGTCTGTAGTTCTTCCTGTGGTGCATCTTCTGCTGTGTTAGTACCAGCAACAACTCTTGCATAAGTTCGGTTCCTAACTTCCAGTCCAGTGATCACCAAGTTGTCTAGTCTTGTGTATTGTTCCAAGTCTTCTACTTTTTGTTCCAGTTCAGCTATTTTTCTGTCTTTATTAGTCATCAGTTCTTTCAATTGTCTCACTTCTTCAGACAGTCCTGTCAGTAAATCACATTTAGCTGATACTTTAGTCACATCAGCACTCAATTTAGTCACTTCAGCACTCAATTTAGTCAGTTCAGCACTCAAAAAGTTCAAAGATTTTTTAACTTTCTCCATATCTTCAGAATTATTTTCCGACACTTGTCTCTTATCTCTGTGTTTGCTCGGCATTACTCATGATACTTCTGGATTATTGGTCTCAACTCTCAGAAGCACAGGATCCAGCCACGAGGTTCACATGCTTATGATGTTAGCTTATGTTGTTAGCTGAGGCCTAGCCAGGTCTAGCCGAGGACTAGCGGCAACAACCTCCAGGTCCCACGCGGTCCTACGATTCACTCGGTCCAGCAGTTCGCAGCCCCAATGGTGACAGACTAGGTCCCGGTTGCAACAGCTCCCAAATCCCACAGCTGTAGTTTAGCTTCCTCGGTTTCCGCGGCTCGCAGGTCCAACAGCGGCGGACCGGGTCTCCTCCGTAAACAGCTTGGTTCAGCGGCTCGCAGGTCCAACAGCGGCGGACTGGGTCTCCGCCGCAGACCGCTCGGTTCAGCGGCTCGCAGGTTCAACAGCGGCGGACCGCGTCACCGACGTAAACATCCAAGAGTCTTATGCCTAGATTCTAAACAAAGCCAGATCGGTTAACAATTGCAATGCTAAATCAGGAGATGAGCTACCGTTAACTTGCGCTTCCTCGTCTGTTAAACGTCCCTACTCCTGCTGCTAGGTTGGGCGAGGCACGAGGTGAGATTTTGGGTGTGGTGCAAGGATCGGAGGTAGTCAACAGTCTGGGTGAATCATCTCAACACAGCCTTGAACTAGACTGTCCTAAGAAATCAGTTACAGGTAATACCTGAGTCTCGGGATTAGTTTTAGACTCCTTGGAGGAGAAAAGCTGCAGTGAGGGCGTGGCACATGTCCTGTGCCTACCTCACTCGGGTAAGCGAGACACTGGCAAAAACCAGTGCAGACATGTTCCTGTTTTTAGTTTTCTAAATCACCTTATAGTCTAGCTGTTTTTTGCTACTATTCGTCTTGCCTTTTGGTTGATATTTTGTTTTGATTGTTTGGATTTGTTAAAAAAAGAAACTTAAATTTGTATACCTCTGCCTATTTTATGTGTTGTTGTTGTTGTTGTTGTTCACTGTTGTCATCATTCTTTACTAAGAAATCAGGTCTCTCGTAAATGAGTTCCCGAGGCTCAATGAGATTAACCTGTAGAAATAAAGGTTGAATGAATTCCCTCTTGCAAGAATGGTCACATGATGACCATCTAAAACGCTGAATCCGGCATGTTGCTTTTTAGCCATGTTTCTGTGAGACATTGTATTGCACATTCATTCATCTCCTCTGAGGCATTCGCGCTCAGTCGAAGCAGATCCATCTTGTTATCCAAGGACCGGATATTGGACAGAAAGAGAGACTGTATCGGCTGTCTGCCGGACCTCGCGTTAGCTTTCTGCCTCACCAGCACACCAGCCCGGCATCCTCTCTTCTTCCCCCGGGCACTGCGCCTCCTCTTTCCGTTTGAGCGCTGCAGTCTCCACGCTGGTGTCCGTAAAAGTTGCAGTTTGCCAAACGTAGCCTTAAGATTGTTGTTGATTGCTGCTGTATGTATGTATGTATGTATGTATCCTTTATTTAACCAGGAAAAATAACTCTGAGATTAAAAACCTCTTTTCTAAGAGTGACCTCACCAAGACAGCAGCATAAAGCATACAACAAATCCAAAATGCTAAACCAAATACACAAAATACTGCTGTGTTCAGTGTTAAATTCTTTGATGTATGTAGAAATAAAATAAAATGCAATGTATTGCAGTGACGTGATATGTAGATCAAAAGCAATACCAGATATCTACCTTTACTTTTAATTCAGTTTGGTATCGGCACAAACACAGTTAAAGATAGCAAAGAAATTCATTCATTCATTCAACCTTTATTTAAACAGATAAATCACATTGAGCCTCGAAGACTCATTAACAAGTGAGACCTGTTTGGACAGACAAAAACAGTGGTTAACTGGCCACATGTAGGAGTTGGAGGCGAAAAAAATTCCTATCAGACTTTTTTCTTGGCTGAGAAAAACCCCTAATATTGAAAAAACACCTCGCACAAACAAGCACATATTTACGTAGACATTCTGCAGAGCAAAGCATAAGAAGGAAGAGATGAGAGCGGTCAGCAACGCTTATAGATGCTCTCGAGGTCACTGTAATCAGTCAATGTCCTCAGGTGAGATCCATAAACATTCTCGAGGTATGTTGAGAAATGGCCAAGAATAACCTCTATAACAATCCAGAGTCCTGAAATGATGACACAAAGTTTTTTCAGCGGGGTTTCATCTGGTTATCAGTTGAAAATTCCTCAGGGAGGTGGTGGTGAGCATCAGATCACATGTTCTCCAGGCGACTTTAGATAAGATGGCCTTCAAGGACAGGCGACCAAAATTTAGATAAACACACAGTTGTTTTGGGGACAGGCAGAACTTAATGACATCAACCTTTAGTCTGTGTCGGTCTACTTGGTTCCAAAATGTCCAAATTAACATGGCCAACACTGATGGAAACGTGTCTGAGTAAAAATCCCCAAGATCTGATCCATTCAGCCCAAAGCATTTGAGTCTGGGTACTCCAGAACATGAACCAAGCCATCATAAAGGCAAGCAGCGTGATCGGGTCCAAATTTGCTGCTGACGACTTCCTTGATTGTAGATAAAACCAGCACTAGCTGAATCCAAAAAAAGCAGGAACCAGTTATCGAAAATCCAATTAAATAGAATGGAATAGAAATAGAATAGAAACAGCCTTTATTATCCCACGGATGGGAAATTCCAGTGTATCAGCAGCAACAGATAAAAAGATTTAAAGATTTCACACAAAAGTTCATAAAATGTTAATAAACAATACAATATATAAGAAATAAGATAAACAATATCAATAATAATGTTCAATATGTATTGGAACATTGAGAATGGCAGACTATTTACAGTACAGTATTACAGGCAGAGTGTGTGTTTCAGCAGAGGTCAGCATGTATTTAATCCTTATTGAGTTTGTTGGGAGCAGTGATGATTGTAGAGTCTAACAGCTGCTGGGAGGAAGGACCTGCGGTAACGCTCCTTTGTGCATTTAGGATGCAGTAATCTGTCACTGAACAAGCTCTCCAGTTCAGCAACAGCTTCATGCATGGGGTGGGAGACGTTGTCCAGCAATGATGTTATTTTAGCTAGAGTCCTTCTGTCTCCCACCACCTGCACTGGGTCGAGGGGGCGTCCAAGCACAGAGCTGGCCTTCTTGACAAGCTTATCTAGCTTCTTCTTCTCAGCTGATGATAAGCTGCTGCTCCAACACACAACACCATAGAAGATGGCTGATGCCACTACCGAGTCAAAGAAGGTCTTCAGGAGCACCCCCTGCACTCCAAAAGACCTTAGTCTCCTCAGCAGGTAGAGTCTTCTCTGACCCTTCCTGTAAAGTGCATCAGTGTTGTGAGACCAGTCCAGTTTATTGTTCAGGTGAACACCCAGGTACTTGTAAGAGTCCACGATCTTGATGTTTACACCCTGGATGTTCACCAGGGTCAGTGAGGTGGACCTGTGCCTGCGGAAATCCACAACCAGCTCCTTAGTTTTAGCAGCGTTGATCAGGAGGTGGTTCTGCTGGCACCAGTTCACAAAGTCTTGAGTCCGCTGTCTGTACTCTGAGTCGTCCTCACCTGTGATGAAGCCGACTTTGGCAGAGTCATCAGAAAACTTTTGCAGATGGCAGTGTAGGGAGTCGATGGTGAAGTCTGCAGTGTAGAGGGTGAAGAGGAATGGTGCCAGCACAGTTCCCTGTGGGACCCCCGTACTGCAGACCAGCATGTCAGAGACAGCCCTGTGTCCTCACATACTGTGGGCGTCCAGTGAGGTAATCCAGTATCCACTGGGACATGTGGTGATCCACTCCTGATAACTCCAGCTTGTCCCGCAGAATCCTGGCTGGATGGTGTTGAAAGCACTGGAGAAATCAAAGAACATGATCCTCACAGTGCTTCCAGGTTTTTCCACGTGGGTCAGAGCTTGGTGCCTGAGGTAGATGATGGCGTCATCCACCCCGATGCCAGGCTGGTAGGCAAACTGCAATGGATCTAATGAAGACCTCACCAGGTGGTGCAAATTGTTGAGGACCAGCCTCTCGAGGGTCTTCATCAAATGTGAGGTCAGAGCCACCGGCCTGTAGTTACTGAGGTCCTTGGGATGTTTGGTTTTTGGTACCGGTACCACACAGGAGGTCTTCCACAGATGTGGTACTTTCCCCAGCTTCAGGCTCAGATTGAACATAAATCCCATGATGCTACACAGTTGATCTGAGCAGCACCTCAGGAGCCTGGAGCTGATTCCATCTGGACCTGCAGCTTTACGCACCTTGATCTTTCACAGCTCATTCCTCACCTGAAGAGTTGATAGGGACAAGATGGAGGTGGGGGAAGGGGGCTGTGAAATTAAGTCTTCTGGAATGAAAGGGGAGGCTAATGGCTGAGCTGAGAGGTGTGAATTCCTGAGAAGAGAAGTTGGCAGTCATTAAAGGTGATGGGGCTGACAGCAAATATGCGTCCTTAACATCCACAGATGGCAGCAGAGATAGGCACATCATCAAGTCTTCCAGTCGATGAGATATCCAGCTGCGTACGTACCAACAGGGTAAATCGGCTCGCACAAAGCCTGTCTTCTCTTCGAAGAAATGTTGTAAATTGAGATGAGGTACTGACTGGTCGAAACAAGTCCATAATTATGGTTCAGAAGAAATGCAAGAGAGGCTCACAGCAGTTTCACAGACAGAGCAGCAAAGTGGAGAGGGAGGGAGAAGCATCCGATCTCGTGGGGAGCGAGTGGTGAACACACACAGTGCTAAAATCCTGTTTAAAACTACAAAAACTGACATCCGTCCATCCATCCATTTATCCATCCATCCATCATCTTTACCTGCTTCTTCCTTTTTTGGTTACAAGGGTCTCTGGTGTCCATATCCAGCAGTCACTGTTTGAAAGGCGGGGTACACCCCGGACAGGTCTCCAGTCCATCACAGAGATACCTGGACAGGTCTCCAATCCATCACAGGGACACATAAATACAAACGAGACAAACAACCATTCACTTTCTCTCTCACCTAGGGACAATTTAGAATTACCAATCAGACTAACATGCATGTTTTTGGCCTGTTGGAGGAAACTGGAGTACCCAGAAGAAACCCATGCAGCACAAAAAGAACATGTAAACTCCACCCAGAAAGATCCCTGGCTGGGATTCAATCAAGCAACCTTCCTGCTGAGAGGCAACAGCTCTACTAATTGAGCCACCACTGCCAGTTATTGCTAATGCTACAAAGTGAAGAGATTAAATCCCTCAACCTTCAACAAAGCACAAAGTTGTCAGAGACAACAATTTGAGTAAAATAAAACTAAATTTCTCCTTTTTCCAAACATTTACATTTAAAACAACAAAAATATAATTCAGGTATCAGAATGTGCCATTGGTTTGTGTGTAATCAGGTGCTATTTTTCTCTGCAATCTGGCAGTGGAATTGTTCAGGATGGATTCCCTCAGAATAAATTTAGGTCAAGTTTAAGAAAAGCTGTCTTTGTCAGAGTCAGGCGAGGGTGGCCGAGAGACCTCAAAAAAAGACCCAGAAGACTTTCTGGATTTGAGAATTTGAAGTAGTTCTGCAAGTTGTGTTTCAAGTACTGCTATGCGACTGTTCAGAGATTTCATGGCCCCTCTTAATTCTTGTTTCAGTTCAGAAATAGAGGTTTGAATGTTTTGCGCTTCTATAGGACAAAACGCCTTTTTTTCATCCGACTGGACTGGACTACTCTCTTGTGGTGTTCTGGAATCTCCAACATTGTCTAAGCGGAGGTCACTCTTTGTAATGCCACTATCACAAGAATCAGTTTTCTTCAGTGACATTTCACCTTGAGATGTAGTTCTGTCAGGCAGCATTTCCATGGACTCAGCCTTGGAGACAATGTTCCAAGATTCAGTTTTCACAACAAACTCCTTGAATCGCCCCCTGCCTTTGGCCTTGGGTGGGTCTACTGATTTACAGCCAGCCAAACTGCCGTTTTGAATGACAGACGCATTGAGCATAACTCGACCAGTGGTCCTACATAATGAAGAGGTTGTAGGGGTGGAAAAAGTGTTGGTTGTGGATGGGCTCTCAGTCATAAGTACAATATTGGTGGAGGACAGTATCTGTGGACCCCTGGGTTCCAAGTGAGCAATACCTTTCTCCACATCACCTAAACTTTGACTGACTCGCTCAGCTGCAAGACGAGCTTCCCTTTGCTGCCGGAACCGCTGGAAGAGTCGTCTAACTGGGTGGTCTGGTGGGAGGTTAAGAGGTGCTTCATCCTTCCTCTTTAACTTCTCCTCCTCTTCTCGTTTTACATCACTGATCTTTCGGAAGACAATCTGTAGACACACAAATAAGACAAACAGTGGTGAAATTTCATATTGTCACATAGCTACACAGTCCCCATGACTCACTAGCAAATAACTACATACAGTAACTGTGCCTACCCACATTACCTGATTATAAATATGTTGGGATGCACACTCACAGCCTAGAAAATGGTTTGAGCTTTTTAACAGACTGTAAATGTTAGGTCAGAGTATTTGATAATTGGGTTGTCTCAGGAACCAGTACTGAAAAAACACTGTAACTAAACCAACAAAAAAACAAATTAAAACATGGTCATTTGATTTTCCCTTTAAAGTACTAATGATTCATTTGAAATATGAGCTGATTTTCTTTTTAAGGTCAAATAATAAATTAGAAGATTAAAAAAAAGTTTTTCTTATAAATAGAATTGTGAAGAATGCTCAAATCCTGACAATCCTTTTTGTTATCCATAAACAACACTGTTGGCCAAAGTGCTATACACAGATAAAAGAACAAAGTAAAACATCCATCTATCCATTATCTTTACCCGCTTATTCCATTTTGGGTCACGGGGGTCGCCGGTACCCATGTCCAGCAATCACTGTGCGAGGGGCCGGGTACACACTGGACAGGTCTCCAGTCCATCACAGGGACACATAGAGACAAACGAGACAAACAACCATTCACTCTCTCACTCACACCTAGGGACAATTTAGAGTTACCAATCAGCCTAACATGCATGTTTTTGGTCTGTGGGAGGAAACCGGAGCACCCGGAGAAAACCCACACATGCACGGAGAGAACATGCAAACTCCATCCAGAAAGGCCCCTGGACCGGGGTTTGAACCAAGGACCTGCTCACTGAGAGGCAGCAGCTCTATCAGTTGCACCACCATGCTGCCCCAAAGTAAAACGCAAAAATTCAAAACATGAAAAAAAACAAAAAAATTAAAGCTGTTATTGTTGTCGTTGTTATCCACTGTTGTCATCACTCTTTGATAAAATCAGGTCTCTCTTGTAAATTACTCCTCGAGGCTCAATGGGATTAACCTGTCTAAATTTATAGTTGGTTTTATTTATATATAAAGTAGAGGCATTAAGGCCAGCCATAATGCTCTGCTTGTGAAAGTAAATCTGTTGGGCATCACCTTGACACTCAGACAATAATTCTGAGTGCCACAATGACGGACAGGACAAAGGGGAAAAAATAAAAAAGGGCCTTAAGACTACTTATCATGGTAAAGTTTGTGGTTCACAAGGTCGACAGGGGGCTGAAAGGTTCTTTATCTTTTGTAAAATAAAATTCATATTGCATCACAAACTATAAGGAGGTTTAGGATGATATTTACATGAAGGCAAATACGGTTTGTGTATGAAGTAAAAAAAAAAAAAAGAAAACCTACACATTCAACAAGGAGGTTCAATCATTAAACATTTTGCATTTTGTGCCATTACTCTTAAACCATTAGTTGCACCATTCTTCTTCTTCTTGCACAGTTACACAATTAAAAGCCTTATATCGACACATTGCCATCACAGATTTGACTTTTTTAGATTTTTATACCTGGATTATTGAGCATGCATCAGGATATTGCCAGCACAGTACTGCATTAGATGGCATAAGCCAAACGCTCGATGCATCATTGTAAATCTTGAAAAAACTGCTTTTGACTCCTTTTTAAAAGTTTCAAGCTTGATTGCTATGAAATCTGGTAACTATATATACACCACATTAACTGTAGGTTTTAAAGGATGAATAATTATTTTTAAAAACTGGCAAGCTATGCCAGCACAAATAGGTATGGCAAGCTAGATATTTAGATTATTGGTAATATTCTGAACAACAATACATTATCAATTCCCCCTCTCCTCAACAGATACACATACAGGAAATAATATTATTGCTCTTCCTCCACCTTTGGTTTCGATCAATAAAGAAACTGAAGGAAAAATGTATGGGACTGAACACATTAGAAAAAGCTTCACTCACCCTTTTCCTGAGGTTGTAGGTGAGCACCAGGTTTCTGGCAAAATGATTGGCAAAATTAGCATAAAACTCCAAAACTTTGAGTAGTGCATCTCGTTTGATGATGTGGAGATCACAGTATGTCAGCGCTCTGACATTAGCACAAGACTGAGCCAATGTCATCTCTTTCCAGAATACATCCCCAAACACATCACCTTTCCCTGCAAACACACACACACACACACACACACACACACACACACACACACACACACACACACACACACACACACACACACACACACACAAGCTTCAGTGTTAGTAAAATAATGTTATCATATACATCTCTACTGAGGAATTCAGAGCAGATCAACAAGGCCACGTACTGTTGTCAAAGGTGGGAGTATAGGGGCAGTGCACTTATGAATTGAGTACATTTTCATCTTTGTAATTTTATAAATAATAATTGACCATGTGTCTTCAGTAGTACAAACAACCTATTATGCGATCAGTTGTTGCTAAATCAAACTTTTCTGCAACGCTGTTTTTGTCTTCCTTTGAGTGTGTCACTATTTAAATGAAAAACAAAATCTTTGAAACCCCCAAGGTATCATGAGTAGAAAAAAGGATTGCTGCTATAAGAATCTGTTAACTGAGTTTAGTAAGCCATATTCACAGATTTACAATATCATTAGTGGTTATGTGCAACAGGTAGAGTACATTTTGTTTTCATTTTGGATGAGCAAATTGACAAATGCTAAATTTGGAGAAGAATGGGTTTTGTGTTAAATAAATATGTGAGAATAATTATTTCACTCTGCATGTGTCAGGATAGTCCCCTCATTTGGTCACCCTGAACCTGCACTCCCTGGTGTTTTTCTCCTAGTGATTTATCTCCTGATCGGTTCAACCTGTGTGTCCTGTCTAGGTGTGTGTGGTTGTGTCTTGTTACTCTGTGTATATAATTCAATTCAGTTAAATTTAGTTTATTTATATGGTATAAAGTTTATTCATTTTAAAAAAGTACAAAACAATTCCATAACAATATAAAAAAGACAAAAGATTTAAAATGAAAGGCAGCAGAAAGAAGAAAAAATCTTATTATATCTGCCCCTTTTTTCAAACAATTATTTCAATCATAATAATCTTCAAGTAACAGAACAAAATGAATAACTTTCTAATTTTTCTAATTCTAATACAAAACACACACTAAGCTACTTCATATATACTTTTTTAACAATCCAGCTTTGATCTTTTTCTTAAATGTACACATTGACTTGGCATTTTTCACATCACTCTCTAGAACATTCCACAATCCAACTCCTTGGATTGAGGTAGACCTTCCCTTCAGACTAGTTCTGAATGTTGGTTTGACAAATATCTCTATCCCCTTAAGATTATAACAACTTTGTCTTTTAACAACATTTCTTTGGATATTTAATGGTAATGTGTTATTTTGAGCCCTATACATAACTGATAAAATACTATAATCTACCAAATCATGGAACTTCAATAAGTTCAGTTGATAAAATAATGTGCTTGATGGGTGACTGTAATGCTTTCTGGTGATAATTCTTACAGCTCTTTTCTGTAAAATAAAAATAGGTTTTGTAAATGTTTTACACGCTTTCCCCCAAACATCAATGCAATAGATTAAATGTGGAAAAATGATTGTGTTATACAACATGTACAGAGCTTTATCATTTAATAATTCGCTGACTTTTTATAGTACTGCAATAGATTTAGATATTTTTGTTATTACAGACTTGATGTGATTTTTCCATGTTAGCTGTTCATCAATGATTACACCCAAACATTTCATCTCATTAACTCTACAAATCTCAACACCCTCAATTTTAAATGGATCATCAACAGTTCTCTTTTTGTTACTAAATATCATGTATTTAGTTTTGTCTAAATTTAATGATAATTTATTAAGTTTAAACCAAGTTTGTATTTTATCAAATTCTGTCTTCATCAATTCCAACATCCGTTTTACATCTTTACCCAAACAGAAAAATGTGGTGTCATCTGCAAAAAGGACACATTTGAGGAGTCCTGATACATTCACTAAGTCATTCACATATAAAATAAATAACTTTGGTCCAAGTACAGAGCCTTGAGGAACTCCACACGTGATATTGCACAGGTCAGATCTTACACCATTTATTTGTACAAACTGTTTCCTATCTTTTTAATAGCTAGTTACCCAGTGTAATGCTGGTCCTCTTATACCATATTTATTTAATTTTTCAAGGAGAATAGTGTGATCAATAGTATCGAATGCTTTTTTAAATCAACAAAAATACTAACACAATACTGTTTTTGATCGACAGCAGTAGTTATTTGTTCCATTATTTCCATGAGAGCCATTGATGTAGAGTTTTTTGCTCTAAACCCATACTGACTGCTACTTAGAATGTTTTGTTTAGTAATAAATTTATCTAATCTGGTCACAAATAGTTTTTCTAGAATTTTTGAGAACTGTGTAATAAGGATATTGGTCTGTAATTATTGAACACACATTTATCACCATTTTTAAAGAGAGGAACTACCTTTGCTACTTTCATATTGTCTGGAAATATTTCTTTTGAAAATGATAAATTACAAATATATGTAAACGGCTCGATAACATAACTCATTATGTCCTTTACAAACATCATATCCATGTCCACCCAGTCTTTTGATCTCTTATCTGTAAGATTTTTTACTACATTCATTATTTCTTCTTTGTCAGTTCCATTAAGAAAAATACTGTTGTCACAACTTATAACTGAATGGTTCACATTATTGTCTACTTTTGGTATTTTAGCAGCAAGTCTTGATCCAACGTTCACAAAATGATGATTAAAACAATTTACTATTTCATTTTCATCATGGATTTCATCGTCATCCTTCAAAAAATATTGTGAAATACCTGTTTTTGCTTTATGACTTTTCAGAACACTATTTATTACTTGCCATGTTGCTTTCATATCACCATTACTTTTATTTAATAAATCACTATAATATTCCTTCTTGTGTTTCCTTAT
>NC_056513.1:132006-145124 GCF_014905685.2 Nematolebias whitei | reverse complement strand
TCAGACCAGTCACTGTAGAGCTTTTTGGGACTGGGATGATGGTGGCAAGTGAGCAGTATTTCACAAAACGGCCAGCAGAGGTTTACAATAATTTATTACAACACATGGAAAATGCTGCAGCAGTCCAAATGTAAAAAAAAAACAGCCAAATTCTGTCAAATAAAAAGATTAAAAGGGTATCATGGTCATTAGCAGTCTGAGGGGAAAAAGAAGCAGAGTCTGAGCTGAAAGGGGCTGTGGTCCTCTCGCCCTCTGCACGGCGTTCCTAGGTGGTCTTGATCTGCAGTGATCTCCCGACACTCGTTCCTCCCCGAGCCCGGTGTCCCTCTATGGCCTTGACCTCTCCCGGCACTCATTCCTCCCGGAGTTCAGTGTCCCATGGCGAACTCGACCTCCAGCGACTTCCAACGCTCGGACCTCCGCCCTCGACACCAGACCCGGACGACTCCACCCTCCTACTGGGCATGATCCACTATGCCCAACCAGTTTAGCTGGTTTCTTTGTGCGTCCTTACCCCTGCTTGTCTCTGCTCCTAATCACTGCACCTCCATTTTATGCAAACCTGCTGCTCTGCTGACCAATGTTGTTGTCATGTTGTTCCCTCCCAATGACACGATCACAAACAACTGCATCGACCTTTCCACTCTATCCCTGTCAGAAAAACAAAGTCACTAAACTGGGAGTGATAATGGACCCTTCCCTGAAACTTAACAATCATGTAAACATGATCGTTAAATCATGTTTCTTCCAACTGAGGCAGCTGTCTAAACTGAAGCCCATATTATCCAAAAAGAACCTGGAGACAGTAATACATGCATTCATTACATCTAGGCTTGATTACTGCAATTCACTCCTGTTTGGTATCAGTCAGACCTCCATTGCATGACTACAACTGGTCCAGAATGCAGCAGCCCCATTTTTAACCAGTGCAGGCAAAAGAGAGCACATTACACCAGTTTTGGCTAGGGATGCACCGATGCACTTTTTGAAATTCCGATCCGATCCCGATACCTAGATCTGAGTATCGGCCGATACCGTTCCAGTTCCGATATCATGATCATCACTGATTTTATATGAGGCTGTAATAATCTCCTCTCAAGTACAATTTGTACAAATATATGCATGCATGTCCAAAAAGGCAACTTGAGGTAAGTTTTATTAATGTTTGATAAGTTTTAAAGTTAGAATTAAATTCTGCTAACACAAAACATGTTTCTTTTTATTCCTAGCTTTAAAGTACAGAAAGTAAAGAAAAGTAAAGTAAAATCTAGATGCATTTCAGTTGTCGGTGTGAAATTGTGGAATGAATTGAATGATGAACTCAAATTATGTGCTTTTTTGTTGAGCTTTAAAAGGTCCATAAAAGGTAAAATTATAAAAGCTTATACTGTTATGTAGATGTATATATGTAGTGTTTAACAATGTATGTATGTAATGTAAGTATGCTTATACATATACACAGACATATTTTTATATAGATATGTGTATATGTAATGTATGTATATATATGGACAGTAGATATATTTTATTATTGAAGACTGCTGAGTCTATGAACAGGGTAGGCAAGTATAAGCCTCGGCTTCAGCCTATTCCTTTTTTGGTAAATTATTGATTTGTCAAAATGTAGTCTATATTGTTTTCCTTTTTCTGTAATGCTAATTTACCAAAATAAAGTTGAGTTGAGTTGAGAAGTGGATATTAAAGTGATTAATTTAAGTGATTGTTTAAAGTTGTTTTATATTTTATAAAGGGCAGATATAAGATTTTTTCCTTCTTTCTGCACTCTTTTCATTCAATGTTTTCTTTTTGACTTTTTTTTTTTATTTTTGTTTCATTTAAATGAATAAATAAATGAATTAAATTATGTAGCGTGCTAAGGGCTAGGTTAGCTGCCCTTGACTACAATATATTTAAATAAACGGGTTCTCTCTTTTTCGAATTAAATTACAGCCATGTGACCGAGGCAACTGTGCGTGGATAGTTTAATCATTGACGTGAGACGTTAATTTCCTTTGACCCATCAGAATAAATGTGGTCATTTATTGAACAGAATCAAAATTTAACATCAAAACATTGTACACTTGATTAGCTGATCTGGTTCTGATTAATAAAACTTGGCACGTTTTACTTAATAAGACAACAGAACATTGAAGATGGCATCTAGACTACTGGCAAAATAGAAGAGTTTACAAGAGGAGAGATTTAGAGGTTTAAAGAGGAGGATTTAGATCAGGGGTGGGCAATTATTTTTTCCATGGGGCCACATGAGAAACAACAAATATTGTGGAGGGCTGGCACAAATGACTTTTTCATTCAACCTTTATTTAGACAGGTAAATCCCATTGAGCCTCGAGGACTCATTTACAAGAGAGACCTGATTTCAACTTAACTCAATACTGCATAATAATAGTATTTCATTATTAAAAGCAGTACATAGCACTGTTTTAACAAGCTGGTAAGAGTATTTGTTATGATTAAGCAACGAAAAAGCGAGGTTTCCTTACAAAAAAAGTCATTTATTCAATTAAATTTCCCAGTACAATGGTAAACTGTTAACATTTTTACCATTTGTGACGTTATATTAATTATCATTTTCAGTCACATTCACCCCAAAACTCATTTTGAGTTTTATATACTGCTGGAAAAAGTTCTTATCTTTGTAAATATATCATTGTCTTTGTACTCCAAATATTATGAAACATCATATAATAGTGATCGTCACTGAACTGTGATTTCGAGTCCCGGTTCTTTACGTGCCTACATTTGTAGTCTAAAAATCTCATTTGGTGTTTTTCAGTTCTTTTTTCTTGTTTAGTGAGAGAAGTTTAGTCTCTGTTGGGCTTTAATGGAAATGTTAAAGTCAGGTTGAAGGTCTGAGGTGGAGATGTGAAGCAAAGCTGACATCATCAGTGAGAGAGGATCTATATCTGGATTTGGTTAACTTCATTTGTTTACATATGTATTTTGTAATTCCCTTTACGGGGGCCGGTCAGAGACAACCAAAGGGCTGCATGTGGCCCTGGGGCAGTACAATGCCCAGGTCTGATTTAGATGGACGAAGGAAAGTGTGTTGACCAGGAATGGCACCCTTCATCCGACCCCAGCTCAGCCCCGGTACACTCGGTGCGTGACGACTCGTTACCTTTGCAGAAGCTAGATCAACTCCGGTACAGAGGTCCATTTCAATGCTATATTGCTTCGTGTGTTGTCTGTTGTTCTGTCTGTACAGCACTTTGGTTGGCCTTATAGCTTTTTTAAGTGCTCTATAAATAAAATGGTATGGTATGTTGTCTAGTGATCTGAAATGCTGCGGGGACGTACATAGCTTTAACAGGGGGAGGGTGTAACCCAGATTAAAAAACTATTTTCCCACTCTCCAAGTTACTTGAACACACCATTGGTCATATGACGGTGAAGAAGTTATGCTACAAGCTGCTGTGGCTTTAGACTAATCAAGAGTGTGAGGGGGAGAAGCTGCTGGAGAAGCTGTGTTTGGTCTAGGAATGCACCAATCCACTTTTTTGGTTCCTTTCGATCCTGATACATAAATCTTAATATCGGCCGATAATGATACTTACCGATATCATCATTTTATGATTTTATGAGGCTGTAATAATCTCCTCTACAGGCAAGTACAATTTGTCCAAATATATACATGCATGTCCAAAAAGGCAACTTGAGGTACATTTTATTAATGTTGGCTAAGTTTCAAAGTTATAATTAAATCCTGCCAACACAAAACATGTTTTTTTATTCATAGCTTTAAAATGGATATTAAAGTGATTAAATGGATTTAAACAACAGCTAAGTTCATGGCAAAAAACCAACACAAATATGTTCCTGTTTTTAGTATTTTACATCGCTTTATAATGTAGCTGTATTTTGTCATTTTTTTATATCATTTCCTTTTGTTTTTCAATTCATGTGCTTTTTTTATGATTGTCTACTGTTGTACTGATAAATATCTCCTGGAGGGTAAACGTAAACTATATCTTGGCTGCAAGTATTCAATCAAGCTGCAAAGCAGTCTGATTTCAGTAAGCTGCGTTCAGTCTGCTCCTCTTCTGAAACGGGCAGACGGAGCACGGCTGTCCGAAATCAGACTGCCTGCTTCGAACTGAATGAGAGGAACACACCACTGAAGCCATGGAGCTCGAACGTCCAACATAAAACTAACTTTACTATGGTGCCTGGCTAAACAATCCTTGTGCTCTTTAATGTGGTGCTTTTTCAAATGTTTATTAAGTTTAATGCATTGTAGGTCGCGACCTAGCTTCCTCCTCTCAGTACAGCGACTCTGCAGACATACAGGCATGTTGCTGTCTTGCAGTGTTTAGTGTAATGTACATGTGGAGATGTTTCAGCAGACACAGACATGCATCATGGATCAGAAATCTCTGCAGGTTGGATAGGAAAAATCCGATATGTAAATTATGCTGCTTTCTGAGGCCGATACCGGATCGGATCGGCCCCATCCTTAGTTTGGTCTGTCTATAATGACTGCTTATTTGCCTAAAGTTGCATAGTAAATGCAATTTTGACTTAAGTGCATGAGACTGTATGTTTGAGGTGGCAACTACCACTGTTTTTGGAGGCTGTCTGGCATCATGGTAATGTTGGAATGTAGCATGGAATTGGTGAGTCAGTTTCTTTATACTGCTACCATGTTGCTATTAGCCATTATAGTGGTGTATTTTAATGCAATGGTTTGCTAACCTGATGCTATTAACATTAGTTTTGTATTTACCACTATTGTCTTCATTGCTTTATTTGTTTTTGTTTGATGTGGGGGCTGTTTTAATAGCCTTCTATTGAATTAGAGTGCAAACGTCATATTGTGTTATGCATTCAGTTCATTTAGATACTGAATGTAAAATGTATGGGATGTTTGTAAATGATTTGAAATGCATGCATATTTATTTATATGCCTTAAAGTATGTTTGTTTAATCTAAAAAAGTTAAATCTGGTCCTTTGGACATTCAAAAAAACAAAACAAAGCAAATCAACAAAAAATGTAGAAACGTTTCGTCTCTCATCCGAGAGACTTCCTCAGTCTGAGATGCTGTATTCAGCTCAGTCTCTTAAATAACACCGTCTCAGAGTGGATCAACCAGTTTTGCTGCTGACAACCAAAACCAGCTGATCACATGCTCAAGAAGCACTAGCTCAGGAGCCAGGCAGAAGGAGAAATCTCACACAAGACAGGCTCTAGAGCAATGTGGATATCCTAACTGGGCCTTCCTGAAAGCAGAGAAGAAACCCAAACAGGACTCCAGTCAGCCAACAGGTGAAAAGGAGGAACCCAGACCCAGACCAGTGGTCATTCCATATGTTGAGGGAGTATCAGAGAAACTGAGACGTTTATTTTCTAAACATAACGTCCCAGTGGCTTTTAAACCCCAAAATACATTACGGCAAAGATTGGTTCATCCCAAAGATCCAGTCCCCCGGCACAAACAGAGTAATGTTGTGTATGCTGTTCAGTGTCAGGAGGGCTGTGATCAGTCTTACATCGGGGAAACTAAACAGCCACTGGCCAAAAGGATGGCCCAGCACAGAAGATCAACATCATCAGGCCAGGACTCTGCGGTCTACACTCATCTCCAGGCCAGAGGTCACTCTTTCAAGGATGAAGATGTTCACATCCTGGACAGAGAGGAACGATGGTTTGAGAGAGGAGTAAAGGAGGCCATCTTTGTGAAAAGAAATCGTCCATTGTTAAACAGGGGCGGAGCCTCCAGGTTCAACTGTCCCCCTCTTACAATGCTGTGATTGCTAGTATCACTCAGCCCTCTGTGAACAGTAAACAGCCATCAGGTGCTAATGATCCATTGTTAGGCTGATGGTCCTTCTTGAGCATGTGATCAGCTGGTTTTGGTTGTCAGCAGCAAAACTGGTTGATCCACTCTGAGAAGGTGCTATTTAAGAGACTGAGCTGAATACAGCTCCTCAGACTGAGGAAGTCTCTTGGATGAGAGACGAAACGTTTCTACATTTTTTGTTGATTTGCTTTGTTTTGTTTTTTTGAATGTCCAGAGGACCAGATTTAACTTTTTTAGATTTTTCTACCTGGATTATTGAGCATGCATCAGGATATGTTTGTTTAACTTTATTCAAATATTGATGTGTGTAAATATGGGATTATTTGAAAGTATATTTTGTAATGATTAAATGTGTACATATGAAACAAACTTAGTTATGAATAGTAACTAAATTATGGGTTCTATTTATTAAATTAAGGCCAGGTGCACCCTGTTGGGTCAATTAATGGTGAGCTACTACACCTGAAGTGAAAGAAACCTTCACCAAAATTCAGAATTGGGCCCTGCAGGTCTAGTAGGATGCTGCTGAGCCCAGTTGTTTTTCTCCCCTCCATTTTCATTCATACATACTCACTTCATCTTCAATTTATGGACTACAACAATCTTCATGGATTGTTCTTGTTATATGGACATTCAATTTCTGGACTATAACTGTTACACAGATACAACATTTTTCAGTCATGTTATCTGGACAGTTTCTTTTTTTGTGCTGAAAGGTTTCACCTTCGATCCAGAAGGCTTCATCAGTCAAGTAAACACAATAAAACTGATTCTTCCTCCAACAGCTTACTCCAAAGTGGAACAAACCAGTTCTGCTTGTGATTAGATGGTCTCTTTGGTACGCCCCTCCTCCATTGCCGGCCCTCTTCCTTGTTGACAGTCTTGTCAAACTGGTTGAAAACAACAAAGTCCATGCTCAATAATCCAGGTATAAAATCCAACATTTTTCAGTCAGGTCATCTGGACAGTTTCTTTTTTTTTTGTGCTGAAACGTTTAGCCTTCAATCCGGAAGGCTTCATCAGTCAAGGAAACGCACAACAAAACTGATTCTTCCTCCAATTGATGGAGGAGGAGGAGTGAAGGAGGCTCACAGATCATTAATGCCAAGACCAGATTCACACCAGCGTCTGAGGCCTGTTCTAAAGTTTCATAACTTCACAGACAAATGTTGGGTGATGGATGCGGCCAGGCGCATTGGATCCCAATGGCTGGATCAGGAGAACTCTGCATGGGTGAGTTTGAGTATTTCCTTTATCAACAACTACTCTGCTGAGGTGGTGCAGAGGCGTAAAGCATTTGATGGTTTGAAAGTTTGACTGAGAAAAATTAATGTGGATTATTCTCTACTGTGTCCGGCAACTCTTCGAGTTAAAGTGGATGAGGAAACGGCACAGATTTCACTCGCCAGGAGAAGCTGCTGCAATTTTATTGGTTCTCTGGAACAAGGCAGCGGCATTATCAGGTTTGAATATTTGGGCATTTTCATTACTCCGAGATTCAAGAGATGTATAAAACAAATTTTTGTCCTCTATTTAATAAAATTAAACATGACTTGGATAGGTGGAATTCCTTACCCTTATCATGGCTTGGTTGTATATCGCTGATCAAGATGAAGATATTGCCTCAACTATTATACCCTATAAGGATGATCCCAATAGTGTTTTTACATAAGGTGATTAAACTCATTGAGGGCTGGCTGAGCTCTTTAATATGGAGTAAGCACAGACCCAAACTTAAGATGTCAACTTTACAGCTAACAAGCTGTGTGGGTGGTCTGGATATGCAAAATATTAGTCTATCAGCCATCTTGTCACCTTGTATATTTCCATGATTGGATTAAAAATGATTCATACTCTGGTTGGATATTGAAACTTCTCTTGCATTATATAATTTGAGATCTCTGTTGTTTTTTTAACAAGATTATTGATGTGAGGCGGAGTACTAGTAATCCTATTATACCAAATACAGTTGGCGTTTGGTACGTAGTCTAGAAGGGAGATCTAAGACCACAAAACTTTTCACCCCATAGTGAATAATCTTGACTTTAAGCCTGGACTGACCGATAAGGATTTCAGTGTCTGGGGAGATAGAGGTATTGTCATGTTGAAAGGTGATTTTTTTTTTATATAACATGCTGATGTCATTTGCACAATTATCGGTGAAATATAATCTCCCCAGACAAGACCTTTTTCGTTATTTGCAATTAAGCCTTTATATTCAGCATAATACAATTTTGGCAGGAAATCTGGTAGTCTCATCAGTTGAAAGAGCATTATTTCTGTAAAATACGATGATGTCTATAAACATGTTATACAAGGTATTATCCTCTGCCTGTATGGCCTCTTTACACACATTGAGGGACACTTGGGAGCATGAATTGTCAGTGCCCATCAATGATGAAGATTGGAGTAAGATTTGGAAATATGCTACATCTCTGTGTGCAATAAAATGAAATCAATACAACTTAAAATTCTTCATAGGATGGATATTTCTCCAAACCGCAGACATTATTTTGGTTCTGATCTCTCCCTTGTGTCAAGTCAGAAATAGGGACTTTGACTCATTGTTCTTGGTAGTGTTTGCCGTTGCAAAAATATTGCTCTGATATAATTTGTGAGATACAGAAAATATTAGGAATATCTGTACAAATGAATCCTCTGTCTTTACTTTTAGGGCTGCTGGATAAAAATGTTATCTCGAACGGTAAAAAAAGACTATATTGCATACTTACGTTGGCGGCAAGGAAAAATATTCTGCTACAATGGACTAGTGCAAGAGGACCTACTATTAAAGGCTGGAAAAGGATACTACAGGACTTGGGGGCCATTTACACAGTGCATATTTTGAGTGCATCCGAAGCGTTCTCTCTGCGGTTCTGCTGATCATTTACACGACACCAGTGGCCCCCCTCTTTGAATCCGGAGGTTTCTGAATCCACCTTCCAGAGTGGAGGTTTTTCGTTGACCGCCTGCTGATAATGTAAACATCTCCCGCTGAGGCTTTGTGTTAAACCACATGCACACACGCACGCGCGGACCGACGCTATATTTCTATCAACGGCGGCGGACACACTGCTTTCTGAACTATGACTGATGGAATATATTTTTAATCTCGTAGTTAATCTACGTCAGATTCCAGGTGATGTGACCAACGTCTGTGTTGCAAGAGACAATCTGATCAAGGCACACGTACATGTCGCGCTGCACTAGAACATACTATGTGCTAAATAATAAGTTTAATAATAATAAACAGTATTTATCTTAAGTTTGAGATATATAATGAAGCTATCTGGACATTATGTAATTCAAATTATGTGATTAAAATTATGCTAAACATATTGCATGTTATTAAATTTGTAAATGAAGACTTCAGGTTTAATTTTTATTGTATTTATTTATTCAACACCACAAACTGTATGTCACACAAACACTGATAATTAAACTGAACACACGATTAAAAACAAGTTAACTGTAAACTGTATTAATGAACTGGACTCTTCCTATGTTTTCATCCTGGATGTCCCACGTTGTCCATCTGGCTCGTTCAGGCTGTCACTCCTTTGATTAATGAAACTTAAAATATTCAATGGATTGAATAAAAGAACTGAGGGGAATTTTAAATAAATAGTTCATCCAACATCTGTCTTCGACGTCTTCCTGCAGTTCATCTGGGCCGAGCCTCGTTCAGAACTGGTTCGCCTGGTGGAAGGACGGCTCCTTCTTCTTTCAAGAAAAATAAAAACTCATTTGGTTGTTTTGTAACCAAGGTAAACACAAGCAAACATTATTAAGAACATGTGATTTAACTGCAGTAAATCAGCTACTGATAATCACGGAATAAAGTCCGACATCGTCGACTCGGTTCTGGTCCACTCAGCGACCGGTGTGGAGCTGTTAGACGAAGCGGTCCCGCTTGGCGTCAAATCTATCGACTCGTATGCAAAATCCAGCCAGAATCCAGCTTTAACTTGTTGTTATGTTGTTGTTAGCTGATTAGCCCAGACGAAAACAGCGTGCCGAGGCAGTACGCATGCGCATTAGGTGAAGGTACAAAATTCACAGCGCCATCTAATGACCTGGCATGGTAACTACAGCAGATTCGGGAGGGCAGGGGGGAATCCTCCGGATGCATGTAAACCCAAAATCCGACCGTGTCAACGCAAATCTTTTCCTCTAATTAACATATGAAAAAAACTATATTTCCCCCCATCGTGTCCGTATAAATAGAGCCTTAGTGTCATTAGAATATTTGACATGCATTTTGCACTATAGGACAGACTTTTTCCTCAAGGTATGGGAGCCGTGTTTGGATTTGTTGAACCTGAAATCTCAGCTATTATGCTGCAAGGATTTGTTTAGCGTAATATATTTTTGCTTTGTCTTTTTGTTTTTCTTCCCCTTCATTCTCCTGTGTTTGATGTGGTACATTGGGTCTGTGTTGTTATGTTATGTTGTTGTTTGAGTTGTGTTATGTTGTGTTGTAAAGATTTAAAATATCAAAAAAAAAAAAATCAGAGGAGGAATGAAATATGTTTTACCTCGTCAGTGTTGATGCCTCTGGTCATGGACCAAGTGGATACAATGTAATCCATTACTCGCTCACGGAGTCCTTTAGGGACTTGGTAGAGTTTGAGAAAGTCTCGCACGCTGTTGAGCATCTCATGATAATGATTGGTGTTGGCATACATCTGCTGAAAGATGGTGGTGACATTACCGAAGATAGTGGCATACAGCAATGCTGTAAAAAAAAAACAGAGAAAGACTGCTTTTATTTGTCCACAAAAATAAACAAAACTATAATTTCCAAGTACAGCACATTTTGAATGTCAGTTATGTTTTATTATTGTGTAGTGGTCAACCACTTCAGCTAAACCAACATATTTTCAAAAGAAGGCAAAAGGCATTTTCAAAACTAATTATTTTTAGGAATCCATCTTTGTAAAAAGAAACAGTCCGTCATTAAATGGGAAGAGGCCTCAGTGATCAACAGTCCCCCTCTTACAATGCTGTTATTGCTAGTATCACTCAGCCCCTGTAAATAGCAAGCAGCCATCAGGGTGCTAACAATCCATTGTTAGGCTGATGGTCCTCCTTGATCATGTGAACAGACAGTTTTGAATGTCAACAACAAACAGGCTGATCCACTATGAGAAGGTGCTATTTATAAGACTGAGCTGAATACAGCTCCTCAGACTGAAGAAGTCTTTCAGATGAAAGACGAAACGTTTCTACAACTTTTTTTTAACCCATCCAGAGGACCTGACTTAACCTTTTTAGAATTCTTTTTAGAATGTTCAGCTTTTCACAAGTATACTGAATAAAGTTTTTTTTTAAATATAAATTCATTCAACCTTTATTTATACATGTTAATCCCATTGAGCCTCAGGGACTCATTTACAAGAGAGACCTGATTTTTAACAGTGATAACGGTGGACAACGGCAACAACAATAGACAATCATAAAGGATGCATACAAATTTTAACAAAGAAAAGAAAATGGTAAATAAAAAATAATTAAAAGGGAAAGTAGAGAAAAACAGCTTGAGTGTAAGGTGGTGTAGAATACTAAAAACAAACATGTCTGCATTGGTTTTTGCCAGGAACTTAACAGATACAACACAATAAAATACAACTTTATTTATAAAGCACTTTAAAACACTTGGCCCAAGTGCTGTACACTAACACATACAAGCATAAAAAAACTATAAACTCAACAGATACTATAAAAGTAATGAACTACCAAATCATAAAACAGCAAATGGTAAAAACAATAAAACAAATAGCTTGAAATGTTGGTTTTACTGTTTTTAAGTTGAGTTAAAAGCCAAAGAGAAAAAAATGTAGGATTCTCTGCCTTCTCCTTTAACCATCTCACTCTCTCACTTCCAGTAAGATGGCGCCTGTGTACATGGCTTACAATCCACCTCTGCTGATGGTGTTCAAATTTTTATTTTTTTTTTTTTTCATTTCTCATCTGTGACATCAACACTCTGCTGGTGTATGAACGAAAACAACTTTTGGATCTTTGACCTTGTGGCACCAATGTCGCTTATTTTGATCAATACAAGCGTAACTCTGGACCCCCCCCCCCCCCTGTCCTCCCGCTGCTGGCGGACGTGCCTGCTTACCTGCAGCGAGGCGCGCACCTGCCTCCCCGGAGACGTCGCTCCAGACGCCGTGGAAAACGCGCTGGCCGGCTGGTAAAACTGAAAGCCCTACTTGCTGCCTCTGAAACATCCTCTCCAGCTGATGGTGAGCGTTTCCACCTCTGCTCCTGGCGCTGTACAGATCCTGTGGCGCGCTGTCTGGTCCCGCTGTCAGGGTCCCATCATCACACTGGGCCCGTGCGCGGCTGGGTTTCCTGCCGGAGGCGCGCATCTATCTCTGCAAATCTGAGGCCCCTGGACAGGTCACTGCAACCATCTCCTCCTGTGGTGGATTCTACGAGGATGGCCCTGATAAATGCCAGATCTCTGGCTAATAAAACTTTTATTTTGAACGACTTTTTCTGCTGCAACCGACTGGACTTTCTTTTCATCACTGAGACTTAGATCTGCCCTGGTGAGTTCAGTGTTTTTCTGGAATTACTACCTCCGGATTGTTCGTTTTGCAATGCGCCAAGGACAACTGGTCGTGGTGGAGGATTATTGGCTGTTTTTAAGAAACATTTGCACTCCAGACAGCTCCATGGTTCAGCTAATTATTCGAGTTTTGAACTACTCTGTTGTGTTCAATTGTCCCCCTCTTACAATGTTGTGATTGCTAGTATCACTCAGCCCTCTGTGAATAGTAAACAGCCATCAGTGTGCTAATGATCCATTGTTAGGCTGATGGTCCTTCTTGAGCATGTGATCAGCTGGTTTTGGTTGTCAGCAGCAAAACTGGTTGATCCACCCTGAGACGGTGCTATTTAAGAGACTGAGCTGAATACAGCACCTCAGACTGAGGAAGTCTCTCGGATGAGAGACGAAACGTTTCTACAATTTTTTGTTGATTTGCTTTGTTTTGTTTTTTTTGAATGTCCAGAGGACCAGATTTAACTTTTTTAGATTTTTCTACCTGGATTATTGAGCATGCATCAGGATAGCAAGGAAGAGGGCAGACTACAGGAACCATTTGCGATTCAACCTCAGATGTCGACAAAGTGGCATCATTCCCAAAAGCCTGGAACTAAAATCTTCGGTCAGCGGGCATCGGGCAAGCAAGATCCTTCAGAAGGCACAGACCCAGCTGCTGAATGAACGGGTGAGACAGACCAATTTTACTATTGAGGCCTTGAAGGCCAAAGAAGAGCAC
>NC_056513.1:121274-131606 GCF_014905685.2 Nematolebias whitei | reverse complement strand
TAAAAGCCACTGGGACGTTATGTTTAGAAAATAAACGTCTCAGTGGCTTTTAAACCCCAAAATACATTACGGCAAAGACTGGTTCATCCCAAAGATCCAGTCCCCCGGCACAAACAGAGTAATGCTGTGTATGCTGTTCAGTGTCAGGAGGGCTGTGATCAGTCTTACATCCGGGAAACAAAACAGCCACTGGCCAAAAGGATGGCCCAGCACAGAAGATCAACATCATCAGGCCAGGACTCTGCGGTCTATACTCATCTCCAGGCCAGCGGTCACTCTTTCAGGGATGAAGATGTGCACATCCTGGATAGAGAGGAACGATGGTTTGAGAGAGGAGTAAAGGAGGCCATCTTTGTGAAAAGAAACCGTCCATCGTTAAACAGGGGTTGAGGCCTACGTGTTCAATTGTCCCCCTCTTACAATGCTGTGATTGCTAGTATCACTCAGCCCTCTGTGAATAGTAAACAGCCATCAGTGTGCTAATGATCCATTGTTAGGCTGATGGTCCTTCTTGAGCATGTGATCAGCTGGTTTTGGTTGTCAGCAGCAAAACTGGTTGTTCCACTCTGAGAAGGTGCTATTTAAGAGGCTGAGCTGAATGCAGCACCTCAGACTGAGGAAGTCTCTCGGATGAGAGACGAAACGTTTCTACATTTTTTTTGTTGTTTTGCTTTTTTTTTTTTTTTTTTGAATGTCAACAGGACCAGATTTAACTTTTTTAGATTTTTCTACCTGGATTATTGAGCATGCATCAGGATATGTAGAAACGTTTCATGTATAATCCGAAAAACTTCCTCAGTCTGAGGTGCTTATAAATAGCACCTTCTTGTAGTGGAGCCACTAGTTTACTGCTGACAGCCAAAACCAGCTGCTCACATGATATAGGACCATCAGCCTAACGATGGATTGTTAGCACACTGATGGCTGTTTGCTATTCACAGGGGGCTGAGAGATACTAGCAACAACAGCATTGTAAGAGGGGGACAATTGAACATGGAGGCATCCACCTCTGTTTAATGATGGATGGTTTCTTTTCACAAAGATGGCCTCCTTCACTCCTCTCTCAAACCATTGTTCCTCTCTATCAAGGATGTGAACATCTTCATCTCTGAAAGAGTGACCGTTGGCCTGGAGATGAGTGTACACCGCAGAGTCCTGGCCTGATGATGTTGATTTTCTGTGCTGGGCCATCCTTTTGGCCAGTGGCTGTTCAGTTTTCCCAATGTAAGACTGATCACAGCCCTCCTGACACTGAACAGCATCCATCCATCCATTTTCTTCCACTTATACGGGGTTGGGTCGCAGGGGTAGCAGCTTAAGTAGGGAGGCCCAGACTTCCCTCTCCCCAGTCACTTGTGCCAGCTCCTCCAGGGGAATCCCAAGGCGTTCCCAGGCCAGCCGAGAAATATAGTCCCTCCAGCGTGTCCTGGGTCTTCCTCTGGGTCTCCTCCCAGTTGGACGTGCCCGGAACACCTCACCAGGGAGGCGTCCAGGAGGCATCCTAACCAGATGCCCACGCCACATCAACTGGCTCCTCTCGATGTGGAGAAGTAGCGGCTCTACTATGAGTCTCTCCCGGATGACCAAGCTTCTCACCCTATCTCTAAGGGATAGCCCAGACACCCTGCGGAAAAAACTCATTTCGGCCGCCTGTATCTGTGATCTCGTTCTTTCGGTCACAACCCAAAGCTCATGACCATAGATGAGGGTAGGAACGTAGATCAACCAGTAAATTGAGAGCTTTGCCTTTTGACTCAGCTCTTTCTTCACCACAACAAACCGATACAGCGCCCGCTTCACTGCCGATGCTGCACCTATTCGCCTATCAATATCACGCTCTGTTTTTCCCTCATTCGTGAACAAGACCCCTAGATACTTAAACTCCTCCATCTGGGGCAGGACCTCCTCCTCGACCCAGAGAGGGCACTCTACCCTTTTTCGGCTCAAGACCATGGCCTCGGATTTGGAGGAACTGATCCTCATCCTGGCTGCGTCACACTCTGCTGGGAACTGCTCCAGCGAAAGCTGTATATCATGACTCATTAGTCCATGCCTTCATCACAACCCGCCTGGACTATTGTAACTCAGTTTATGCTGGGGTCAGTCAGGCGTCCATTTCACGTCTCCAGCTCGTCCAGAATGCAGCTGCTCGGCTTTTAACTGGTACACGTAGGTCTGAGCACATCACACCTGTTCTGTCCTCCCTTCACTGGCTTCCTGTGCGATCCAGAATCGACTTCAAGATTCTCCTCCTGACATATAAGTGCCTTAATGGCCTCGCACCCCTCTACCTCTCTGAGCTCCTGGAACCATATGTTCCATCTCGGGCCCTGAGATCATCGGACCAGCTTCTTTTGGTCGTTCCAAAATCACGCCTGAAGCTCCGAGGGGATCGAGCTTTTTCAGTCAGAGGTCCCAACCTGTGGAACAACCTGCCCCTCAACATCAGGCAGGCCTCCTCCCTCCTGGTGTTCAAATCCCTCCTTAAAACGCACCTGTTTGCTCTGGCGTTTAATACTGTGTGAGTTAGTTTATTTTGTTCTGTGTACCTCATTTTAAATTCTGTTGTTTTAATGATTGACGTTTATTTTTACTGCTTGTTTTTCCTTAGTGTGATCATTAGTGTGTGTTATTGCTCCAGTAATTTTAATCTGTATGATGTTTTTGTTTTGCTGCCTATGTTTTGCTACATTTCTGTTAAGCACTTTCATAACAGTTTATCTGTTTTAAATTGTGCTCTACAAATAAAGATGACTTGACTTGACTTGACTTGACTTGATTATGCCAATAGGACCACATCATCTGCAAAAAACAGAGAAGCGATCCTAAGGCCACCGAAACGGATCCCATCAACACCTTGGCTGTGCCTATAAATTCTGTCCATAAAAGTTACGAACAGAATCGGTGACAAAGGACAACCTTGGCCGAGTCCAACTCTCACTGGGAACGAGCCCGACTTACTGCCAGCAATGCGGACCAAGCTCTGACAACGGTCGTACAGGGACTAAACAGCCCGTATCAAAGGGCCTGTTACCCCATACTCCCGGAGTACCTCCCATAGGGCTCCCCGACTGAACAGCATACACAATATTACTCTTTGTGCCGGGGGACTGGATATTTGGACTGAACCAGTGTTTGCCATGATGTATTTTGGTGTTTAAAAGCCACTGGGACGTTGTGTTTAGAAAATAAATGTCTCCGTTTCTCTGATACTCCCACAACATATGGAATGACCACTTGTCGGTCTGGGTTCCTCCTTTTCACCTGATTGCTGGCTGGAGTCTTGTTTGGGTTTCTTCTCTGCTTTCAGGAAGCCCCAGTTAGGATATCCACATTGCTCTAAAGCTTGTCTTTTGTGGGATTTCTCCTTCTGCCTGGCTCCTGAGTTAGTGGGGATGCTGTCTGCTCTGTGGTACAGAATCCTGATGACTCCTAACTTGTGTTCCAAAGGGTGATGGGAGTCAAATTGCAAATACTTGTCTGTGTGGGTGGGTTTTTGGTACACCTCACTTTGCAAATGTCCTCTATCAGAAACTGAGACCTCACAGTCCAAGAAAGCCAGCCTGCCATTTTTTATATCTTCTTGTGTGAACTTGATATATTTATCCATGAGGACTGAATTCAGCAGAGAAGATTTCAGCTCAGAACTGTGAAGTGTGGGGAGGGAGGAGGGGGTTTAGGAAACCTGACAAAATTGCAGATGCTCTATTCACGCATAACCTGCTGTTCCTCTCCAAAATTTTTCATTCAACCTTTTTTTAGACAGGTAAATCCCATTGAGCCTTGAGGACTCATTTACAAGAGAGACCTGATTTCAACAAAGAACGATGACAACAATGGACAACAGCGACAACAATAATAGTAGTAATTTTATTGTCTACAATTGTAGGTAAATGTTGTTGTATAACAATCTGTTAAAATACACCAAAATTCAGGAAATGTCATCTTTGTTATTCAAAAATTTCTGTGAGAGGACCCATGGAACCCCCCTCCCCCCGGCCTGCCCACTGTTCCAGCCAGTGTTGCCAGGTGTACGATAATTATCGTATTTGTACAACAATTTTGCCCTCTGTACGATGTATGATCAATAATCCCAAAAAAGGCCAAATATACGATAATTTGACCATTTCGTGAATGTGTGGTTGTAATCAGTTGTCATCAGCCTCTCACACTTGTCTGCCGGAGTTTTTTTGTGAACCCTGAAGGCATCTGTGTCCGCAAACAGATGCACGATTGGCTCCAGCCAATCGTGCTTTTCTAAATGTTACCTACAAGTAACGTGTATGCGTTTGCCTGAGAACAACAGCCATGATTGGCTGAAAAGTCTGCTGCGCCTGCCTCATGAGTGAGGAAAAGAAAAGAATAAGCAGAGCCGGTCTGGAAGCGGACCCATCACTACTATAGTGCATAAATAGATGTTATTCTGGTTATGATGGGTGTATGATAATTTCCCTCAAAATATGATAATTTTATGTCAGTGTACGATAATCCTACATTTCTCACCTGGCAACACTGGTTCCAGCATCAATCAGTTTACAAATGAAGCCCTGAATGGAAAGTAACGGTTGACCTGTTTGAAGTTCATAAGTAGCGTTTGGCTCTCAAGTACAGTAAGGTTTCAACATGTTTGTGTGACATAGTTGAAACTTTCTCCTCCGTTCAGGAGTACCGATTACATAATCTGTCACTTAACTTTTCACAAAGCTCATAAGGTCAAATCAGATGGCCGCTTGTCCTGAGCCTGGTTCTGCTGGAGGTTTCTTCCTTTTAAAAGGGAGTTTTTCCTTTCCATGGTTGCCACTGTGCTTGCTCAGGATGGGAAACTGCAACAAAGCCAAGATTGAACTTGTCTGCTGGCCTCCTTAGATAGAGAACTTTACTAATTGGCTTTTTAATGTATGTGAATGTGTCTGTAAATTGCCCTGAGACAACTTTGTTGTTATTTGGCGCTATATAAATAAACTGAATTGAATTGAATAAGGTTCAGAAAATGTTGCAGACAGAGTAGAACCAGGAACAGATAGCAATGCTAGGACCTTGTCACCAACAACAAAGGAACGTGACATGGTAGAACGGTCATTATGCCGTTTCATGTACTTCTGTGAGTCGCAGAGTGTTTTTCTTGCAAATTCATGTGAATGGTGGAGTTTCTCTGAACTTGCAGACATAGCCAAAACTGTTCTGGAGAGAAGAATTTACCTCTAGGAGTTTCTCTTTGAGGATTTTTAGAGGACTACAGAATGTATGACCAAACATCAACTCAGATTTCTGAGTGGACTCTCGAGCAGCAAACAAGACAAAAGGTATGCCTAAGTCCCAGTCCATCCAAGAGTTTCAGATGACTGAGCTACTACAGCAACAGTAATTAGAGAGACCGGTAGGAATGTATTTGATGTGTCATCTGGACAGAGAATGGATAAGGAAACCTGGTGGTGGGATAGTGAAGTGTAGGAAGGTATTAAAAGAAAGAGGTTAGCCAAAAAGAAATATGATAATGTGAAGATTGAAGAGAGGAGACAGGAATATAAGGGAATGAATAAAGAGGAGGAAAGCAAAAGAAGAGTAGAGGTCATAGAATTTTTGGCCAGGAAGTGGGAAAGATTAGTGAGGGTGAAGTTCAGAAAGCTATGAAAATAATGAAGAGGAAGTCAGTAGGACCTGATGACATACCAGTGGATGTTTGGAAATGTCTTTGAGAGATGAGAGATGGCAGTGAGGTTTTTGACTCCAATATTCAATGGCATATTTGAGGGTGAGAAAATGCCTGAGGAATAGAGAAGTGTGCTGGTGCTCATTTGTAACTTTTATTTTTATCTACTTTAAAGATTTTTCCAACATTTTTCGGTCAGGTCATCTGGACAGTTTCTTTTTTTTGTGCTGAAACATTTCACCTTCCATCCGGAAGGCTTCATCAGTCAAGGAAACGCACAACACACAACTGATTCTTCCCCCAACAGCTTACTCCAAAGTGGAACAAACCAGTTATGTTTGTGCTAAGATGGTCTCTTTGGCACACCCCCTCCTCCGTTGCCGGCCCTCTTCCTCGTCGACAGTCATGTCAAACTGGTTCAAAACAATAAAGTCCATGTTCAATAATCCTTTTTTTTTTTTTTTCTTTTTGATAAATCCTTTATTTGGGGTTGGCTAGGGTTTCCTGTGCTATTCCTTAGTTATGCTGCTATAGACTGACTGCTGGATGACACATTGACCACATTTCCTCACTCTGCTGCTGTCTTTACATGTTCTATGCTACCTGTTTGTATTTGTAATTATTTCTATGTTAACATGTTTTTTCTGTCTTTCCTCCTATTGAAAGTACAGCTGGAAGTGAAGGTTCAACACATTCTGATGACTTAAATAGATAACTTATATTAATTGTTTTTTATGTATGGAAATATTTCTGTACATTGCCCTGAGATTTCTGTTGTGACTTGTCACTATATAAATAAACTGAAATTAATTGAATGCAAATAAAATAAAGCTACAGAAACAGCATGGTTCCAGAGATAAACAAGATAGCTCTCAAATATGCTTGAAACAAACTACTTAAAAAAACACAAAAAAAACAAATAACTGAATATTAATTTTTTAGTGCCATCAAACTGTTAAATAAAAGGGAATGGCATAGACTCACATCCAATCATCATCATGGCCACAGCAAAGATCTTCTCTCCATCTGTGTTTGGTGCAATGTTTCCAAAGCCAATGCTTGTCAGGCTGGTCATGGTGAAGTACAGAGAGGTGATGTAGACGGAGTCTTTGCTGGGCCCGCCCTCCCAGCGGCTCGAACCAGAGATGTTGAATCTGTATGGTGTACCCACTGCTTCGCCCAACAGGTATAACCAGCTGTCCAGTCTCACGTTATTTGTATCCTCATCAATCACTTCGTAGTCTCCAATACTGTACCAAATACAGGCCAGCCAGTGGGCTGCTAGGCCAAACACACATACTAGTAAAACCAGGACAGCAGCGCCATATTCAATGTAGTGGTCCAGCTTCCTGGCAACTCGACCCAAACGCAACAGACGCACCACCTTCAGTGAGCTGAAGAGGCTGCTGATCCCCTGCAGGAAAAAAAAAGATATAAAGAAAACAATGATCACTTTCATAGATAACAGACCTGTCTAGATTATATACTGTAAAAACCTGGATGACCTCTGATTTTCTTTTCTCTAATTCAGAAAAGAGTTCAATCATTTTGTGAGAGGGAATGATGAAAAAATATATTATTTCCCTTTTTTTACACAAACAATTCTGCATCAATTGGAGGAGTTCAAGTATCTCTAGGTTTTATTCACGAGTGATGGAAGAATGGAGTGTGAGTTTGACAGACGGACTGGTGAGGCGTCTGCAGTATTGCGGACTCTGTACCGGTCCGTTGTGATGAAGAAAGATCTGAGCTGTAAGGCCCCTAGGGAGGTCCTTCGGGCATGTCCAACTAGGAGGAGACCACGGGGAAGACCCAGGACATGCTGGAGAGACCATGTCTCTCAATTGGCCTGGGAAGGCCTTTGGATCCTCCTGTTAGAGCTGGAAGAGGTGGCTGTGGAAAGAGCCTCCTGTCTAGGCCTCCCTGCTCAAGCTGCTACCCCCCCCCCCCCTTTGATAATGGATAGATGGATGGATGGATATTTTTGAAAGTTGAATCCTAAGATTTTTTTTTCTCAGATTAACAACAGAAAGAGTTTGTTTTCATTGTTAAACACATACCTGTGTATCCTGATGCATGCTCAATAATCCAAGTAGAAAAATCTAAAAAAGTTAAATCTGGTCCTCTGGACATTCAAAAAACAAAACAAAGCAAAAAAATAAAATAAAATAAACGTAGAAACGTTTAGTCTTTCATCCGAAAGACTTCCTCAGTCTGAGGTGCTGTTTTCAGCTCAGTCTCTTAAATAGCACCTTCTCAGAGTGGATCAACCAGTTTTGCTGCTGACAACCAGAACCAGCTGATCACATGCTCAAGAAGGACCATCAGCATAACAATGGATCATTAGCACACTGATGGCTGTTTACTATTCACAGGAGGCTGAGTGATACTAGCAATAACAGCATTGTAAGAGGGGGACAGTTGAACACAGAGGCCTCCACCCCTGTTTAATGATGGACGATTTCTTTTCACAAAGATGGCCTCCTTTACTTCTCTCTCAAACCATTGTTCCTCTCTATCCAGGATGTGAACATCTTCATCCCTGAAAGAGTGACCGCTGGCCTGGAGATGTGTGTAGACCGCAGAGTCCTGGCCTGATGTTGCTCTTCTTTGCTGGTCCATCCTTTTGGCTAGTGGCTGTTTAATTTCCCCGATGTAAGACTGATCACAGCCCTCCTGATGCTGAACAGCATACACAACATTACTCTGTGCTGGGGGACTGGATCTTTGGGATGAACCAGTCTTCGCCGTAATGTATTTTGGGGTTTAAAAGCCACTGGGACGTTTTGTTTAGAAAATAAATGTCTCAGTTTCTCTGATACGCCCTCAACATACGGAATGACCACTGGTCTGGGTCTGGGTTCCTCTTTTTCACCTGATGGCTGACTAGAGTCCTGTTTGGGTTTCTTCTCTGCTTTCAAGGCCCAGTTAGGATATCCACATTGCTCAAGAGCCTGTTTTGTGTGGGATTTCTCCTTCTGCCCAGCTCCTGAGTTAGTGGGGACACTGTCTGCTCTGTGGTACAGAGTCCTGATGACTCCTAACTTGTGCTCCAAAGGGTGAGGGTGGGAGTCAAACTGCAAATAATGGTCTGTGTGGGTGGGTTTTTGGTACACCTCTGTTTACAAACATCCTCTATCAGAGACTGGGACCTCACAGTCCAAGAAAGCCAACCTGCCATTTTTTACAACTTCTTGTGTGAACTTGATGTATTTATCCACAGAGTTGATGTGGTCAGTAAAATGTTGGATTTCCTGAGATTTAATTTGAACCCAGGTGTCAACATACCTGAATCAATGACTTGGTGGTGTCTCTATAAAGGATGTCAAGGCTCTCTTTTCTACCTCCTCCATGTACAGGTTGGCAACAATAGGAGAAACTGGAGACGCCATAGCACACCCATGTTTCTGCCTATAATATTGCTCCCCATATGTGAAGTAGGTTGACTGCAGGCACAGTTTAAAGAGTTGACAGTTGTTCTGTGGAAAGTGTGGTCCTGCTGCTCAGAGTGGTGTCTGATTTTAATCCTAAACTGACCACCTCTACTGCATCAACAGAAATGCACGTAAAGAGTGATGTGACATCAAAAGAGACCATTATTTCTTCAGTCTCCATGATGACATCCCTCACCTTATCCACAAAGTCCATGGTGTTCTGTATGTGATGTTCTGAGCTGCCAACAACTTATTGACAGCATCAAAACTGGTTGATCCACTCTGAGAAGGTGCTATTTATATGACTGAGCTGAATACAGCACCTCAGACTGAGGAAGTCCTTTGGATGAAAGATGAAACGTTTCTACATTTTTTTCTTTGTTTTGTTTTTTGAATGTCCAGAGGACCAGATTTACCTTTTTTAAACATACCTGTGTAATTATTAAACAACTTAAGAAAATGTACAGGTATTTAAATCTAATAATAAAATAAACTCGACTTAATTTCTCCTATATTTTCAGGAAGCTGTTATTTTTGGCACATTGAGGAACTTGTTTACTGACTATTATAATACGGATAATATGGATTATTGAGCATGGACTTTTTTGTTTACTGACCTCGTCAACATTCTCAAAGGCATTGATGACATCATAAGGCAGGCAGGACAGTAGGTCGATGACAAACCAGGTCTTGACGTAATTCATGCAAATCAGTTTTGGGTCAGAGATTACTTCTCCTGCTGGACCTACAAAAGTGGTATGGAAGTTGAGAACAATGTCCACAAGAAAGATGACATCCACAATGCTGTCCACCACCAGCCAGGTGACATTGTTTTGTTTGGTCTTGAAGGAGACGTTGTAGGGCACCATGATGGCTGTGTAGAAGGTGAGGATGAGGATGACCCAGTCCCAAGTGGTTTTGAAGAGGCAGTAGTGCAGAATGATGTGAGGTGGTGTCTTTGGAGTTTCTTGTTTGTACTGAGGCAAGATTTCTGAACCCAGCTGGAGAACCTGAGACATTAAAAAAATGGTTCTTAATTTGATTTATATATAGAAACAATAGTCTAAATAAGTATTTTCACCATGGCCTTTGACCTACAATATTATACTGGGAAAACAAAAATTATACCAATTATTTTTCAACGTGTACAGGTTCTGGTCATAAAATTAGAACATCATGAAAAAAGTTGATCTACTACACGCACACACACACACACACACACACACACACACACACACACACACACAC
>NC_056513.1:118454-121264 GCF_014905685.2 Nematolebias whitei | reverse complement strand
CTACTACACACACATTCATATAGCACTCTACTACACACACATTCATACAGCACTCTACTGCACACACATTCATACAGCACTCTACTGCACACACATTCATACATCACTCTACTGCACACACATTCATATAGCACTCTACTACACACACATTCATACAGCACTCTACTATGCACACATTCATACAGCACTCTACTGCACACACATTCATATAGCACTTTACTACACACATTCATACAGTACTATACTACACACATTCATACAGTACTATACTACACACATTCATACAGTACTATACTACACACATTCATACAGTACTATACTACACATTCATACAGCACTCTACTACACACACATTCATACAGTAATATACTACACACACATTCATACAGTACTCTACGAAACACATAAATTCATACAGCACTCTACTGCACACACATTCGTACAGCACTCTCCTTCATCTTTACAAAGATAATCTGACTCTGTAGAGACTAATTATTGCTTTAGATCACATTCATACACCAATGGGACACATTAGAGGCAGTGAGGGGTTCAAATTCCAATTCAATTCAAATTCAAAAATACGTTATTGATCCCAGAGGGAAATTAAATTATGTGGTAACTCATCGTCCTGGTTTTATTTGAATTGTTATAGATCCTGATGGCTGTGGGCAGGAAGGATTTCTTGTAGTGGTCTGTCTTACAATGGATCTGAAAAAGCCTCTGACTGAAGACGCTCTGTTGTTGTATGACAGTCTGATGAAGAGGGTGTTGAGGGTTGTCTATAATGTTCTTCATTTTATGAAGAATCCTCCTTTGAACAATCATCTCCAAAGGTTCTATAGGAGTCCCCAGAACTGAGCCAGCCTTCTTTATGAGCTTGTTGATCTTTTTTAAGTCACTTGCTCTGGTGCTGCTCCCCCAGCAGATGATGGCAGAACAGATCTTACTGCAAACATTGAACGACTTCAGCTTTCTCAAGAAGTACAGTATACACTGTCCCTTCTTGTAGATGGCTTCACTGTTGCATTTCCAATCCAGTCTGTTGTCCAGGTGAATCCCACGGTATTTATACTTCTCCACCACCTCCACTTCTTCTCCCTTGATGGAAATAGGATTGGACCTCTTACTGTTTCTCCTGAAATCTATAATCATCCCCTGTGTTTTGTTCACATTCAAGATGAGATGATTGTTTCCACACCATGCCACAAAGTGGTCCATCAGATCCCTGTACTCGGCTTCTTGTCCATCTCTGATACACCCAACCACTGCAGAGTCATCTGAATATTTCTGCAGATGACAGGAGTCTGTTTTGTACTGGAAATTAGAGGTGTACAGAATGAAAAGGAATGGTGAGAGTACAGTCCCCTGTGGTGCTCCTGAGCTACTGACCACCTGGTTAGACACACAACCCTTCAGTCTCACAAACTGTGGTCTGTTTGTCAGTTAGTCTTTGATCCAGGTGATTGTTGAGGCCTCCACTTGAGTCTTCTGGAGTTTCTGACAAAGCAAATCACGCTGGATTGTGTTAAATGCACTGGAGAAATCAAAGAACATGACTCTCACAGTGCTGTCTGCCTTTTCTAGGTGACAGTGAGTTTGCTGAAGCAGGCGTATGATGGCATCTTCAACTCCAAGTCCACGTCGATAAGCAAACTGCTGTGGGTCCTGATATGTGCTTGTTTGTTTAGTCAGGTGGGCCAACAGGAGTCTCTCTAGGATCTTCCTGATGTGAGATGTCAGGGCAACAGGTCTATAGTCATTGAGGACTGATGAGTGAGTTTTCTTTGGTACTGGAACAAGGCAGGATGTCTTCCACAACACTGGAACCTTCTCCTGGGTCAGGCTAAGGTTAAAGAGGTGCTGCAGAATCCCACAGAGCTGCTCTGCACAGACCTTCAGGACTCTGGGACTGACACCATCTGGACCTGCAGCCTTATTTCGGTTCAGTCTCTCCAGCTGCTTCCTCACCTGACTTCTAGAGACACAGAGGGTGGAGGCAAAGGAGATATCAGCATCTTCTGATTTGGCTGAAGACCAACATGTAGAAGAAGAAGTCAGAGTCAGTGTTTCTTTATTGTCATTCGCACCTCATGTGGTACATGTGGTGGAGCGAAATTATGTACACAAAGTCCCAGTTACATCCAACAATAAAATGTATAAGAAAAACAGTAATAACATCTAAGATATGAACTAAGAAAAACATCAACTAAATATACACTAAGCACTCATAACATAAAACATTGAACATCAGCACAAACATGAACATGAGTCTGTGAGCAGATGTGCACGCATGAACACATCAACATTGAAACAGATCAGCAGCAACATGAAACAGATCAGCAGCAACATGATATGGTTTTTCACAGTGATTATTCTATCCTGATGCATGCTCAATAATCCAGGTAGAAAAATCTAAAAAAGTTAAATCTGGTCCTCTGGACATTAAAAAAAACAAAAAACAAAGCAAATCAACAAAAAAATGTAGAAACGTTTCGTCTCTCATCCGAGAGACTTCCTCAGTCTGAGGAGCTGTATTCAGCTCAGTCTCTTAAATAGCACCGTCTCAGGGTGGATCAACCAGTTTTGCTGCTGACAACCAAAACCAGCTGATCACATGCTCAAGAAGAACCATCAGCATAACAATGGATCATTAGCACACTGATGGCTGTTTACTGTTCACAGAGGGCTGAGTGATACTAGCAATCACAGCATTGTAAGAGGGGGACAGTTGAACACGTAGGCCTCCACCCCTGTTTAATGATGGACGATTTCTTTTCACAAAGATGGCCTCCTTTACTCCTCTCTCAAAC
>NC_056513.1:111727-118354 GCF_014905685.2 Nematolebias whitei | reverse complement strand
AAAGCTCATCAGAGACTCTACTTCCTCAGACGGCTGAGGCGAGCTGGACTGGGAAGCTCAGTCCTCACCTCCTTCTACAGGTGTGCAGTGGAGAGCATCCTGTGCTCCAGCATCAATGTGTGGCATGGAGGCTGCACAGCTGCAGAAAGAAAAGCTTTGCAGAGAGTGGTGAAGGCTGCACAGAAATCTGTCGGAATCAGCCTCCCCACCATCACAGACATCTGCACCTGCAGATGCAGGAAGAGGGCCACCTGCATAATGAAGGACCCCACTCACCCAGCACACACACTTTTTGCCCCACTCCCCTCAGGAAGGAGGTTAAAGAGTTAATTATTATTATTTTTTTTCATTTAGCCTTTATTTATCCAGGTTAGTCTCATTGAGCCACGAGAACTCATTTTCAAGAGAGACCTGTTTAGGGAGCACATGGTGGGGGTTAAGGGCCTTGCTCATGGGCCCAGAGTGGGGCGAATGAGGGTGGGGGCAAGTGTGGGTGTTTCACCTACCCCACCCACAATTTTTGATGTTGTAGGGGCCGGGGCGTGAACCGGCGATCTTCGGATCACAAGCCCACCTCTCTAACCTCTGCGCCACCACTCCCCATCCTTCATTAAGTGTAGAACCACTAGACTGAGGAACAGCTTCTACCCTGAGGCTGTTAGACTCATGAATCTCTAACTAGAATAATCACTGTGAAAAACCATATCATGTTGCTGCTGATCTGTTTCATGTTGCTGCTGATCTGTTTCAATGTTGATGTGTTCATGTGTGCACATCTGCTCACAGACTCATGTTCATGTTTGTGCTGATGTTCAATGTTTTATGTTATGAGTGCTTAGTGTATATTTAGTTGATGTTTTTCTTAGTTCATATCTTAGATGTTATTACTGTTTTTCTTATACATTTTATTGTTGGATGTAACTGGGACCCCGTGTACATAATTTCGCTCCACCACATGTACCACATGAGGTGCGAATGACAAAGAAACTCTGACTCTGACTCTGACTTGGGGGCGGCTGTGGCTGAGTGGTTAGAGCAGTTGTCCTCCAATGTGAGAATTGGGAGTTTGAATCCACCAGCAGTCACATGCCGAAGTGTCCCTGGGCAAGACACTGAACCCCTCATAGCCTCCGATGTGTGTCCCATCGGTGTTTGAATTTGATAAAGCTCTGATTAGTCTCTTTAGAATGATTTGTTCAATTAGCTTTGTAGAGATCTAGTAGAGTGCTGTGTGGATGGGTAAATGAGGACACAGATTGTAGTGTAAAGCGCTTTGAGTATCTTGAAATAAGATAGAAAGGCACTGTACAAGTGCAGTCCATTTACCATTTACTCTGCGATAAGTTGCCTAATTTTATTCCTAGTTTTACTAGGTGGCTTGGCTGATTAGTTTAATTTTGTCCTGACTAAAATTAAAATGGCACCACTCGACAGCCGGCATTTTAAATGTGCTATATAAATAAATTTGACTTGATTTGACTTGACTACAGCACTTCACTAGGAGGCGCTTATCTTTTATCACTTCAACCTCTGGCTGCAAGTCCTCTCTGTAGTTATAATGCATCTCTATAGTCAACTTTACCTCATGGTTGTTATTAAGTAGTCATGCCCTGCATTTTTGGCATGCCCGTTGTCAAATAAATAATGCAGACATATTTGGATTAGGCTTCCTTGTTTTGACTTTATGTAACTTTTCATTGAGGTTTTTTGTTTGCAGGTACTACAGATTTGTCCCAAAGACATGCGAGCAGACATCTGCGTCCACCTCAACAGAAAGGTGTTTAAAGAGCACCCAGCCTTTCGATTGGCCAGTGACGGCTGTCTGCGAGCTCTTGCCATGGAATTCCAAACCATTCACAGTGCACCAGGCGACCTCATCTACCATGCTGGGGAGAGCGTAGACAGCCTCTGCTTTGTGGTTTCAGGATCATTGGAGGTCATCCAAGATGAAGAGGTGGTGGCTATTTTAGGTAAGAAATTTACCATTAAAAAAATATGTGCAACCTGCAGTTCTGGGGTCACATGTGGCTCCTTGTTGTATTGGAAAAAAAGTGGGTGATAAATATTTAATAAAGATAAACAGTAGCCCCTCGATTATCACGGTTAGCTTCCGGACACCATCCCCCCAATAAATGAAATATCACAAAGTAGGAAGGCTATGTCTTTTGGTATTTTCTTTTATTTAACATAGATTTTTGAGTTGAAACAACATTCAAGAATTCAAGGATTCAAGGTTCTTTATTGTCATTTGCATCGCATGTGGTACATGGATTTCCGGTAAGATGGTGCCCGTGTGCATGGCTTGCAATCCACCTCTGCTGATGGTGTTCGGATTATTTCTGTTTTGTTTGTTTTTTATCTGTGGCATAAATTCACTCCTCATGTATGACCGACAACAGCTTCTGGATATTCATTTTTCTGTCACTGATGTCGATTATTTAGACCATTATCAGCGTACCTCTGGACACCCCCCCCCCCCCCCGTCCTCCTCCTCCCCTGCTGGCGGACGTGCCAGCTTATCTCCGCTGGGCTCCTCACCTCCATGCCCAGAGATATCGCTTCAGACGCCGGGGAAAACGTGCTGGTCAGCTGGTGAAGCTTAAAGCCCTGCGCACTGCATCTTCCTCTTCAGTCGGTGGTCATGGTCTCCATCGCCAGCTTCCCGCGTGCCCGGACCAGGTAACCAACGGGAGTTGTCAGCCGGTGCACGGCTCGGACCGACCTGGAGGGGCTGTTATTGAAAACCTGCGGCCATTAGCGCACGCTAACTCCACCGCTGCTGGCTCCACTTCGGACAGTATCCGGATGTGTTTGGTCAACGCAAGATATGTTACCAACAAAATTTTTATCCTCAGGAACTACTTTCAAGAGCACGATCTGGACTTTTTCTGCATCACAGAGACTTGGATGTCTCCGGGTGAGTCCAGTGCCTTGACGGAATTACTGCCACCAAACAGTCTGTGTTTTAACGCCCCGCAGCCATCAGGCCAGCGCGGTGGTGGATTATTAACAATATTCAAATCAACTTTTGACTGTAAACAACTGCCCATCCCAGTTTCCCGCGCCAGCTTTGAGCTGAGTATCTTTGAACTCTGACATTCACCTCAGACTTTATTTGCACTCGTCTACCACCCACCTCGGTCTAAGGATTTCATAAATGAGTTTTCTGACTTCTTGGCTGAAATCACACCAAAATATGAACATGTTTTCATTATTGGGGACTTTAATTTGCACGTGTGCTGTCCTGAGAAGCACTTGGTTAAGGACTTTTTAGATTTATTGGACTCATTTAATTTAACTCAGCATGTAAACGGTCCCACCCAAGAGCGTGGACATACACTGGACCTTGTTTTAACTCATGATATGACTGTTAGTGATCTTGTTATTGGTGATAATGTTTTTTCAGACCACTTGCCAGTCCAGTTTGAGTTCACCCTCCCCCAACTAACTCCTAAGTCGTGCATTCCTGCATGAAGCACCCGGGCAATTAACCATTTCACTGCCGCACGTTTCACAGATGTTTATAACTCTGAAATTATCATTCAGCCCCCAGTGTTTCTCACCACCACTGAGGAGCTGACATCCCAGTTCAACTCTGTCTGCTTAAAGACTCTGGATCATATGTTGCACCTGTTAAAACTAGAAAATCAAAACTCAGAGCAGAACCTTGGCTGAGTGATGTCACCAAGGCCGTTGGGCAGCAATGTAGGAGGGCGGAGCGAAAGTGGAGGAAAGACAGGCTGCAGGTCTCTTTCCAGATACTTAAAGAGAGTTGGTGCTGTTATCAGAAAGCAGTGAAAGCTGCTAAATCCAAATACTTCTCTGATATAATTACCTCAAACTCTCGCAACCCACGTGTCCTCTTCTCCACCCTAAACTCTGTTCTCCACCTCACTGAACCATCACCTTTGGAAGCCTCGACTGAGCTGTGCGACAACTTCTTACGTTTCTTTTTGGAAAAAATTGCGACCACCAGGGCTCTCATTTCCCCTCCAACTCATGACCCATCCATCCCACCTCAATCTGTAGCTCCATTTGACCATTTTGAACACATCACTCTATCTTCTCTAGAGCAGGTCATGTGCAGCTTGAAACCTTCTGGTTCCCCCTTTGATGTGGTCCCCCCTTGGATCACTCATTGGATCAAGTGAGAGGACACGGGGGTTGTCACAGCGAAGACCCGATCTGCTGCCGTTTGGACCTGCGAGCTGCTGAAACCGAGGGAGCCAAACTGCAGCTGTCGGATCTGGGAGCTGTTACAACCGGGACCCAGTCTGCCGCCGTTTGGACCTGTAGGCCGCTGGAACCGAGGGAGCTTAGCTGCGGCTGTCGGATCTGGGAGCTGTTGCAACGGAGACCTGGTTGCCGACGTTTGGACCTGCGAGCTGCTGGGCCGAGTGAACCGAGAGGCCGAGTGGGACCCGGAGTTGTTGCCGCTAGGCCTCGGCTAACAACATAAGCCAACAAAATAAGCTAACAACATAAGCCTGTGAACCTCGTGGCTAGATCCTGTGCTTCTGAGAGTTGATCCCAACAATCCAGAAGTATCGTGAGTAATGCCGAGCAAACACAAACCAAGAAATCATGAGTCGGAAAATTATTCAGAAGACATGGGGGAAGTTAAAAAATCCTTGAACTTTATGAGTGCTGAACTGACTAAATTGAGTGCTGAACTGACAAAAGTAGCAATTAAGTGTGAACTCCTGACCGGACTGTTTGAAGAAGTGAATCAATTGAAAGAACTGATGATTAATAAAGACAGAAAAATAGCTGAACTAGAACAAAAAATAGACGACATGGAACAATACACAAAAATAGACAACTTGGTGATCGCTGGACTGGAAGTTAGAAACCGGACTTATGCAAGAGTTGTTGCTGGTACTAACACAGCAGAAGATGCACCACAAGAAGAACTACAGACTCTGGAGGAGCAAGTAGTGAATTTTTTACAAAACAAAGACATTGACATCAAACACGAGGACATTTCAATCTGTCACACACTGCCCAACTAATCTGATAAAGCCAAACCATCCATAGTCATCAAGTTCATTAGCAGGAAATCAAGAAACAAAGTAATAATACAAGCAAAAAAACTGAAGGGAACAAATGTTCACATAAATGAACATCTAACTAAAAAAAACTAATGGAAATATTGCACGTGAAGCAAGGTTGTTAAAAAAAAAAGAAGAAAAAAATAGCATCAACTTGGACAAGAAATGGAAATATTTGGATCAAAATACAGGAAGGATCTGAGGCTAAAATAATAAAAGACCTGAAAGATCTGGAAAAACTAAAATGAGCTCAGGAGATGACAGATGATAAATCATTGACACAACTTCACAAACAAGAAATTAATAAAATACAAAATGAACAAATACATTAAAACATGGCAGCATACGATGACTTAGAGTTTAAAATATACAATGTTGAAGATGTGATTGATAAATTTTTTCCCTGTAATAAAAGACTGTGAATATTACAATGAAGAACAGTTTAATGACATCAATATAAAGAATGGAGGTTTCTCTATTATTCACTTTAATAGTAGAAGTTTAAATGCAAATATATCCAAAATAACAGATTATTTAAAACAGCTAAACAGAACCTTTACAATAATAGCACTGTCAGAGACATGGCTCAACGATGAAAACACAACTAATGTTCACATGGAAGGTATGAATTATATCATGTGAACAGAAGCAACAAAAGAGGTGGGGGAGTGGCTCTATTTGTTAAAAATGAAATAAAATGTAAGTTAATTAATGAAATGTCAATAATTGTTGATAATATCATGGAAATAATAACAATAGAAATAATAAACAAGATTGATAAAAACATATTGATAAGTTGTGTATATCGATCTCCAGGATCAAATATAGAAATATTCACTGATAAAATCGTACAACTATTGGACAAGAGTTTTAATAAAAGCATTTTTTTCTGTGGAGACTTTAATATTGACCTGGGAAATAAAACAGATTCAAATAACATCAGTACATTTACAAATTCATTGTATAGTTTAAATCTTTATCCGTTAATATCAAAACCAACAAGAATTACAACTCATAGTGCTACAATAATCGATAATATTTTCACAAATGTAACAAATGGGGATGTGATAGGAGGTATTTTAACGAGTGGTTTAAGTGATCATTTACCAGTTTTCACGATTTATAAAAATGATCAAAGCATTACAAAAGAAATTACAATTAAGAAAAAAACAATAAACACATCAACAAAAGCAATGGACAAATTAAAAGATGATTTACATAAACAAAGCTGGAAAGACGTGTATGTTGATGATGTGAACAGATCATATGATGAGTTTATGAATATTTAAGGAGCTCTGTATGAAAAGAATTGTGTGCAAAATAATTATACAAAGAGAAATGTTGTTGACCAACCATGGATGATGAAAGGGTTGAGAAATGCTTGTAAAAAAAAGAATTATTTGTATACATGTTTCTTGAAATTGAGAACACAAGAGGCCGAAGAGAAATATAAGAAATATAAAAATAAATTAGTAGCGATTATAAGGAAACACAAGAAGGAATATTATAGTGATTTATTAAATAAAAGCAATGGTGATATGAAAGCTACATGGCGAGTAATAAATAGTGTTCTGAA
>NC_056513.1:105925-111627 GCF_014905685.2 Nematolebias whitei | reverse complement strand
AAAAAAAAAAAAAAAACCACGTTTGTCCTAAATGCAGTCATTTCAAGTGATAATTTCTGATACTTTAGTTTGTTTTCTGCCCATCATAAATGCATATTTAGATATTACACTTATATCTTCTAAGTGTCTTCATTTAGTACATACAGCAACTGTCTGGGACTTAAATCAGAGCAGCACGTTTCAAATGACAAAAACTTTATGATTTAATATCGAGGCTTTTCACTAGAGTTTACATCTAATCGCATTCTTTTGTAATAAAACTTCACTGACCGTCAATAAACTGTTTAATTTGTTACAAAAAAACACAAAAGTAATTCAAAAGTTGGCATACTTGGATTGAGCAATAACAAAATAATCATTGATGAAAGAACCTGACATTAAAAAAAAATTACTGCAATGCTATTTTAAGTTGGCTCTTTCTTGATGACTAAACTTCACTAATGGTGTAGAAAAGGCAAAAGGCAACACTGAGTCCCATGTACTATTTAACAAATGCAGACAAAGTTTTAAAAGTTTCATGGGCAAGCAAGTCAGTGTTTTGATCCATGCTGCTCATATCCTCCTCCCGACACTATGAATCAAAACTTGGATTTTCATATTATGCTTCCATGTTACTGTCCAAATCCTGCCCCACAGAAAAATAATAATAAAAAGAAAAACAAAAGAAAATCTCTAATTTTCATTACTCCCCACTAGCTGTGACAACTTTTCTGATGGGACAGAGACAAAAAGTAAGGAGTTTTTAACTAGCAAAAGTTTTTCCTGTGTCTTCCTTGCCTTTATATGTCCTCTTCCCGTGTGTGAAGGGTAGGTATCTGTACTTGATCATATGCTGCAAAGGACAGGGAGAAAAACAATTGTCACATCGAACCTTTAACAAAACATTTTCACTACATACATGCTTGCATGTGTTGAGTACAGCACTTTGGCCAACGATGTTGTTTTTAAAGTGCTTTATAAATAAAGCTTTATTGGATTGTACTTAAATTGGGCAGTAGCAGACATTAAGTATACATTAAGAACAGCTGTAGTCACAAGTGTTCAGATATTTAACATAAAAACTTTCACTGCAGAGTATTGTTGTTGTTAATCCAGAGCAATGACAGTCAGAATACAGAGTACATGACTCTGTGTGTTTTACCTTAATCTGCCTCTTCATGGTAATGCAAAAGAGCATGATGAAGTACATTACGAGGATAGGCCAGAACACCGGCACGTTGAAGGCATCGAAAAATGTGCAAATCATAGCGATGACGATGCCTTTTGTCGCTGAGTGCCTGACGAGAAAAAAAAAATAACTTCCGTTAAAATAACACAATCTTATAGGTAACACTGACAAAACTTCAAACGTTTACACATTTTCAACAGTTTAAAAATTATTTTATCTGCAAATATATCAAAAATACTGCTAGAAATTTAGAATGAAGTTAAAAACATTTACAAGAACAAGGAGGCTAATGTGCGGCACACATTACAACTACAGGATGATTAGAGAACTGTATATATACACACATACACACACTTGGATTAGTTAAAATTACAATGTAGTCCAACAAACCAAATTACTTCAGTGACATAACTAATATAAATTATGGGCATTTTAAGAAGAACTGTGAAAATTCAAATCATCTCCAATGTAGCGTCGAAGAGTCAAAACTGCATCTTAATACAGCAGCGTTTAAACTGATTAACTCAAACACTTTAAATCCCTCTCAAATGTGCAACAAGGCAGAACTGGTGTGTTCATTAAAATCCTTTAAAGTCAAAGTGTAACAACCTTTGCTGCAATTTGAATGCTAACATTGTTACAATGAATATCACTGATGATATTGGTCACATGGTTGTTTTAAAAGGAGAAATTAAAATGTGTTTGCTAAAATGTGAAATGTCAACAGGTGCTGTCAGAGAAGGAAAAACAAAGTCTTTATTTGCTGCCTATTCCATCAAACACACAAGTCCGGTTTTATCAGTGTCTTGTATGAAATTACACTGCAGACCATGAGACGCATGAAAATATCCATCTCACTGTGAGTGAATCCAATGTTAGCCTGTTGTCTTTGAACATTTGATTATGTAAGTGTACCATCATTTGTTTAATTTCAATGCAGGAAGTCCTGAATCTTTGAAAACTTTTCATGACTGACAGAAGCCACTCTTCCCCTTTTTCTGTTTTAATAAAACAAGAGGTGAAATAATTTGCATAACCACTTGACAGACAAGATGTACGAGAAACTAAAAATACTCGAATGCAGAATTGTATTCTTTTAGACATAGTGCTCAACATAAACTTACGCTTAACTCCTTTAAAATTATTTATTGTTGTTTTGAAAATCAACCAGACCATGTTTAAAACAGTGTTCTCTTTATTTCAAACAGCACCTCAGACTGAGGAAGTCTCTTGGATGAGAGACGAAACGTTTCTGGTTTTTTTGCTTTTTTTTTTTTTTTTTTTTGTATTTGAATGGCCAGAGGACCAGATTGATCTTTTTTTGGATTTTTTTCTACCTGGATTATTGAGCATGCATCAGGATATTAACTCACAGTAGTTAGTTTTTATGCTTACACATGCTTTGAAGTGTATTTTTACTACATTAAAATTATTTTATTCTTATCAATAAATAGTTTTGTAAAATATAGCATATTTTTTTAGGCTGACACTTTTTAAAAGCTAAGATATAACTATGGTATTGTTTTCAGCAGGTATGACAACACAGTTATTTGGCTTCATGTCAACATTACATCTACTAAGAGCTCAGAGGTGTTGACGTGGAGTCCTGTGGACACCTGAGTGAGACCAGCTTCCTCTGTTAGTGTCATTGTCAGAATGGCAGCTGAGAAAGTCTTCAATGTTATATAAGTGTATAAAGGAATGTACTGTACATAAGATTAAAAAATATATTCAAAATATGTGGCAAGAGAAAGCTTTCTTTTTTCTTCTTTTTTTTTTTGCCATAGTACATTTTGTGACTAATTTGAAAAAGATTTTCCTTAAATAATGGTTTATAATAAATAAATAATAAAGCTACACCTGCATTAGAGTAGCATTGTCAAATGATAATAATGGCTACTAAAAATAGCTTCCATCCAAACCAGTGAACCATATGTTGATACAGCTGTAAAGTCTGTAGAACTTCTAGGAACAAAATATAATTTATTATCAACAAAATAACAAATGTTGAAAAATGCTGAGTTTTTAGTTTTTTAAATTTATGAAAAATTAAAAAGGACTTTTATTCAAATACAGGATTAGGTAAAGAAAAAAAAAACTGAAGAAAATAATGAATGTTACCTCTGCAAGCCGTGAATGTTTGTGAACATTCTCTCCTTTATGAACTGCAGGAGCAAGCTGCTGGAGAACTCCCCGACTGCTGGTTAATGCACGAGTCAGACGAGCAAACTTACCCCACCCTGTAAATTAAATGGCATGACACAATCAACAGACCAAAACTAAAATTAAAGGGCTATTTTTCCTTAAAGGAAAGAAAGATGCCCATTTCAATAATAATAATAATAATAATAATGAATTTAATTTGTAACGCACTTTTCATTAACAAAAATCTCAAAGTGCCATGCCAGAGTTCAAACCTGAGACTGTCTTACGTTGAAAAAGGACAAAAATGTTTTGGTCAAACCTGAAAATAATATTCTGTAAAATCTCACACATTCTGTTGGCACTCAGAGGATGTGGAACCAACTTCCAGTTTCTGTCCATGAGGCTGACACATTGTCCAGTTTTAAGACTGGGCTTAAGACTTTCCTTTTTGATAAATCCTATAGTTAAGGTCAGCTTGTCATGCTGCCTGCCATAGACTTAGACTACTAGAGGACAAATTGACCTCAAATCCTTAAATGATTTGCTAAAATTCAATAGTTTTCATTTGATACCATTTCTATCTTGATGTGATTCTCAACCTGTCATTGTGTGTCCGTTCCTCTCAAACCCAGTTGGTCGAAGCAGATGGCTGCTTGTCCTGAGCCTGGTTCTGCTAAAGGTTTCTTTATCAGGAAGGAGTTTTTCCTTTCACCGTTGCCTTCATGCTTGCTCAAGTCAAGATTTCTGCAATTAAGTTAGACTCAAAGCAGTCTGTTCCTAAGATAATTATTGTTGTTAACTTAGTTTTATGTATATGAATATATAGGCCATTTTTTCATTCATTCGACCTTTATTTAGACAGGTTAATCTCATTGAGCCTTGAGGATTCATTTACAAGAGAGACCTGATTTCAACAAAGATTGATGACAACAGTGGACAACAACGAAAACAATAGATGGTTATAAAAAGGCATACAGATTTTTTTTAAACGCAAATAAGATGGCCAAAAAAAGTATCAAAAGCAGCTAGATTATAAGGTGAATGTAGAAAACTAAAATCAGGAACATGTCTGCATTAGTCCTTGCCAGGAGTCCAACAGATTCTTAAAGCCACTTAGAGAGGTCAAGGTTGAGAGCTTCAGGTCTTTTTGCAAGATATTCCAGGAAACGGGAGCGGAGTAAGAGAAGACCCTTTTGCCAAGTTCAGTCCGCACTGAGGGAACACTGCAGGTAATAATGTCCTGAGAGGGCACGCTGTAGCTGCACTCACCCAGAGACATGTAGGAGGAGACGCATGAAGGCTGCAGATGAAGAAGTGATTTAAAGATGAAAATGTACCAGTGAGAGAGTCTGTGTGAAGTTAATGATGTCCAGTTAACCAGTGAATACAGGATGCAGTGGTGGGTACGGTAGTTACAGCCAGTTATGAATCTTAGTGCACCATGGTAGACAGCATCCAACATCGGCAGGGTGCTTGTAGGAGCGTTCATGTAAATGTCACTGTAATCAGTGGAGGGAAGGAAAGTCACAATTACAAAGAGTTTCCTAGCATTCAGAGTTAGATGGGATCCGTTTCTGAAAAAGAAACACAGTTTAACAACAAAGTCCATGCTCAATAATCCAGGTATACAATCCAACATTTTTCAGTCAGGTTTAACTTTTTACTTTTTACTAACAGTTTAACTTTCAGTTTCTTTATTAGGTTTTCCACATGGAGCTTAAAAGAGAGATGCGAGTTGACCAAGATACCCAAATATTTTTAGGAATCAACAAACTCAATGGGGACACGATTTGAGGATAAAATCGGAAGAAGAAATGCTGGTACCGACTTTGGATCGAAAGTACCAGCAGGACTCAAGACTGACAAGAAAAAATATGTCTGCCTGAAGAAATCTCCTACTCCGCTCCTGTTTCCTGGAATATCTTGCACAAAGATCTGAAGCTCACGGACTTGACCTCTCTAATTGGCTTTAAATATATGTTAAGTTCCTGGCAAGAACCAATGGAGGCATGTTCCTGTTTGTAGTTTTCTACACCGCCTTATAATCTAGCTGGGTTTTTTGCTACTTTTTCCTTTTGACTGTCCTTTTGGTTGCCATTTTATTTTAATTTGTATAAAAAAATGTGTAGACCTCTTTTATGATTGTTTATTGTTGTTGTTATCCACTGTTGTCATCACTCTTTGTTAAAGAAATCAGGTCTCTCTTGTAAATGAGTCCCCGAGACTCAGTGGGATTAACCTGTATGATTGAATGAAAAAAAATCAACAATTGTGGCTTATCTGAATATGACTGCCTGCTTTGGCCTCGAAAGCAAGCCAACTATCAAATTTCTCCTAGGACATGGGTAACTAGGGACATAAGCTTCATCTATCACAACCCCCCCCCCCC
>NC_056513.1:103481-105456 GCF_014905685.2 Nematolebias whitei | reverse complement strand
TATATGTGTATGTGTATATATATATGTGTGTGTATATGTGTATGTGTGTGTGTATATATATATGTGTGTGTATATATATATGTGTGTATATATGTGTATGTGTATATATATATATGTGTTTATATATGTGTATGTGTATATATATATATGTGTTTATATATGTGTATGTGTATATATATATATATGTATATATGTGTGTATATATGTGTAAGTGTATATATGTGTGTATATATGTATATGTATATATTTATGTGTGTATGTGTATGTGTATAAAAATATGTGTATATATATGTATATAAATATGTGTATATATATGTATATAAATATGTGTATATATATTTGTATATAAATATGTAAATATATGTATATATATATATATATATATATATATATATGTGTGTTTACATGTATATGTATATTTATGTGTATACTTGTATATGTATGTATATGTGTATATTTGTATATGTATAATATATGTGTATATTTGTATATGTATAATATATGTGTATATATGTATGTTTATGATTTCCGAATGACATGTAAAATTTGCTTTCATCGGAAAAAATTACTTTGGACCACTGAGCAACAGTCCAGTGCTGCTTCTCTGTAGCCCAGGTCAGGCGCTTCTGCCACTGTTTCTGGTTCAAAAGTGTCTTGACCTTGGGAATGCAGCACATGTAGCCCATTTCCTGCACACGCCTGTGCACGGTGGCTCTGGATGTTTCTACTCCAGACTCAGTCCACTGCTTCCGCAGGTCCCCCAAGGTCTGGAATCGGCCCTTCTCCACATTCCTCCTCAGGGTCCGGTCACCTCTTCTCGTTGTGCAGCGTTTTCTGCCACACTTTTCCGTTCCCACAGACTTCCCACTGAGGTGCCTTGATACAGCACTCTGGGAACAGCCTATTCGTTCAGCAATTTCTTTCTGTGTCTTACCCTCTTGCTTGAGGGTGTCAATGATGGCCTTCTGGACAGGAGTCAGGTCGGCAGTCTTACCCATGATTTTTGTTTTGACATGTATATGTATGTGTACATGTATATGTGTATATATGTATGTGTACATGTGTTTGTGTATATATGTATGTTTATGTATACTGGGATGGTATCAATTTCTCAGCCTGGATTATTGTCCCAGTCCGCCCCTGGTTCAGAGTATTTGCAAATGACTGATCAGTGTTTCGAAAAGTTTCTGAAAGATCCATTGACGCCAACCCCCGACCAATCAGGGACCGACAGTGTTCTGATGTCACATTTTGGTGCTGGCTCGGCTTGATTGGTACCACCAGAGAAGCAAGGACCAAAATGGGCCAGTTCTGCAAAAGAATGACAGTGGAAAAGGGCTCAAAACCGTACCGAACTGAGCCGAACCGGGCTGAAGAGGACCTGTGGGAAAGGCCCTTATGTCTCTCACTTGGCCTGGGAATACCTTGGGGTCCCCCCAGAAGAGCTAGAAGAGTTGGCTGTGGATAAAGCTATCTGGGCCTCCCTGCTCAAGCTGCTGCCCTCGTGACCTGACTTGGGAACAAGCGGAAGATATTGGATGGATGGATAAAATATACAGCCAGTTTTATGTAGATGACAAGAGGAGATTCAACGGAACTGCTTGTTGCTGTTTCCACTTTGCTGAGGAATTATAATGAGAAGATGTTCTGCAGGATCTGCATTGTTAATAGTGTGTATGTCGCTCTCTCTCTGTCTCTCTCTCTCCATCTCTCCATCCAGGCTCTCGGTATGCTCTTCTGGCACAAGCACAACATAGAAAAGTCTCTTGCTGACCTGCCCAATTTCACACCATTCCCAGATGAGTGGACTGTGGAAGACAAGGTGCTGTTTGAGCAGGCCTTCAGCTTTCATGGCAAGAGCTTCCACCGCATCCAGCAGATGGTAAACACCACCCACAATGTTGTAGTGAACCTAACCTGATGTCAAGACTAACCTAAGGTCAAAACCCTTGACCTTAAGAACCTTGTGGGACAG
>NC_056513.1:94676-103381 GCF_014905685.2 Nematolebias whitei | reverse complement strand
CCCCCCCCCCCCTCCCCACCCACACCCGAGAACTTCTGTGCAGGCTTATCAGAACTACCGGCTGACCAACATCTTATAAAGACTATGGCCTATTTGGAAGTGCTTCATGGACAAATCTCACCATCTTGATGTCAAATGCATATGTAAAATGTCTATAAATGTGCTTGCTGATAGTTTTTTGATGTCTCAATTAGTGTCCTGATAGGACAAGATGTGATGAGATATTTTTTGTACTACCATTATCCATCCTCATGACCTTTTCCTGTCTAAAAAGTATTCTTCACCAATTGCTGTTGCCGAGATCTGATGCTTTTCCCCTCCCCTCCCTCTCCGCTTTGCTTTGCTGCTCTGTCTCTCTGTGAAACTGCTTCTGAGCCTCTCTTGCATATCTTCTGAACCATAATTATGGACTTGATTTGATCAGTTGGTCCCTCAACACAATTGATAACATTTCTTCAAAGAGAAGACGGGCGTTAGGCGAGCCGATTTGCCCTGTTGGCATGCACGCAGCTGGATATCTCATCGACTTGGAAGACTTGATGTGTCTCTCTGCTGCCATTTGTGGATTTTAAGGACACATATTTAATTGGATTTATGATACAGTAACTTTTTTTGACTGTCCAGAGGACCGGATTGAACTTTTTTGGATACAGTAACTTGCTTTTTGGATTCAGCTGGTTTCTGGTTTTATCAACGATCAATTAAGTTGTCGGCAACAAATTTGGACCCGATCATGTTGCTTGCCTTTATGATGGCTGGTTCGTGCCTCGAGTACCCAGACTCAAATGCCTTGGGCAGAATGGATCAGATCTCAGGGATTTTACTCAGTCACATTCCATCGGTGTGGCCATGTAATTTTGATATTTCGGAACTGAGTGGACCAACACAGACTCAAGGTAGATGTCATTAAGTTCTGCCTGTCTCCAAAACAACTGTGTTTATCTGAATTTGGTTCCCTTGGCTGGCCTTGAAGGCCATCTTATTTGAATTCGCGTGGAGAACATGTGATCTGATGCTCACCACCCTCTCACTGAGGAATTTCCAACTGATAACCAGAAGAAACCAGCTAACTAAACATTGCGTCATCATTTCAGGACTCTTGGATTCTCATAGATGTTATCCTTGGCCATTCCTCAACATACCTCGAGAATGTTTACAGATCTCACTGGAGGACACTGGCTGATTATTCCATCCTTATCAGAACTCTAACAGTGCCTTCGCGAGTGTCTATGGACATTGCTCACCACTCTCATCGTCTCCCCCCTCTGCAGAATGTCTTCATCACTATGTACTTGTTTGTGCATGGTGTTTTTTAATATCAAAGTTTTTCTTCTCAGGCCAGAAGAAAAAGCCTGATAGGTTTTTTTCACCTCCAATTCATACATGTCTCCAGTTTCACTACTTTTTTCTGTCTAAACAGATCTCACTTGTAAATGAGTCTTCTAGGCTCAATGTGACTTATCTGTCTAAATAAAGATTGAATGAATGAAAAATTCTGATGAAGGATAAGACTCCACGCTCTTGTAGCAGCAGCAACTTGCACTCTGCCCATCTTTCAGACAACTGTACTAACATAATCTCACTGTGTCTCAGTACAATGATAATAAAGCTTATTCTGATTCTAAATGTTTCTGTTCAGTGCCCTGAATCCATGTTGCTGATCTTATGCTGCTGATTAATTTCACGCTGCTGTATTCATTCATACTCATCTGCTCACAGAGACTCATATTCATGCTGCTGTTGCTCGGTGTATTGTTTTTGTTTTACTAGTGCTTGGTGTCCCCTCCCTGGGCTGCCACCTTACCGTGGTGGAGGGGTTTGAGTGTCCCAATGATCCTAGGAGCTATGTTGTCAGGGGCTTTATGCCCCTAGTAGGGTCACCCATGGCAGACAGGTCCTAGGTGAGGGACCAGACAAAGTGCAGCCCAAAGACCCCAATGACGACACAAATAAATGGACCTAGTGTTCCCTTGCCCGGACGTGGGTCACCGGGGCCCCACTCTGGAGCCAGGCCTGGAGGTGGGGCACGCGGGTGAGTGCCTGGTGGCCGGGCTTTTACCCATGGAGCTCGGCCGGGCACAGCCCGAAGAGGAGACGTGGGTCCCCCTTCCCATGGGCTCACCAACTGTGGGAGGGGCCAAAGGGGTCGGGTGCAATGTGGGATGGGTGGTGGCCGAGGGCGGGGACCCTGGCGGTCTGATCCTCGGCTACAGAAGCTGGCTATTGGGACGTGGAATGTCACCTCACTGGTGGGGAAGGAGCCTGAGCTGGTGTGTGAGGCTGAGAGGTTCCGGCTAGAAATAGTCGAACTCACCTCTATGCATGGCTCAGGCTCTGGAACCAGTTTCCTTGAGAGGGGCTGGACACTCTTCCACTCTGGAGTTGCCCCTCGTGAGAGGCGCCGAGCAGGCGTGGGCGTACTTATTGCCCCCCAACTTGGTGCCTGTGTATTGGGGTTCGCCCCAGTGAATGAGAGGGTGGCCTCCCTCCGCCTACGTGTGGGGGGACGGGTTCTGACTGTGCTTATGCGCCAAATGGCAGTTCAGATTATCCACCCTTTCTGGAGTCCTTGGAGGGGGTACTGGAAAGTGCACCTCCTGGGGACTCCCTTGTTCTGCTGGGGGGACTTCAATGCTCATGTGGGCAATGACAGTGAGACCTGGAGGGGTGTGGTTGGGAGGAACGGCCCCCCTGATCTGAACCAGAGTGGTGTTCTGTTTTTGGACTTCTGTGCTCGTCATGGATTGTCGATAACGAACACCTTGTTCAAGCATAAGGTGTCCATATGTGCTCTTGGCACCAGGACACCTTAGGCCGCATTTCGATGATCGACTTTGTCATCATCTCATCTGATCTGCAGCCACATGTCTTGGACACTCGTGTGAAGAGAGGGGCGGAGCTGTCAACTGATCACTACCTGGTGGTGAGTTGGCTCCGATGGTGGGGGAGGATGCCGGTCAGACCTGGCAGACCCAAACGTATTGCGAGGGTTTGCTCGGAACGTCTGGCAGAGTCTCCTGTGAGACGGAGTTTCAACTCCCATCTCCGGGAGAACTTTGAACATGTTCCGAGGGAGGTGGGGGACATTGACTCTGAGTGGACCATGTTTCGTGCCTCTATTGTCGAGGCGGCTTACCAGAGCTGCGGCCGCAAGGTTGTCGGTGCCTGTTGCGGCGGCAACCCTCGAACCCGATGGTGGACACCGTCGGTGAGGGATGCTGTCAGGCTGAAGAAAGAGTCCTATCGGGCCTTTTTGGCCTGTGGGACCCCGGAAGCAGCTGATGGGTACCGGCAGTCCAAGCGACATGCGGCTCGGGTGGTTGCTGAGGCAAAAACTCGGGCATGGGAGGAGTTCGGAGAGGCCATGGAGAACGACTTCTGCACGGCTTCGAGATGATTCTGGTCCACCATCCGGCATCTCGGGGGGGGAAAGCGGTACGCCACCAACACTGTTTATAGTGGGAGTGGTGTGCTGCTGACCTCAACTCAGGATGTTGTGGGTCGGTGGGCGGAATACTTTGAAGACCTCCTCAATCCCACCGGCACGTCTTCCACTGAGGAAGCGGAGCCTGGGGACTCTGGGTCAGGCCCTCCAATCTCTGGTGCTGAGGTCACCGAGGTGGTTAAAAAGCTCCTCGGTGGCAGGGCCCCAGGGGTGGATGAGATTCGCCCAGAGTTCCTTAAGGCTCTGGATGTTGTAGGGTTGTGTTGGCTTACGCGACTCTGCAATATTGCGTGGACATCGGGGGAAGTTCCCCTGGATTGGCAGACCGGGGTGGTGGTCCCCCTATTCAAGAAGGGGGACCGTAGAGTGTGTTCCAACTACAGGGGAATCACGCTCTTAAGCCTCTCTGGTAAGGTCTATTCGGGGGTTCTGGAGAGGAGGGTCCGTCGGATAGTCGAACCTCGGATTCAGGAGGAGCAGTGCGGTTTTCGTCCTGGCCGTGGAACACTGGACCAGCGCTACACTCTCAGCAGGGACCTGGAGGGTGCGTGGGAGTTTGCCCAACCAGTCTACATGTTCTTTGTGGACTTGGAGAAGGCGTTCGACCGTGTCCCTTGGGGGGCCCTGTGGGGGGCCCTGTAGGGGATACTCTGGGAGTATGGGGTACCGGGCCCTTTGATAGGGGCTGTTAGGTCCCTGTATGACCGGTGTCAGAGCCTGGTCCGCATCACCGGCAGTAAGTCGGGCTTGTTCCCGGTGAGAGTTGGACTCCGCCAAGGTTGCCCTTTGTCATCGATTCTGTTCATAACTTTTATGGACAGAATTTCTAGGCGCAGCCAAGGTGTTTTATTTATTTATGCATATATAGATTTTTTTTTTCCACAAACACCTCCTTTCTCCGTGTGACACTAGGGGTCTGGGATGGAGGGGGGGCCGCATTGTTGGAGTCTGGGCTGTGGGTGGGCTTTGGGCCTTGGGGGCGGTCAGTGATGGGGCCGGTGCTTCGGTTCCTCCTGGGCTGTTCCGATTCTTTTAATCTAGGTTCCTGGTTGCGATGGCCGGCACTTTGACCGGGGTGGCTGCCGGCTTTCAGCGGGGGGTCGGCTATGGTAGTGTACGTGTGGTCATTGGTGGTGTAGGGCAGCGGTTGGGGGCGTGGCTTCGCCTCATCAGGGCACTGGCTGGTCTTCCTGTGTGGCATTTGCGGTGGGGGTGCTGTGTGTGTGGGGTGGTGCATAGATGGTGTGCTGGGGCGTCTCCGGGCCTATGGTACGGGGCTCTTGATGTGAGGGCTGGCCCTCCTCAGCTGCGGCTCCCTTCTGCTCTGCCCCTTGGGCTGGGGCTGGCCTGTGGTCGCTGTCAGGTAGATGGTGCATGCGGTCGGCCCGAATCTGTGTGTGCCTGTTGGTTGCTCAGGTTGGGTTTTTGGTGGTCCCCCCTCTCTTGGATCAATTTGGGCCCCACCTTTGGTGTGGGGCCCACTCCCCCCGGTCGTGCCCCCCTTTGGCCGGGGACCCCCTTGCCGCCGGTGCATTGGTGGCTCTCGGTGTCTGGGCTGGGTGGTGAGGTGCACGTCGGTCCGCACTGGTTGCTGCCTGGCGGGGCCTGGGTGCCCTGGCTCTGTCGGGGCTCTGCCAGGGGGTGGTATGGCCTTGGGGCTTGGGGCTCGGTGTCCATGGCCGGATCTACTTGGGTGGGGCATGGGTCGCCGGCCGGACCTGTGGGCTAGTTGCTGCAGCTTCCTGGAGGCTCTGCATTGTGGTGGCTGGGGTCACCCGGTTCTTTCCTCTGCTCCTGTCTGGGGGGGTGAGGTTCTCCCTGTTGGGAGACTCCTGGGGCTCCGGGCCTGTGGGCCGCTGTGTGTCTGTGGCTCCGGTCCTCCCTATGTTGCCATTGTGTCCTGGGGAGGCGGGTCTGTGGGCCCCCGCGTCCACTATTGGGCATTCTTTTGGAGAAATCTGGTGGTGGCGGGCGTGCTTGCGTGGGTGTTTGAATTCAGGTGCTTTGACAGATGCACGCTAGGTTGGGTAGTGGTGGAAGCTAGATGATTCCTTGTGTGATATCGAATGTTTCATGGTGATATTGTGGGTGGCATTGTGCTGTGAATGTTGTTTTGTCGTGGTGGTCTCTCGATTTATCTATTTCTCTTTTATTATTTATTTACTCTTCCTTCTTCTCTTTCTTTAAAAAAAGAAAAAAAATTGAGCGATGATGATAATTTCATTGAAACACTTCACAATGTTTCTACACTTAAACTGAGCTCAAGAGAGAGAAAAAAAAAAAAAGAATTTCTAGGCGCAGCCAAGGTGTTGAGGGGATCCGTTTTGGTGGCCTTAGGACTGCGTCTCTGCTTTTTGCAGATGATGTGGTCTTATTGGCTTCATCAGATCGTGATCTACAGCTTTCGCTGGAGCGGTTCGCAGCCGAATGCGACGCGGCCGGGTTGAAGATCAGTTCCTCCAAATCCGAGGCCATGGTCTTGAGCCGTGAATTCTGGATTGTCTACAAATTTGTGTGGATGTGTTGAAGAGTCGACAGCGCTCAGACTGAATGTAGGAAGCTGCAACAAGGAGTTGGAGCAGCTGTTATCAGGACTGTGATCTTCCTGGCAGCAATCATGAATGGTGGGAATAATCTGGAGAAGCTGTGAGCTCGACTTTTGGAGTAAAGGATCAAGTAGGCTGTTTTGGATTTCCATCCGAGGATATGTACCAGCAAGACTTTAAAAGGCAGAAACAACAATTCACAAGTTCTGCCAGACCCAAATTGTGGCCTTGATGCCGGACTTATCTCAACTCCTCCTGGAATGTTTTGGAAACAACAAAGATGCTTTGACTGTTTCTTCACCCCTCCCTTCCCCAAGGCCGTGGACATGTAACAGAACCTCAACCGAGCTGAAGATGAATGTCACCTCTTATCTGGACAATGACTGAGGGGGGGCTCTGGACTATGCTACGACTTTCCCTTAAAAATTCAATGTTTTCACCGGCCTATATGTAAATGTATAATGTCTGTTTATGTTGCTTTGCTGTGGTAGGTTTTTTTGCTGCCTCAAATTGTGCCCTGTCTAGGACACGGTGTGAGAGATCTTATTTTTTATACCGTCTCTCCTCAGGTTTTCTTTCCTTTTCTGATCTAAGCAAAATATTATTCTGAATAAGAATAAAAGGGCTGCGCTAATTATTTATAGCCGCAGCTTCATGCACTCTGCCCATTTTCAGACGACTGTACGTACATATTCGCATTGTATCTCGGTGCAATGCCAATAAAGTTTATTCTGATTCTGATTCTCATACTTGTGGAGTCTTGTCTCGCTCACTGGTTTTCATACTATCTGGGTTCCTCGAGTTCTGACAATGTTAAGTAAAACAATGACATCCTCCATTTTGGCTCTGTATCTTTTCAGGGTCTTTTTCTTCTAATACGTTTAGTGGTGGCTAGTAAATAGCTTAAGAGACATTACTGCCACTAGCTGGTAAAGTGAGTTGGATTCTGGACCCCGCCTACAGAAACGGTCCAGAAGTGCATACGGAAATGCGCATGTAACGAACTGATCTGAGCTGAACCAAGCTGACCTGAGCTGAACCAAGCTGACCTGATCCGAGCCGTCACTGTGGAAAAGGGGCATAAGACCCGGTTTAAAATTCTGTGTGACCTATCCTTTCAGGCCATAGCCCCCAGGCTGTGGAATGCCCTGCCCCTGTCTCTTCTTGTGGCTGTCTTTGTTGATTCCTTTTAAAAAGCAGCTTAAGACATTTTTATTCAGACAAGATTTTAGTTGTGTTCTACTTGTTGTTTTTATCAGCTGTTCTTACCAGCTGTTCTTACTGTTTTTATCAGCCATTCTTTATGGTTTTTATCAACTGTTCTTATTGTTTTTGTTTTATTTTAACCCTGTAGTTTGTATTTCTGTAAAGCACTTTATGATTATATCTATGACGAGTGCTATATAAATAAAGTTTACTTACTTACTTCATTACAACTGTCGCAACACAGTTCAACAAAAAAAAATCTGTAGGTAAACAAAACTATCCTGTATTTATGAAGAGGGTCACCTTTTGATGACTCGTCTTCTATTGGTTGCTTGAAGGCTGTGATGTCATTAAATGTACAGAGAAATAGGACAACTTTATCCTGTTCATTCCTGATAGGAGCAATCTTTACAAAAAACCAGACTGGCATCTCTGCAACACAAACAAAATGTAAATCAGCATGTTTCCATAATTTTTTTTTCATAAAAGAACAAAGTCTATTAATTTCACATGCTTAAGTTAATTCCAAGTTGCCAAAAATATGGGAAATATGGGAAAACTGGTACTTGATTTAGGTTTTTAGGGCTTCAGGTTATAAAAAAATTTTTTTTAATGCAGGCAACACATTTGAAGTACTTACTATTTTTCTTGTACATCAGAATCTCAAAAGATTTCATTTCGTAGTTCTCAAAAGTTTGTCGAACTTTCTCACTAGTCTCCTTGTCTGTCAGTTCTCCATACATAAAGCTGAAAAAAAATTATTGCAGAATTGATAGTCACATACTTATTCAAAGATCATAAAACTGTTAAGTTTTTTATTGGGTGTTGCATTGTTTAATGGCAAGTGCACGTTGCAGTACTTTGTACTTGACCTGTTATGTTGTTGCTGCTGGTCTGAGATACTGCCCCCTCCCCCCTCCCCTTTTGTAAATTAGTCCTTGAGTCTCAATTAGACTAACTTATATAAATAAAGGTTGAATTGAATTCAGCAACTTTGTGTTTGAGTACACAGTTGTACCTGCAGGTGCTGCTCTTCTGCATGACCTCTGCTCGATGGTAACCAGATAGCTTGCAGAAACCATCATTGCTGTAGACAACTGGCCAATCAACAATCTGAGCATTCCCCAGCACAAAATTTGAATCTGACAATACAAAAAAAGAAAGTGGATTTTAAACAGACATTTAATAATCAAGTTAGTACTCAATGGTTATGTGAAAACTCTGGTTGGACAAACAGCTAAAACCAAACAGGTCGCTTTATTCACTTAAATGTATTTAAATTATGTAGCACCGATTCAAAACAAGCGTTTTAGAGCACTAAACAAAGAAGTAACGATTCCATATAATAAACCCAATATAACTATAGTCGGTTCAAATCAATCATATTATAAAACAGTAAAATTAGCATATTACAGAGTGCCACTTAGTAAAAGAACGTTGTGTGGCTAAGGAAGCCTGGCAACTGGATAAAAACCTCACGTTAAGATATACACTATCCTGGGTATATA
>NC_056513.1:73640-94576 GCF_014905685.2 Nematolebias whitei | reverse complement strand
TATATGTATGTATATATGTATATGTATATATTTATATGTATGTATATATGTATATATGTATGTATATATGTATATATGTATATGTATATATGTATATGTATGTATGTATGTATATATGTATATATGTATATATGTATATATGTATATGTATATATGTATATATGTATATGTGTATATGTATATATGTATATGTGTATATGTATATATGTATATGTATATGTGTATATGTATATATGTATATGTATATATGTATATGTATATATGTATATATGTATATGTATATATGTATATATGTATGTATATATGTATATATGTATATATGTATGTATATATGTATATATGTATATATGTATATATATATGTATATATGTATATGTATATATGTATATATGTATATTTGTATATGTATATATGTATATATGTATATATGTATATATGTATATATGTATATATGTATATGTATATATGTATATATGTATATGTATATATGTATATATATATATATATATATATGTATATATATATATGTATATTTGTATATATATGCTCATATATGTATATATATATATATAGGTCCTGGCCATAAAATTAGAATCTCATGAAAAAGTTTTTTTTTTTTTTAATAATTCCATTCATAAAGTGAAACATATATGTTTTTTTTCATTCAACCTTTATTTAAACAGATAAATCACATTGAGCCTCGAAGACTCATTTACAAGTGAGACCTGTTTGGACAGACAAAAACAGTGGTTAACTAGACACATGTTATATTCATTCATTACACACAGGCTGATGAAATGTTTATTTATTTTAATGTTGATTATTATAACTGAAAACTAATGACAACCCCAAATTCAGTATCTCAGAAAATTAGAATATTACTTAAGACCAATTATAAAATGCAGCCTTTTTTGGGAAAAGCACAATCCTGGACCAATTTCAATCTGGTTTTAGATCCTGTCATAGCACAGAATCTGCATTACTGAGAGTTCATAAAGACATAGCTCAGGCTGTTGATCCTGGGTGCGCAGTAGCTCTGATGCCTCTCGACTTTACAACTGCCTCTGACACTGTGGACCACTATGTTCTTCTGTGTTGCATCCATGATTTTGTTAGGATTCGTGGCACAGCTCTGAAGTGGTTAACGTCTTATTTATCTGACAGAACATTCTCTATCTTGCTCAATGGCTCCTCTTCCTCGACAGCCCCTCTTCTGTGTGGGGTGTCCCAGGGTTCCATTTTGGGCCCTCTGCTCTTCTCCTTGTACATGTCGACAGTTGGATCTATTATAAGACACCACAATGTCAACTTTCATTTTTATGCAGATGATTTGCAAATCAATTTACCATTAGGGCCAGGATCCAGTAATCCAATGCTTTCTCTCTGACTGCATCTCTCAATCAAACATTGGCTAAACAAAAACTTTCTGTTTTTAAAAGACAATAAAAAAGAATGGATTTTACTTGGTGACAAAGATGCAACCGACCTGGGAAATTTGAATATTAACTTCAGTGACTGTGTGAAAAACCTTGGGGTGACCTTTAGTAAGGATTTACACTTTGACATACATAACACCTCTGTTGTCCGGTCAGGATTTTTTTAGAGTCAGAGTCAGTCTTTATTGTCATTCGCACCACATGTGGTACATGTGGTGGGACGAAATTATGTACACAGGGTCCCAGTTACATCCAACAATAAAAATGTAAAAGAAAAACAATGATAACATCTAAGATATGAACGAAAAAAAACTTCAACTAAAAATACACTAAGCACTTTTTTTCTCTTTTCTTCTTTCGGCTGCTCCCTGCGTTGGGATCGCCACAGCAAACTAAGTCACACAAAGACTTGACAGTTATTTTTTATGCCGAATGCCCTTCCTGATGCAACCACAGACCACTGAGCATACCACAGCCCTCTGTGTGGAGCAGAGAGCTGCTATCTAAGACTCCCAGAGGAGCAGATGGTTGGGGTTAAAGTCCTTGGTCAAGGGCCCAGAGTGGGATGAATGAGGGTGGGGGCAGATGTGGGGGCTTCACCTACCCCACCCACATTTTTGATGTTGGTACCAGGGCTTGAACCGGTGATCTTCCGATCACAGGCTCACCTTTTCTAACCTCTACGCCACCACTCTCCCTAAGCACTAATAGCATAAAAACATTACGTTGAACTGAACAGCAGCACGAACATGAGCATGAGTCTGTGTGAGCAGATGAGCATGCATGAACACATCAACATGAAACAGATCAGCAGCAACATTGAAACAGATCAGCAGCAACAAGATGTGATTTTTCACAGTGGTTATTCTGGTTAGAGATTCATGAGTCTAACAGCTTCAGGGTAGAAGCTGTTCCTCAGTCTAGTGGTTCTACACTTAATGCTCCTCAACCTCCTTCCTGAGGGGAGCGGGGCAAAAAGTATGTGTGCTGGGTGAGTGGGGTCCTTGATGATGCATGTGGTCCTCTTCATGCATCTGGAGGTGTAGATGTCTGTGGTGGGGAGACTGACTCCAACATCTTCTGTGCAGCCTTCATCACTCTCTGCAAAACTTTTCTTTCTGCAGCTGTGCAGCCTCCATGCCACACATTGATGCTGGAGCACAGGATGCGCTCCACTGCACTTTGAGATTTTTGTTAATGAAAAGTGCGTTACAAATTAAATTCATTATTATTATTTATTACCACTGCACACCTGTAGAAGGAGGTGAGGACTGAGCTTCCCAGACCAGCTCGTCTCAGCCGCCTGAGGAAGTAGTCTCTGAACTTTCTTCATCAGGCTAGTAGTACTGTTGCTCCAGCTGAGGTTGTCATTCATGTTTACACCCAAGTACTTGTAGCTGGAGACCACTTCCACTGCAGATCCTCTTATGTTCAAGGGGATTTAGGTGTGTTTGCGCCTTCTGAAGTCCACAATCATCTCCTTTATCTTCTTTACATTGATGTGAAAGTTATTCTCTTTGCACCAGCTCTCCAGGTGTTCTACCTCTTGCCTGTAGCTGGACTCATCGTTTGTGATGCATCCCACCACTATCATCTGCAAACTTTACAATCTGACAGCCTGGATGGGTAGCTGCACAATCATACGTGAGCAGAGTAAATGGGAGAGGGCTCAAACACATGAGGAGAGCCAGTGCTGAGGGTTATGGTGGAGGAGAAGTTGCGGATCCTCACTGACTGTGGACCATTTAAGAATTCTAGTACCCAGTTGCAAATGGAGGGGCTTAGTCCTAGTGTGAATAGTTTTTCCATCAGGGTTTGGGGAATCATGGTGTTTGAAGGCAGATGTGAAGTCCACAAAGAGCATACAGACATAAGAGTCTTTCTGCTCCAGGTGGTTGAGTGCAGTGTGGACCACAGAGGAGATGGTATCCTCTGTTGATCGGTTCTGGCGGTATGCATACTGATGAGGGTCCTCGTTGATGTTGATGGTTGTTTTGATGTGGGTCATGGCCACCATGGTTTTGAACCAGTTTGACATGACTGTCTACGAGGAAGAAGGCCGGCTCCAGAGGAGGGGGCATGCCAAAAACACCATCTTAGCACCAACATAACTGGTTTTTTCCACTTTTGAGTAAGCTATTTGGGGGAAGAATCAGTTTTGTGTTGTGTTTCCTTGACTGATGAAGCCTACCGGATGGAAGGTGAAACGTTTCAGAAAAAAAAAAACTGTCTAGATGACCTGACTGAAAATTGTTGGATGGTTCATGACTAGTTTTTTTAAGCATTTAGCGACAATCGGGGTGAGGGCCACTGGCCAACAGTCATTCAGACCAGTCACTGTTGAGGTTTTTGGGACTGGGATGATGGTGGCAGTCTTCAGGCAGGTGGGAACTGTCTCCAGGGTAAGTGAGGTGTTAAAGATGTCTGCCAGCATCTCGCAGAGCACACACATTCTTTCACACTTTTCCGAGGATGTTGTCTGTGTCGGATGCCTTGTGCGGATTAATCCTTCTAAAGGTATTCCTTTCTTCTGCTGAGGTTACACTGAGATGCTCTTCATCTGGTGGTAAGGTGAGTCTGATGCTGAGTGGTCTGTTTGGGTCTTCAAAGCATGCATAGAACTTGTTGAGGGCATCAGGCAGAGATGGGTTTAGAGATGAGATTTATTTTTCCTCTCAACCAGCTGGTCAAAGCAGATGGCCGCTTGTCCTGAGCCTGGTTCTGCTGGAGGTTTCTTCCTTTTAAAAGGGAGTTTTTCTTTCCACTGTTGCCACTTTGCTTGCTCAGGATGGGAGACTGCAATGAAGCCAAGATTCAACTTGTCTGCTGGATTCCTTAGATAGAGAACTTTACTAATTGGCTTTTATGTATGTGAATGTTTCTGTAAAGTCCCTGAGACAACTTTGATGTGATTTGGCGCTATATAAATAAACTGAATTGAATTGAATTACGTCTTTTTAAAAAGGTCAAACCCTTTTTGAACCATTGCGACTTGGAGAAGGCTGTTCATGCTTTTATCAGTTCTAGACTTGACCATTGTAATACTCTGTATGTTGATGTACCTCAGTCATCAATGATCTACACCCAGCTTGTTCAAAATGCAGCAGCTTGCCTTTTAACCAATACTCGTAGACGGGACCACATCACACCTGTTTAACTCTCACTACATTGGCTTCCTGTCCGTTTTAGAATAGATTTTAAACTTTTATTTGTTTTTAAAGCTCTGAATGGCCTCGCTCCTCCTTATATAACTGAGTTGTTAAGTTTCCGCACCCACTCCAGGTTTCTGAGGTCAGACAGCTCCTGCTCTCTGTTCCAAGGACAAAATATAAACGCTGGGGTGATCGTGCCTTGTCTGTGGCCGCACCTCGACTCTGGAATAAACTCCCACTTGATCTACGTCAGATTAATGAACTTGGCCCTTTTAAATAGAAGCTTAAGGCTTTTTCTTTTATTCCAACAGGCTTTTAGTACTTAAATATGTGGTGAAATTTCTGGTTTTCTTTTTGTTATTTTGTTGTGTTTTTCTTGCTTTTAACTTGATGTCATGTTAAATACTGTTTATGTTAAGCACTTTGGTCACCATCACCTTGGTTGTGTAAAGTGCAATAGAAATAAATAAATGAAACGAAATAAAAATAAATAAAAAATGTTTTTTAAAAATGTTGTCAAACTGAAAAGCATGAACATGAAAAGTATGAGCATGTACAGCTCTCAATACTTAGTTGGGGCTCCTTTTGCCTGGATTACTGCAGCAATGCGACGTGGCATGGAGTCGATCAGTCTTTGGCACTACTCAGGTGTTATGAGAGTCCAGATCACTCTGATAGTGGCCTTCAGCTCTTCTGAATTGTTGGGTCTGGCATTTTGCATCTTCCTCTTCACACTACCTTATAGCTTTTCTATGGGGTTAAGGTCAGGTGAGTTTGCTGGCCAATTAAGAACAGAATACCCTGGTCCTTAAACCAGGTACTGGTAGCTTTGGCACAGCATGCAGGTGCCAAGTCCTGTTGGAAAATGAAATCCGCATCTCCATAAAGTTGGTCAGCAGCAAGAAGTATGAAGTGCTCTAAAACTTCCTGGTAGATGGCTACGTTGACCTTGGACCACAGAAAGCACAGTGGACCAACACCAGCAGATGACATGACACCCCAAACACTGACTGTGGAAACTTGATACTGGACCTCAAGCAACATGGATTCTGTGCCTCTCTTCTCTTCCTCCAGACTCTGGGACCTTGATTTCCAAAGGAAATGCAAAATTTACTTTCATCAGAGAACATAATTTTGGACCACTCCGCAGCAGTCCAGTCCTTTTTGTCTTTAGCCCAGGTGAAATGCTTCTGATGTTGTCTCTTGGTCAAGAGTGGCTTGACAAAGATTGTGACAGCTAAAACCCATGTCTTGCATATGTCCGTGTGTGGTGGTTCTTGAAGCACTGACACCAGGTGCTGTCCACTATTTGTGAATCCTCCCCACATTTTGAAATGGGTTTCGTTTCAGAATACCCTCGAGGGTGCCTTTAGCCCTATTGCTTGTACACTTCTTTTTACCACATCATTTTCTTCCCTTCGCCTCTCTATTAATGTGCTTGGACACAGAGCTCTGTGAACAGCCAGCCTCTTTAGCAATGACCTTTTGTGTCTTGCCCTCCTTGTGCAAGGTGTCAATGGTCGTCTTTTGGGCAAATGTCAAGTCAGCAGTCTTCCCCATGATTGTGCAGCCTACAGAACTAAACTGAGAGACAATTTAAAGGACTTGCAAGTGTTTTGAGTTAATTAGCTGATTAGTGTGTGACACCAGGTGTCTTCAATGTTGAACCTTTTCACATTTTAATTTTCTGATACTGCATTTGGGGTTTTCATTAGTTGTTAGTTATAAACATCAACATTAAAAGAAATAAACATCTGAAATATATCAGTCTGCGTGTAATGAATGAATATAATATACAAGTTTCACTTTTTTAATGAAATTACTGAAATAAATCAACTGTTTCATGATATTCTAATTTTATGACCATCACCTATATCAGTGCTATTCAACTGACGGCTCACCAGTTGTTGTTTGTTTCTGCTGTACAGCAGTTTGGTTGGCTTTGTTGCTGTTTTAAGTACTTTATAAATAAAGTGTTATGATACGGGTATGGTATGTATTTATTGTGGGTGAAATAATAATATTCGAATTATTTGATGAATTCATTCAACCTTTATTTAGACAGGTAAATCCCATTGAGCCTCGAGGACTCATTTACAAGAGAGACCTGATTTCAACAAAGAATGATGACAACAATGGACAGTTATAAAAAGTCATACAGATTTTTTTTAAACAAATAAGATGGCAAAAAAGTAACAAACGGCTAGATTATAAGGCATAAAGGAATAAATATAAGGAATAAATAATTTTGAAGAATAAACTTGGTCACACGTGTGCCATGACATGATGCCATTTTGTTTGTGACTTTTTGACATTTGTGAAACAGAAAAATAAAAAAAATAAAAACATGTAACTGGCAACACAATCCCATTCTGACTGTCTAGAATGGACCAGTTTCTGTTGTGAGTTCAAACTGTACCTTGTGGTTTTATTTTTCCCTAACGGTAGCAGTGCTGAACTGGTAAACACAACATATAATGCTGGCTGGCTCCATGTTCATTACTCGCTGGTTCATTAAGTTTAGCTCATATTTACCACCAAAATACAGCAGGAGTTCTGCCAATGATGCACTTCCTTACAAACCTTTGAAGCAGTGCCTTGGCTTCAGCGTTTTGGAGCTTCAGATGTCTAGTAACTTTTGGTTACTCAAACTAATGAAGCTCTGACTCAGGGCTTCTGAAACACTGTCATCTTTCTGATGCATGTTTCAGAGCTTCAGCTTCCACTCATCACATGCAGGTGACAAATTTCCACAGTGAACCTTTTCCACCTCCTACAACCTTTTTGAAGGACAATTGGGAAATAAATACAAATTAACAAAAGAATAAGAGCGTAGATTTTCTAGAATTAGCTTCAACTGCAGGTCTCTCAATGAGCCCAAACCGATTAAGCAGAACCCTAAGCTCACCGGAACCAGCAGCATTTACATTCAAACCAAATGGAACCGGACAGGACCGGAGCAGAGCGCATCCTACCGTTGGACCGACGGACAATGTTCTCCAAGAATGTGTTCTGAGGGGCAACGAGACCCCGACGTCCTCCTGCCATCCTGCAGTCCTGCAGCGTGTGCACAAACACCGTGCTCCTCACATGTTGCAGGAAGCGCGAGCCTCATCCAAGGGGCAGAGCAGGAGCTCGTGCTGTCAGAGCGTGCGTTGTCAGCAGATGGCTGCAGCATGAGCTCTGACTGAGGGGAGAGAGTGCGTGTGACTATGCACACAATACATCACCCGAGCGACTGAAATGAATAACCCCAGATAAAACCTGCTGAACAACACACAACTATATTTATATTTTCACTCTCATATTTGTGTATGCGTGCATGTACGCATGTGTGTGTGTGTGTTTGTATGATAGACAAAGAGTGGCACATCAAATCTAATCAGGCATCTGTGATTTAAGCATAGGATATTTTCAAACTTGCATTTTGAAGCTACATTTTGATACAGCAATCATCCTGGTCTCATAAGTGGATAAGTATATCCTTCCCATCCATCCATTATCCCTTTACCCGCTTATTCCATTTTGGGTCACGTCGCTGGTGCCCATGTCCAGCAATCACTGTGGGAGGGGCGGGGGACACCCTGGACAGGTCGCAAGTCCATCACAGGGACACATAGAGACAAACGAGACAAACAACCATTCACTCTCTCACTCACACCTAGGGACAGTTTAGAGTTACCAGTCAGTCCAACATGCATGTTTTTGGTCTGTGGGAGGAAACTGGAGCACCCGGAGAAAACCCACGCATGCCCGGAGAGAACATGCAAACTCCACCCAGAAAGGCCCCTGGACTGGGGTTTGAACCAGGGACCTGCTCGCTGAGAGGCAGCAGCTCTACCAGTTGCACCACCGTGCTGCCCGACTTGCTATAATTTATTTATTTAAATTTTGATGTTGCTTTTAAGGTGAATAATTTATTTGTTTGGTTTAATTTTATATTTGTAAATTGTAATGTATTATTTTGGTATTAAATAATTTGTATTTATTGTTTTGTTTGTTTGCGGAAGAATCTAACAGTAGTGGCCAGCCGCCGCACTGCCACTTGAGCCTACATTAAAAGCCCTCCGCTACTTTAATTAGTCCCAGCTCATTCTGAACTTTGAGCGGAAAAAAATTCTCTCAGTGTAATTTTTTTATGTATTTCGCCACAGTTGGATAACAAAGGATGGTATAATTGTTAATTTGTTTGTTGTTTGGCATGAAGTGAGCGTCTCCAGACGGCGCGGAGGGAGCGAAAAGCGACGAGGACATGGCGCAGCTGCGGCGTCAGAGCACCGAGCAGCACGAACCGTCCGGTCCCCGCTAACATTTACACCGAGACCCAGCGCCCCATAACGGTCACAGTTCCTGCAGAGATGCCGGGCATGATGGATAAAGGCTCGGAGTATTTAGGGAAAGGGCGCTCGAACGGCACCAAGAGTCCGTCCAACGCCTCTAACGGACATTTTTCCGACGAAAGCGGCAGCGACGACGAACACGGTAGTAGCCTCGAACACCTCCTTCTTGCCCCCCCGTCGACGTTTGCAAGGTTTTTATTCACCGATAAATACCTTCCGGTTTCTCTGTCTTCCAGATGTGGGAATGCGAGTTGGAGCCGACTACCAGGCAAACATTCCCGAGTTTGATCCGGGTAAGGTTGTCCATGTTCCTCAGAGGTCGGGCGGTGGTAGCCTCGGTCTCTGCTCGGTTCAGGCTCTGTTTTTTTACTGACATCTGCTTTTATTCACTGTTGGAAAGAGTTTATACAGAGTAAACAAACCGCAGGAACTTAACTTTAACAGTTTGTAACACGATGACTTATCCAGTTCTCGTGATGCTGCTGATTAATAGTCCAGATAGAAAAGTCTAACAAAGTCAAGTCAGCTTTACTAGACGTTTCTACCTGGATTATTCTGATCAGCAGATACATCAATCAGCAGATCAGAAGAACTGGATAAGTGCTAGTTAGTTTCTTGTCCTGGAACATTTACTATTTTCTACACATTGTGCTGAATTATTAATTACAAATATTAATCAGTTCGATTCAGTTTATTTATATTGTGCCAAGTAACAACAGAAGTCATCTCAGGGACTGAACAGAAACATTCATATTTAAAAATAATAATTTAACATTATTTATCTGAGGGGCAGACTGCTTTAAGTTTAACTCCATCACAAAACACTCATCTTGAACAAGCATAAAGGCGACAGTGGAAAGAAAAAACTCCCTCATGAGGAAGAAACCTTTAGCAGAACCAGAGTCAGAGATTCTTTATTGTCATTCACACCTCATGTGGTACATGTGGTGGAGCGAAATTATGTACACGGGGTCCCAGTTACATCCAACAATAAAATGTCTAAGAAAAACAGTAATAACATCTAAGATATGAACTAAGAAAAACATCAACTAAATATACACTAAGCACTCATAACATAAAACATTGAACATCAGCACAAACATGAACATGAGTCTGTGAGCAGATGTGCACGCATGAACACATCAACATTGAAACAGATCAGCAGCAACATGAAACAGATCAGCAGCAACATGATGTGGTTTTTCACAGTGATTATTCTAGTTAGAGATTCATGAGTCTAACAGCCTCAGGGTAGAAGCTGTTCCTCAGTCTAGTGGTTCTACACTTAATGCTCCTTAACCTCCTTCCTGAGGGGAGTGGGGCAAAAAGTGTGTGTGCTGGGTGAGTGGGGTCCTTCATGATGCAGGTGGTCCTCTTCCTGCATCTGGAGGTGTAGACCAGGCTCAGGATAAGCGGCCATCTGCTTTGACCGGCTGGGTTTGGTAGGAATAGATGCACAATGGCAGGTCAAGAATCACATGTTAAGATAGAAATAGTATCAAATGAAAACTATTCAATTTTAACAATTCGTTTAAGGAAATGAGGTCAATTTGTCCTCTAGTAGTCTAAGTCTAGCAGCATAACAAGCCAACACTAACTATAGCATTTATCAAAAAGGAAAGTCTTAATCCCAGTCTTAAAACTGGACAATGTGTCAGCCTCATGGACAGAAACTGGAAATTGGTTCCACAAGAGAGGAGCCTGAGAACTGAAGGATCTTCACATTCTGTTTTTGGAAACTCTAGGAACCACGAGTAAACCTGCAGTCTCAGAGCGAAGTGCTCTGTTAGGAAAATATGGAACAACAAGATCTCGAATATGATGTGGAGCTAGGATGTTGAGAGCTTTGCAGGTTAGAAGTAAGATTTTGAATTCAATTCTGGATTTGACAGGGAGCCAATGGAGGGAAGCTAAAACTGGAGAGAGATGGGGCTGGGTACCTTTCTAAAACATCGGTACCGGTGTCGGTACCTTCACTTCGATGTCGGTTCCTGGACGGTTCTTTTTTCGGTACCAGTTTTGTAATTAATTAATTAATATTACTTCTAAGAAGAATAAAATTATGCTACACATTAAAGTACAAATTGTGAGTTTTATTTTTTAACTTGGATGCTTTTCTATTCCATGCAGTTTTCTTACATTAAAATAAACAAATAATTTTCAGGTCAAAAGACCAGTTTCAAACCAGTGACACGTCAGTGTCTAATGCTCACTGCTACACACTGAGGACCTTTTCACTTAACAGTTTTTCTTCAGAAACATCAACATGTCTGTTTTCTCTGGACACAAACTAGCCCACTCCTGGCTGATGGTGTCTCCAGCAGTAGAAAATGTTCACTCTGAGGGTGTGGATGATGCTTGTTTCACACACAGATACCTGGTTGTCAGTTTGATAGCACTGACATAGTGTCCCTCACATTCCACCAGCAGGTCACTGGATTCACTGAGGTTAGGGTTGATGCAGACTTCTGCACCTCTTTGTCTCTGCCTGAACCTTCTCTGTGGTTTAGGGCTCTTATCATCTCCCTAAATGACATTGGAACAAAACATCAACAATAACATGGTTGTGTTATTATTAAAAACTATTATCTAGGCTTGGTGATAAAGGTTTAACTGGTCAACAACATCCTTTACAGTTTACTTACCTCCACCATGCAGCCTCCACTGTAGAAAAAGCAGCAAACATTTAACAACAAAGTTTGTGACTGTCCTGTGTCCCCCACCTCGCTTTTCTTTAGTACTCCTCACATCAGGGTCAGAACCTCCTGTGAGGAGAACATGAACATAAACGGTGAACATTAGTGAACTGTTTAAGCAGCTGACCGGATGGATGAACACATTTTTACAAGCTAAGCTTTATCTGTTACTGTCAATCTTTAGTTAGCTTCTGTTTTAGCTAGCTACATAGATAGCCATAAAATAAAGCTACACACTAATATCTTAAAGTTAGTGTTACATAGATCCTAGTTTAACTCACTGCGATGCACATGTTAAGCTGCAGTAATGTTAACAAACATAAACTTACCAGCTGAAATCCCAGACACAGCTCCATCTTTGGTTTTTTGATGAAGAGGAGTCCGGTCGTGGAAATAATGAATCAGGCCTTTCAACACTCACTACTACTACTACTACTACTACTATTCCTGTAGACTCCTGGTGGAGCATAGGGCTGCAACAACACCCCGCCAACGAAACTCTGTTTTGGGCGGCTCTCTTCAGCTGGGTCCACGTCACTCCGGCGGCCTTCGCTTCACTCTCAACAGATCTTCTCCACGTCTGCTTTGGTCTCCCCACTTTCCTTTTTCCCTGTGGGTTCCATTCCAAGGCTTGCCTTGTGATGTTTTCTGCTGGCTTTCTCAAGGTATGGCCTATCCAGCCCCACTTTCTCTTTTTGATGGCTTCACTGACCGGGCTTTGGCTGGTTTTTTCCCATAGTTCTGTGTTGGAGATCTTCTCAGGCCACCTGATGTTGAGAATGTGTCTCAGACACTTGTTTATGAAAGTCTGGATCTTGTTGGTGATGGTGTTGGTTACTCGCCATGTCTCGGACCCATACAGTAGGACTGCTTTCACGTTGGTGTTGAAGATGCGGATCTTGCTGCGCTGGGATAAGGCTTTGGAGTTCCAGATGGGTCGCAGAGTGTTGAAGGCGAGCCTTGCTTTGTTGATCCGGCTCCTAACATCTTCATCTGCGCCGCCGTCTGTGCTGACCACACTTCCAAGGTAAACGAAGCGGTCAGCTTCCTTGATGTCTTCTCCCTGCAGCTGCAATGGTTCTTTCTTCTTGTTGTTCAGTCGCATCACCTCTGTTTTCCTGGTGTTAATCTTCAGGCCGGTCTTGTTTGCTTCCTCGGCGAGACGAATGAGCTTGGACTGTGCATGCTGTAGCGTGTGGGACAGAAGGGTGATGTCGTCCGCAAAGTCCAGGTCCTCCAATTTTTTGGTGAAGGTCCACTGGATGCCGGTGTTGGTGCCCTCTGTTGCTCTCCTCATGATCCAGTCCATGACGATCAGGAAGATTGTCGGTGACAGCATACAGCCTTGCCTCACTCCGGTCTTCACTGTGAAGGGGTTTGTCAGCTTCCCGTTATGGATGATCTGGCAGGATGAATCTTCATATAACTGTTGGATGATGCTGATGAGCTTCTGTGGGATTCCGTAGTGCTGCATCAACCTCAACACTCACAGGCTGACTTTAATGCTGTTTAATGCTGTGACTTTCCTTCCCTCAATTGATTACGGTGACATTATTTCACATGTGTACATAATTTCGCTCCACCACATGTACCACATGAGGTGCGAATGACAATAAAGAATCTCTGACTCTGACTGATTATTTACATGAACGCTCCTACAAGAACCCTGCAGATGTTGGATGCTGTCTATCATGGTGCACTAAGATTCATAACTGGCTGTGATTATCGTACCCACCACTACACCCTGTATTCACTGGTTAACTGGACATCATTAACTTCATGCAGACTCTCTCACTGGTACATTTTCATCTTTAAATCACTTCTTGGTCTGCTGCCTTCATACATCTCCTCCTACATGTCTCTGCGTGAGTGCAGCTACAGCGTGCGCTCTCAGGACATCATTACCTGCAGTGTTCCCTCAATGAGGACTGAACTAGGCAAAAGGGCCTTCTCCTACTCCGCTCCTGTTTCCTGGAATATCTTACAAAAAGATCTGAAGCTCTCGACCTTGACCTCTCTAAGTGGCTTTAAGAATCTGTTGGACTCCTGGCAGGGACCAATGCAGACATGTTCCTGTTTTTAGTTTTCTATATTCGCCTTTGAATCTAGCTGTTTTTTTGTTTTTTGTTACCTTTTCCTTTTAGCCATCCTATTTGTAAAAAACAAACAAACAAAAAAAACAAACAAACCCTGCAGTATGACTTTTTATAATTGTTTATTTTTGTTGCTGTTGTCCAATGTTGTCATCTTTCTTTGTTGAAATCAGGTCTCTCTTGTAAATGAGTCCTCGAGGCTCAATGGGATTTACCTGTCTAAATAAAGGTTGATTGAATGCTGAGAGGAGGAGGAGGAGAGGAGGTTGTGCTCCTCTCTCCTCGCAGAAAAACATGGAGCGACTGTCCACTCATAAATTGAAGCCGTTCGACAACACACGCGCTGCACACGTGAACCCCGTTTGTGGGCGTCAACAGCACCATAGACATACATTAGACATAGATTAGGTACGGCAGCTCTACAGCTCTGGGTGTAAACACATAGTCTGTCATATGTCTGCATTTTCCCTGCCGGCATGCTGAAACCACGTGACTCATTGCAGCCAATACCGAAACTTGACACCGAAAGAAGAGTGACGTTTCAATCCATACACCGACTGACGCAGTTCGGTCGGTGCCATTTAAGAACCTCTGTTCGGTATACAGCCCTATAGAGATATGATTCAATTCAGTTTATTTCTATAGCGCCAAATCACAACAAAGTTGTCTCAGGGCACTTTACAGGAACATTCACATACATAAAAGCCAATTAGTAAAGTTCGCTATCTAAGGAGGCCAGCAGACAAGTTGAATCTTGGCTTTGTTGCAGTCTCCCATCCTGAGCAAGCACAGTGGCAACAGTGGAAAGAAAAACTCCCTTTTAACAGGAAGAAACCTTCAGCAGAACCAGCTCAGGACAAGTGGCCATCTGCTTTGACCGGCTGGTTTGAGAGGACAGGAAGGAGAGACAGATGAACATAGAATGGTAGGTCCAGATGTACCTGAAAGACAAAAAAAACACGTTAAGGATAGAAAAAATAATTACAAATACAAAACAGGTTGAGCAAAGTAAGTAAAGACAGTAGCAGAGTGAAAAGTGTGGTCAGTTTGTCCTCCAGCAGTCTAAACCTATAGCAGCATAACTAAGGGACAGCTCAGGAAACCCAAGCCGACCCTAACTATAGGATTTATCAAAAAGGAAAGTCTTAATCCCAGTTTTAAAACTGGATAATGTGTCAGCCTCACGGACATAGATTGGAAGTTGGTTCCACAAGAGAGGAGCCTGATAACTGAAAGATCTGCCTCCCATTCTGTTTTTTGTAAACTCTAGGAACCACAAGCAAACCTGCAGTCTGAGAGTGAAGTCCTCTGTTTGGAAAATATGGAACAATAAGATCTGTAATATAAAATGGAGCTAGGTTGTTGAGAGCTTTGTAGGTTAGAAGTAAGATTTTGAATTCTATTCTGAATTTGACAGGGAGCCAATTAGGGCTGCAACAACGAATTGATAAAATCGATAAAAATCGATGATTAAAAGCGTTGGCAACGAATTTCGTTATCGATTCCTTGTGTAGTGCGATTATGCATCTTTCACGGCGCTGCGGAGCCGTTTCGTTTTGTTCACGGGCAGTTCATTGTCAATGCTGACTGACTGAATAAAGTTTGAAAAAAAAAACTGCAGCGCGAGTCGAACAGAGCAAGTGGGGAGCAAAGCAGAGGTGTTGTTTTCAAAGGAAATTTAAGTAAATTTTACAAATGACCAACGCAGCGAAAACTGTTCGACCCAAGTCCTCCAAAATGTGGGAGAACTACACAAAGATAAAAAATGAGAAGCATGCCGCTTTGAAAATCGCCGACACGACACGAGAGAACCACGGAGATGAACGTAAACATGTCGGAGTCACGAGGAGGAGGAAGGAGCTGCAGCTGATACAACTCGTCATGTGTTGCAGGTGAGTCTACAATTTAACACTTTGTTCTGTTTCAAGAGAGAAAACGTAACGTCAGTCTGTCTGGTAGATGAAGCTGTTTGTTTGTTTGTTTGTTTTGTTTTCTGATTAATGACGGTGATGGAGAACGTGTGTGACTTTTTATTTAATTTAATTGGTACAAGCAGTGTTTAAATGTGATTTATAAATAAATCTAACACAAAGATAATAATTTAATGATTAAGCTTCAACTTTTAATTTGCTGGCAAAGTCTGAAGACACTGCAGGTATGGCAGGATGAATTGCATTTAAACAGGAATTAAAGTCATTTATTACATCTACTCAATTGTGTGTAATTAGTATTTTATGTGTGTGTGTGTGTGTTTAATTGCTCTTTTAGCTACTTTTGCCTGAACCTAACACTGTAAGTGAAACAAGGCATGTTTCTGTAAATTATGCTATAATACATATTTACTCTCTCATTCCAGAAAACAACAACAAACAACAACAGCCTTCATGATGGACAGACATCATGGACACCACAGCAGCAGCTGTCTTCACTGAAACATCCTGAACATGATCGTCACTGACATGAGGCCTCTGTCGCTGGTTGAAGACGAAGGCTTCACTACAATAATCCACACTTTTAATCCAGGTTACAATAATCCACACTTTTAATCCAGGTTACAATAATCCACACTTTTAATCCAGGTTACAATAATCCACACTTTTAATCCAGGTTACACTCTCCCCTCAATGACACATTTTACAAAGTAGCTAAATATTGTGCAGGTATAAAGATACATTTATATATACTTTTGTGTACATTTTTGTTTAAGATATTTGACTAACTTTTATTTTTTATTATTCAATATTTTACTAACAGAATAGTCAAATAGCATCCTGTTTTTTGTGTGAATTGCTATGTCAGTCAACTGTACAATTTTGGAATAAAAGGGTGGAAATTAAAACGTTGTTTTATTTTTTTTTTGCCGATTAATCGAAAAATAAATCAGCAGATGAATCGATTATTGAAATAATCGTTAGTTGCAGCCCTAGAGCCAATGGAGAGAAACGAAAACGGGGGAAATATGATCTCTCCTACTAACTCCAGTTAGGGATGCACCTATCCACATTTTTTAACTTCCGATCCCGATACCTAAAAATGGATATCGTTCGATACCGTGCCAATATTATCAACTTTGTTTTTTCAATCAACCTTTATTTTCTACAGGTTAATTCCATTGAGCCTTGGGGACTCATTTACAAGAGAGACCTGCATTTTTAACAAAGCGTGATGACAACAGTGGACAACAATGACAACAATAGACGATCATAAAAGATGCGTACAATTTTTTTTTTAACAAGTTAAAATAAAATGTCAACTATTTTTTTTTTTTCCCCCTTGTCTTGTCTGGCATTGTGACACTCAGAATTATTGTCTGAGTGTCAAAGTGATGCCCAACAGATTTACTTTCACAAGCAGAGTATTATGGCTGGCCTTAATGCTCCACTTGTTATATAAATTAAATTTTATTAGAATTTACTTTGGGCTCGTTTCAGATGTAATGGACATGGGGATGAAAAACTATATAAGTTCAGCTTAAAGACCCCTTATGATGAGTACAATCAATGGAAACAATGCTCCCTCGCCCACCAGAGAGGTGACATTCCACGTCCCAATAGCCAGCTTCTGTAGCCGAGGATCAGACTGCCAAGGTCCCCGCTCTCGGCCAGCACCCATCATACATTGCACCCAACCCTTTTGGCCCCTCCCACAGGGGGTGAGCCCATGGGAAGGGGGACCCATGTCTCATCTTCGAGCTGTACCCGGCCGGGCTCCATGGGTAAAAGACTGGCCACCAGGCACTCGCCAGCGTGCCCCACCTCCAGGCCCGGCTCCAGAGTGGGGCCCTGGTGACCCATGTCCGGGGAAGGAGCCTGAGCTGGTATGTGAGGTTGAGAGGTTCCGGCTAGAAATTGTCAGACTCACCTCAACACATGGCTCTGGAACCAGTTTCCTTGAGAGGGGGTTATACACTCTTCTACTCTGGAGTTGCCCCTGGCGAGAGGTGCCGAGCAGGAGTGGACACACTTGTTGCCCCAAATCTTGGTGCCTGTGTGTTGGGGTTAACCCCGGTGGACGAGAGGGTAGCTTCCCTCTGCCTACGTGTGGGGGGATGGGTTCTGACTGTTGTTTGTGCTTATGTGCCAAACAGCAGCTCAGAGTACCCACCCTTTTTGAAGTCCGTCGAGGGGGTACTGGAGAGTGTGCCTCTTGGGGACTCCCTTGTTTCTACTGGGGGACTTCATTGCTCACGTGGGCAATGGCATTGAGACCTGGAGGGGTGTGGTTGGGAGGAACAGCCCCCTGATCTGAACCCGAGTGGTTTTCTGTTATTGGACTTCTGTGCTCGTCATGGATTGTCCATAATGAACACCATGTCCAAGCATAAGGGTGTCCATATGTGCTTTTGACACCAGGACACCCTAGGCTGCAGTTCGATGATTGACTTTGTTGTCGTCTCATATGATCTGTGGCCGCATTTCTTGGACACTCGGGTAAAGAGAGGGGCGGAGCTGTCCACTGACCACTACCTGGTGGCGAGTTGGCTCCGATGGTGGTGGAGGACACTCTAACGTATTGTGAGGGTCTGTTGGGAATGATCTGGCAGAGTCTCCCGTGAGACGGAGCTTTAACTCCCACCTCCGGGAGAGCTTCGAACACGTTCCCAGTGAGATGGGGGACATTGAGTCCGAGTGGGCCATGTTCCGCGCCTCTATTGTCGAGGTGGCTTATCGGAGCTGTGGCCGCAAGGTTGTCAGTGCCTGTCGTGGCGGTAATCCTCGAACCCGGTGATGGACACCATCGGTGAGGGATGTTGTCAGGCTGAAGAAGGATTCCTATTGGGCCTTTTTGGCCTGTTGGACCTCGGAAGCAGCTGTTGGTACTGGCAGTCCAAGCAGCATGCGGCTCGTGTGGTCGCTGAGGCAAAAACTCGGGCGTGGGAGGAGTTTGGAGAGACCATGGAGAATGACTTCCGTACGGCTTCGAGGCGATTCTGTTCCACCATCCGGCGTCTCGGGGTGGTGGAAGCGGTATGCCACCAACACCGTTTATAGTGGAGGTGGTGTGCTGCTGACCTCAACTCGGGATGTCGTGGGTCGGTGGGCGGAATACTTCGAAGACCTTCTCAATCCCACTGGCACTTCTTCCACTGTGGAAGCAGAGCCTTGGGATTTTGGGTCATGCTCTCCAATCTCTGGTGCTGAGGTCACCAAGGTCGTTAAAAAGCTCCTCGGTGGCAGGGCCCCAGGGGTGGATGAGATTCGCCTGGAGTTCCTTAAGGCTCTGGATGTTGTGGGGTTGTGTTGGCGTACACGACTCTGCAATATTGCGTGGACATCGTGGGCAGTTCCCTTGGATTGGCAGACTGGGGTGGTGGTCCCCCTATTCAAAAAGGGGGACCGTAGAGTGTAGGTGAGTAACAGTACATGTGGGTGTATTGAACCGTTTCGGTACGGCATGTTCGGTTCGGTCCACATGCGTACTGTAGTGAACTAAGCCTCAGGTCAAAACCTGACCCTGAGGACCTTCATGGGACAGGAACTGTTATTTCATTGATTTGAGTCCAGAAATACAAATTAAGCTCATCCAGAGACTTTCTAAGTGTGTCCTGCACTAATCAATTGAAAGAACACTCTCTTTTATATTATCATTACTATTTTACAATATCTTGATAATCAAAGTGTGTTTAGTTCAAACCATTTTAAATGTTGAAGTGAACTACTCATTTTAAATCAACTGTGAAACAGTATTAATGATTTTTTAATCCTCATTCAAAGTAGAAATCAAGTTAATGTCTGTTACAGAGTAATCATGCATTTTTTGATCTTCTGTCTGAAATGAGAAGGAGTGATGTCGGTCAAAAGTCAGAAAGAAGTTATTAGAACGAACTGTCATGTTTTTAAACCTATCAGACAGAAATAAGAAGAAGCTGGCACCTGTGGTCTGTCATCTCGCCTAAACATTTCTCTGTCTGTTCCAAAAACATCTCACTGTTTTTCTGACTTGTAGTAACCTCTTACGTCACTAAAACCACACCCCTGTTGGTTCTTTCAACCAATCAGGATTTCCCAAAAAGGGACCGGAAGCGAACTCTTTAAAAAGTCGACACTTCCTAGTTCCAGTGAGTTCAAAGTTCTGAGACATGAACCAAAGTTCTGGGAGCAGAACCGAACGAAAGTTCTGAAGTGGAACTCTGACGGGCTCACAGCTCATGTGAGTCCACCCGGGAGGTGAGCGTGCTGTTGAACGAAGTACCGTCACTACTCCGGACGTTTCTCTGCTATCCTACGGAGACGCTGAAATGGTAACGTTGAAAGAGAACTCTACACCGAAGCTGAGATATCTTCTGCAAGGTAAAGAGTCGATTTCCACTACCGAAGTGTATCGATGGGAGCTGGGTCGAAAGGAGGGTGCCGTTTGTTATCAACACACTTTTCCCTCATCCATTTTCTCTCCATTTAAACTCTTTCATTTTCCCATCTTTAAACTTCTATCTTGCCAGTAATTAATCCAGATATCTTCAGAAATATCTGTTTCAAAAGCTGCAAGTGAGATATCATGGCCGTATGATTTCTCATTGCAAAGCTCATTAATTAAGCTGTGTTAATCGTAATCAATCTGCCAATTAATGTAAATGTGTGATGTGTTTTAAATCGTTTAAAATAAACGACCCACTGTTGTTGGTGAGTCAGAAATTTAACCACGTCTCTGTCCACATTTACTCCACAAAGCACGATATGACTTAGTCCAGAAAAATGAAAGAATCCGTTTAAATGAAGGATAATATCAGACGCATATTATCTCTTTACAGTACCGTTTCAGTTATTTTTTCACTCATTAAATTTTATTAACGAGGGATTATGCGCCGTGGAACTAAAGTTCCCAAGTATCCTGATGCATGCTCAATAATCCAGGTAGAAAAATCTAAAAAAGTTAAATCTGGTCCACTGGACATTCAAAAAACTTTAAACTCTTTGAATAGTAAACAGCCATCAGTGTGCTAATGATCCATCGTTAGGCTGATGGTCCTTCTTGACCATGTGAGCAGCTGGTTTTGGTTGTCGGCAGCAAAACTGGTTGATCCACTCTGAGAAGGTGCTATTTATAAGACTGAGCTGAATACAGCACCTCAGACTGAGGAAGTCTTTCGGATGAAAGACTAAACGTTTATACATTTTTTTTTTGTTTTGCTTTGTTTTGTTTTTTGTATGTCCAGAGAACCAGATTTAACTTTTTTAGATAAAGTTCCTAAGCATGTTTCAGCACGCCATTAATCTTGCAG
>NC_056513.1:27193-51140 GCF_014905685.2 Nematolebias whitei | reverse complement strand
ATTTTTATTTACATAAACAGTAAGTAATGATTTTTATTCCTCATTCATAGAAGAAATCAGGTTAATATGCATTTCTTGATTTTCTGTCTTCAATGAGCAAGTTTTGTAAGTGTGTGTTAAAGTTCAGGTTTCGGTCAACTAAAAAGTTTACTGAAAAGAAATGTCATGTTTAACTTTCACAGAAGATACTAGGAGGAGAGACTCCACGAAGTCTGAAGTTCTCCAACAATCTTTCTGTCTGTTTTAAACAAACTTAATCTCTGTCCTTGACTTTCCATAACACCTTACATCACAAACCACACCTCTGTTCTGGTCCATCCACGAATCAGAAAGCTCTCAAATGAACCGGAAGTCGAACCCATTTAAATGTGGCAACTTCCCAGTTCTCTAAGAGAAGTGTCGTCTAAAAGTTCCGTTGTCGTGTCGAGACGAGACGTGACGAGATGAGTAGAGCTTTGAAAGAGTTGGAGACGTAAAGAGTTCAGAGTTCTTGGATGCAAACGCATTCAAGATGATCCAGAGATGATTTTGGGGATTATAACTTCTGTTTGGATAACCTCACACGACTCCTAAGGGTTTGGCTGTCCTCACGGAGACGCTGACAGAGTCAGAAGGGAACTCTACACCGACGCTGATTATCATCTGCCAGGTAAAAGTTCTATTTCGACCAAGCGTACCGTGGGCCAAGCTTATTCTCCAAAGAGCGTGTTGTTCTGGTACCACAGATAAATTCCCTCACACATCTCTCTGTAAGATAAATCTCCATTTTCCATCTTAAACTCTCCTTTCTCCTAAAAATTAATCCAGATGTTTTCATTAATGTCTGTGGTGATGCAACGGAAAATCATGGCCGTATGATTTTCCTGATTGTAAAACTGATTAAGTCATGTCTGCCGTTTTAGCTGAAAAGTGAAAACAATCGCCGTATTGTTCTCACTTCCTGTAAAACTATGCTGTTGTTATTTTCATATTTTGCCAAATTAATGTAAATGTTTGATGTTAAACTTTGATTCTGTAAATAAATGACCGCATTCATTTTGATGGGTCAAAGATAAATAACGTCTCTCGTTACATTTCTGTTAAATTCAATGCACGACATTTACACAGTTCAGAAAAATGAAGAACCCGTAAAATGTATGAATATATCCTGCATATGTCATACTACAATGTTCTTCTGAGACCTCATGTATGAAAGAATGCATAGCTTTTATACTAAGGATGGGTGATATGGATGAAAATTTAATATCCCAATTTTTTTCTTTACATAAATAACAAAAATATATTTCTGAGTTTCTGGGCTTGTTCCCAGTGAGAGATGGACTCCGCCAAGGTTGCCCTTTGTCTCCAATCCTGTTCATAACTTTTATGGACAGAATTTCTAGGCGCAGCCAAGGTGTTGAGGGGATCCGTTTTGGTGGCCTTAGGATTGCATCTCTGCTTTTTGCAGATGATGTGGTCTTATTGGCTTCATCAGATCGTGATCTACAGCTTTCGCTGGAGCGGTTCGCAGCCGAATGCGACGCGGCCGGGATGAAGATCAGTTCCTCCAAATCCGAGGCCATGGTCTTGAGCCGGAAAAGGGTAGAGTGCCCTCTCCGGTCAGGGAGGAGGTCCTACCCCAAGTGGAGGAGTTCAAGTATCTTGGGGTCTTGTTCACGAATGAGGGAAAAATGGAGCGTAAGATCGATAGGCGGATAGGTGCAGCATCTGCAGTGAAGCAGGCGCTGTACAGGTCTGTCGTGGTGAAGAGAGAGCTGAGTCAAAAGGCGAAGCTCTCAATATACCGATTGATCTACGTTTCTACCCTCATCTATGGTCACGAGCTTTGGGTTGTGACCGAAAGAATGAAATCTCGGATACAAGTGGCCGAAATGAGTTTTCTCCGCAGGGTGTCTGGGCTCTCCCTTAGAGATGGTGAGAAGCTCGATCATCCGGGAGTGACTCAAGAGTAGAGCCGCTGCTTCTCCACGTCGAGAGGAGCCAGTTGAGGTGGCTCAGGCATCTGTTTAGGATGCCTCCTGGACGCCTCCCTGGTGAGGTGTTCCGGACACATCCCACCGGAAGGAGGCCCAGAGGAAGACCCAGCACACGCTGGAGGGACTATATTTCTCGGCTGGCCTGGGAATGCCTCAGGATTCCCCCGGAAGAGCTGGCCCAAGTGGCTGGGGAGAGGGAAGTCTGGGCCTCCCTACTTAGGCTGCTACCCCCGCGACCCGACCACAGATAAGCAAAAGAAAATGGATGGATGGATGGATATTTCTGAGTCAAATGTTTGTAGCAATTGTCACACAGGCACCTTTATTAACAAACAACTGTAACTGTACAAAATAAATGTCTCAAAAATAAATTAGTTTTTTTTTCCTGCTAACAAAACCAAAAACACAGCCGTGCATTTAGAAAGCATACAGAGCAAACATAACAAAAAGCTGGCATGCTCATTAAAAAGTCTGATTCTAATGAAATATGTAATGCAGCTGTTAGAAAGCCCACATTGTTGTGTAGTTGGCTTGTTTACTTTCATTCATTTATTCAACCTTTATTTAAACAGGTTAATCCCATTGAGCCTCGGACTCATTTACAATAGAGACCTGATTTTAACAAAGAATGCTGACAACAGGAGATAACGACAATAATAGACAATCATAAAAGAGGCATACAGTTGTTGTTTTTTTTTTTTACAAATTAAAATAAGATGGCAAAAAAATAGCAAAACCAGCTGGATTATAAGGCCATGTAGAAAACTAAAAACAGGAACATGTCTGCGTTGGTTCCTGCCAGGAACCTAACAGATGTTTAGTCGCTTAGAGAGGTCAAGGTTGAGAGCGTCAGATCTTTTTGCAAGCTATTCCATGAAGTACGAGCTTAGTAGGAGAAGGCCCTTTTGCCTAGTTCAGTCCTCACTGATGGAACACTGCAGGTAATGTCCTGAGAGTGCATGCTGTAACTGTACTCACACAGTGACATGTAGGAAGAGATGTATGAAGACAACAGACCAAGAAGTGATTTAAAGATGAAAATATACCAGTGAGAGAGTCTGCGTGAAGTTAATGATGTCCAGTTAACCAGTGAATACAGGGTACAGTGGTGGGCACAGCCAGTTATGAATCTTAGTGCACTGTGATAGACAGCATCCAACATTAACATCAGTGTCGACTTCAGCCTCTCCGGTCAGTCTCGTTTTTCACCGGGGGTGCCTCTCCTGCTGTCTGGTGTGGAGGTGTCGTGCAGAGAAGCGGAGGAGCAGTGTGAAGGAGCAGGGCTGCGTGGTGCTCGAGAGAAGTTCGGAGTTTGTATCGGAGTTGCTGCAGGCCTCCATCCAAACTCACCTGGATAATAATTAATTTTATTCCGGATCACGCTGTTGGCCCCTGTTGACCTGAAACGAGCTAGGATCATGCCTTTCACTTCAGGAGGATTTTCTGGCAGCTCGCTCTGCTATTTGCCGCAAATTATCTGTTTCTGTTTCGGCCTGTTGATTCTGGACCCAGCTTCTGTTTCCCATGGGAGCATCCATCCATCCATCTTCACTGGGGGGCCAAAGCCCCCCCTCAGCCCAACTCAAACTGCAGTTGGGCCACCTCGCAACTCTGCATTTTAGCCAAGGTTCTAGAAAAACTGATAAACTCTCAAATCAAAAATTACCTGGACTCATTTAACATCTTACCTCCACATCAACCTGGTTTCAGGAAACAACACAGCACAACCACTGCTTCACTGAAGGTTCTTAATGATGTTGTTGAAGCACTGGCTGCTAAGGATTATTGTGCTGCACTTTTCTTAGACCTGTCTAAAGCTTTTGACACTGTTGATCATAACATCTTGTGTCATAAACTCTCAGAAATTGGTTTCTCAGAACACACCATTGGTTGGTTCTCTAACTATCTTTCAGACCGGAGGCAATGTGTTCAACATAATGGTACTTCCTCCAGTTATTTAACAGTCAACAATGGTGTACCACAAGGCTCAGTCTTAGGACCCACCCTCTTTACAATCTACATACATAATGTAGGTAAAAACATCCCTAATGCATCCATACATTTCTATGCTGATGACACAGTTGTTTATTGTCGAGCTAAAACTGTTGCTAAGGCTTTCCAGCTTTTGAAATCTGCATTCAACATCATCCAGACTGATTTGTTTCGCCTCAAACTTGTCCTAAATGCCAACAAAACCAAAGGGATGCTTTTTTCAAATAGGAAGTTGGTCCCAGCAGTTCTTCCTCCGATTTTATCCTCAAATGGTGTCCCCATTGAATTTGTTGATTCTTATAAATATTTGGGTATCTTGGTCGACTCACATCTCTCTTTTAAGCTCCATGTGGAAAACTTGGTAAAGAAACTGAAAGTTAAACTGGGTTTCTTTTTCAGAAACAGATCCTGTCTAACCCTGAATGCTAGAAAATGCCTTGTATCTGTGACTTTCCTTCCCTCCATTGATTATGGTGACATTATTTACATGAATGCTCCTACAAGAACCCTGCAGATGTTGGATGCTGTCTATCATGGTGCACTAAGATTCATAACTGGCTGTGATTATCGTACCCACCACTGCACCCTATATTCACTGGTTAGCTGGACATCATTAACTTCACGCAGACTCTCTCACTGGTACATTTTCATCTTTAAATCTCTTCTTGGTCTGCTGCCTTCATACATCTCCTCCTACATGTTTCTGCGTGAGTGCAGCTACGGGGTGCGCTCTCAGGACATTATTACCTGCAGTGTTCCCTCAATGAGGACTGAACTAGGCAAAAAGGCCTTCTCCTACTCTGCTCCTGTTTCCTGGAATATCTTACAAAAAGATTTGAAGCTCTCAACCTTGTCCTTTCTAAGTGGCTTTAAGAATCTGTTGGACTCCTGGCAGGGACCAATGCAGACATGTTCCTGTTTTTAGTTTTCTACATTCACCTTAGAATCTAGCTGTTTTTTTTGTTACCTTTTTTTAATTGCCATCCTATTTGTAAAAAAAAAAGAAAAACCTGCAGAATGACTTTTTATAATTGTTTATTGTTGTTGCTGTTGTCCATTGTTGTCATCTTTCCTTGTTGAAATCAGGTCTCTCTTGTAAATGAGTCCTCGAGGCTCAATGGGATTTACCTGTCTAAATAAAGGTTGAATGAATCTGCAGGGTGCTTGTAGGAGCGTTCATGTAAATAATGTCACCGTAGTCAATGGAGAGAAGGAAAGTCTGTTACAAGGCAAAACTAAATTAAAGAGTGTGAGTCAGAATCAAAGTTTCAGCCTGCCTCAGCAATGCCAAACCACCACCTTCCAACATCAGTAGAGAGGAGAGGGATGCACTCACAACTCTTGGCAAGGACAAAAACCATCATTCTCCAAGCAGACAAAGGACGGTGCACAGTGATTTTGAATCAGAAAGACTATCATGAGAAAGTTATGACACTCCTTAGTGACTTAACCCCTTATGAGCCACTGAAAAGAGATCCAGGAAGTGGCTAAAAGAAGAAGTTGATAGATTGCCTGAAAAATTTGGAGCAGGTCAAGGCTATTGACCATACTCTGTACCACAGACTGTATCCAGGGGAGGCCACACCTAGTCTGTATGGTTTACCTAAAATTCACAAACAAGGTGTACCTTTAAGACCAATTGTCATCATGATTAACTCTGTCACTTACAATGTTTTCAAAAGTCTGGCGTCTGTACTCATCCTTTTAGTTGGCAGCTCAGAACACCACATACAGAACACCATGGACTTTGTGGATAAGGTGAGGGATGTAATCATGGAGACTGATGAAACAATGGTCTCTTTGGATGTCACATCACTCTTTATGTGCATTCCTGTTGAGGTGGTCAGTTTAAGATTAAAATCAGACACCACTCTGAGCAGCAGGACCACACTTTCCACAGAACAACTGTGTCAACTCTTGAAAATGTGCCTACAGTTAACCTTCTTCACATATGGTGAGCAATATTATAGGCAGAAACATGGGTGTGCTATGGGGTCTCCAGTTTCTACGATTGTGGCCAACCTGTACATGGAGGAGGTAGAAAAGAAAGCCTTGATGTCCTTTTCAGGGACACCACCAAGTCATTGGTTCAGGTATGTTGACGACACCTGGGTTAAAATTAAATCTCAGGAAGTCCAACATTTTACTGACCACATCAACTCTGTGGATAAATACATCAAGTTCACACGAGAAGGTGTAAAAAATGGCAAGATGGCTTTCTTGGACTGTGAGGTCTCAGTCTCTGATAGAGGACATTTGCAAACTGAGGTGTACCGCAAACCCACCCACACAGACCAGTATTTGCAGTTTGACTCCCATCACCCTTTGGGGCACAAGTTAGGAGTCATCAGGACTCTGTATCACAGAGCAGACAGCATCCCCACTAACTCGGGAGCCAGGCAGAAGGAGAAATCCTACACAAAACAGGCTCTAGAGCAATGTGGATATCCTAACTGGGCCTTCCTGAAAGCAGAGAAGAAACCCAAACAGGACTCCAGTCAGCCATCAGGTGAAAAGGAGGAACCCAGACCCAGACCAGTGGTCATTCCGTATGTTGAGGGAGTATCAGAGAAACGGAGACGTTTATTTTCTAAACATAACGTCCCAGTGGCTTTTAAACCCCAAAATACATTACGGCAAAGACTGGTTCATCCCAAAGATCCAGTCCCCCGGCAAGAACAGAGTAATATTGTGTATGCTGTTCAGTGTCAGGAGGGCTGTGATCAGTCTTACATCGGAGAAACTAAACAGCCACTGGCCAAAAGGATGACCCAGCACAGAAGATCAACATCATCAGGCCAGGATTCTGCGGTCTACGCTCATCTCCAGGCCAGCGGTCACTCTTTCAAGGATGAAGATGTTCACATCCTGGACAGAGAGGAACAATGGTTTGAGAGAGGAGTAAAGGAGGCCATCTTTGTGAAAAGAAATCGTCCATCATTAAACAGGGGTGGAGGCTTCCGGGTTCAACTGTCCCCCTCTTACAATGCTGTGATTGCTAGTATCACTCAGCCCTCTGTGAATAGTAAACAGCCATCAGTGTGCTAATGATCCGTTGTTAGGCTGATGGTCCTTCTTGAGCATGTGATCAGCTGGTTTTGGTTGTCAGCAGCAAACTGGTTGATCCACTCTGAGAAGGTGCTATTTAAGAGACTGAGCTGAAAACAGCACCTCAGACTGAGGAAGTCTCTCGGATGAGAGACGAAACGTTTCTAGATATTTTTGCTTTTTTTTTTTTTTTTTTTTGAATGTCCAGAGGACCAGATTGAACTTTTTTTGAATATTCCTGATGATTATATCCATGCACTCTGGTTCTGCCTACCCGTTCAGAGGTTCTGGGTCCAGGTTTGTGAAGACTTGTCTAAATGTCTGAAATGTAATATTCCACTCTCTCCGTCTGTTTGCTTATTGGCTATCTTGGAAGATGTTACCCTGGAAAAAAATACATGTCGCATGATTTTCACTGCCTTATGCATTACAAAGAAAACCATACTCCTGAATTGGAAAAATAAAAATAATCTTAGCATTAATCAGTATAAAAATCTTCTGTTAGATCATATTAGTCTTGAAACAGCATCTGCCGACACATTGGATCAATCTCTCTGGGCTCCTTTGATCGGCTCCGTTACATAGTGAGGGTGGGTAGTCTGGGATCTGACCTTGTGGTGCCTTGGGGTTGATGTGGAGGTGGGTGTATGGGTTTGGGGCGCCGGGGGGGGGGCGGGGGGCTGGGCTCTGGGGGGTACCTGGGCAGGGGGGCACTGCTTTCCCCCTGAGGAGGGCCTTGGTGGTTCTGGGGGATGTCTACTGGTGGCTGCATGCGGGCCCTCAGGTGGTCTGTGGCGGCGGTCATGGGTCACCGATCTGGTAGCCTGGCTGTGCGGGCGCTTGGGGTTCTGGGGGCTCGTCGCCCCCGGGCTTGGGCCTGTGGGGATCGGGGATCTTGGGCTCTGGTGGGCGGGTTGCCGGGCTCTGGGCCGGCTTGCACTCTGGTGCCCGGTTCTGGGCAGGGGCCTTCGGCTCGCTGGTGGGTTGTGGGGTCATGGGCTGGGGGATTGGGTGTTTGGGGGCGTGACCAGTGGCCCCTAAGAGGGGGTAGTTTGACCCAGCCTAGGTGTCTAGTGTGCTATGTGTTTTGAGAGATAATAATAATAATAATAATCATTTTATTTAAAAAGCGCCTTTCATGACACCCAAGGACACTTTACAGTAAGAACAAAGATCAACAGGAATAAAGAATATAAAATACATAAAGAATATAAAATACATAAAGAATATAAAATACAGAATATAAAATGCGTAAAGAATATACAATACATACAGAATATAAAATGCGTAAAGAATATAAAATACATACAGCAGAGTTAAGGATAAGCGAGTCTAAAGAGATGTGTTTTCAGAGCAGTTTTGAATATAGAAAGAGAGGTGGTGTTTCTTGTCAGGGGGTAGAGAGTTCCAGAGATGAGGGGCAGAGCAGGTGAAGGCCCTGCTCCCCATGGTTGAGAGGCGGGCAGAGGGTACATGGAGGTGTAGTGAAGAGGAGGATCTGAGAGAGCGAGAGGGGATGAAGATGTGTAGGAGGTCAGATAGGTACGGAGGGGAAAGGTTGTGGATAGCTTTAAAAGTGAGAAGAAGAATGTCCGAATGAGGGGTGGGTGTAGTATTTCTTCTGGGGTGGGGACTGGGTGGATGTCCTTGGGGGCGGCCCGGGACTGTGCATGGCCGACTGGCTGGCCCCTTGCCTGTGGTGGGGGCTCGCTCCCGGTGCTTCCTGGCTCTGTCTTTGGTTGGGCGGGTGCTCTTGTCCGGGTCGTCCTGGTGGGGTTTGGCTTCATCTGGTGGCGGGCTGACTGCGGTTTGTGGGGGTCTTGGCGGCCCTCGGGTGTGTGGGCCGCTGGTACTGCTTCTGGCGGCTCTAGGGGTTCTTTCCCCCTCTGGTCTGGAGCTCAGCGGGCCTGGCAGTCAGTCCAGATGGAGAGGTGTCTTGGTCTCAATCCCTGGGTGGACCTTGGGGAACTGGGGGGGCCTGTTGGGTCAGTGGGGGAGCTGACTCCCTGTGGGAGCATTTGCTCTCACAGTTATATTTCTCCCCATCCCTCACCATGCACCTCCACCCTCTTCATTTCAATTCCACACATTTAGGGTTGTTTGGGCTCGGGTGTGCTGCAACAATTTTACATCTCTGTTGACCATAGCCACCTGGGACTCAATTTTATTGTACACCTTAGACATTCATTCATAACATCCTCATGACATTCACATATAGGAACTTGAGGTGGGCACATGGCTATGGGTGGTGGGATGTCTTTACTCTCGCCCCCTGTGCCTGTGCTCACTTACAACGGTTGCATTTAGACACTATGATTTGGATAGAGTTTGGGTGAAGGGGAAACTGGCATCATGCCAGCCTTTCTTCTTTCCTTTTTAATGGCACTATACAACAACACACATCAACAGCACATCTAGGGGCGGGGGTGTATGTGTCGGGGTCTTCTTCTTTTTTTTTTTTTTTTCCTCACCCCCCTAGTTCCCTAACTGCCATTCCGGGGGTGGGGAGAAGGGCAGGCCGTCGGGTGTTGACCAGGACTATGTGGGGGTTCGGGGTCTGGGGGATTGCCGTGGGCGGTACTGGCACTGTCTTCTCCCTGGGGTTGTTTGGACCCCCTGAGCTTGGCTCTTGGGTGCCATGGTTGGCCCGCTGGCCGGGGTGGCTGCCGGGGCCTGGCGGGCGGTCGGCTGGGGGCGCGTGCTTGGTTGTTGGTGGTGTGTGGGGGTGGTCGGTGGCGTGACCTCTTCGTGCCGGGGGGTGTCCTGTCGGCTGGGCGTGGCCTGGGCCGGGTCTGGGATATTGGCTTCTCTCCGCTCGAGAATGAATGGGTCTACCTCCTGGGTTTGGGCATGGGCTGCCCCCTGTAGAGGGCGGGTACATGTCTTGGCCCTGGGGGGTATAGAGTGCGTATCGGGAATAAGAATGAAATGTATCGTTATTGTAAGTCTTTGAGTGAGTGTGAGAAAGAGGCTGGGACTGTGTGATTGTGTCTGTGTATGAATGGGTATTTGTTAGGCCGAGACTCGGACTGCCCCCTCTTTGATACAACTGGGGGTGCTTGGCATTGCGCCCCTATCCCGCGGCCCCCTGGTGGGTTGTGCCCTTGCCTGCCGGTGCGCTTGGGGCCCTTGGTGTCGGGGGCTGGGTGCTTGGGTGTGTGTCGGCTCGGCCTGGTGTCTGCCTGGTGGGGCTCAGGTCCTCTGGCCCTGTCAGGCCTTGGCCTGGGTGGTGTGAGTCCTCGGTGCCCGGGCCTGGACCTGCATCGGTGCGGCGGGGGCCTGTGAGTTTGTCGCTGTTGGCCCTGGGGGGTCACTGTATGTGGTCGCTGGTGGGGATCTTCTGGTTCTCCCCTGTGGTCCGATCTGGGGGGTGGGTGAGTGGTTCGTCCTGTGTGGGTGGCCCTGGGGCCTCCGCGGTCGGGGTCCCTCCTGGGGTCTTGGGCTCTGGTCCCCCTTTTTTTTGTCTGCCTCTGGCCTTGGGGGTCGGGTCTCTGCTGCTTCACGGTTACTATTAAATGTTCTATTAGAGAAGCCTTATACACTTATGCATGCTCACAACCACACACAAATAGATGCAGGGATGCTTATGTAGGCTTTATATGTAGATATATAGATATGTATATGAATGTATATTCATGTTTATGTATGTATGTATGTATATAGGCGTAGGTATGGGTATATATATTTATGGAAAATTACTGCAAAGCCATGAATATTTTAAGTTCTTTATACATATGTATTTTGTTGCTGTGTTTTGTCATGTTCTTTGCAGGTGAATGGACAGTGGCCGGGTGTTTTGCCGTGTGCTCTCTTTGTGTATATTTCTTATATTTTGGAGTCTTACTTTGTCTTTTCTTTCTTTCCATCCTATTAAAAAAAAAAAAAAAAAAACCTACACTAGATAATCACTAGAATAAATATTTCATAATAATGGTGTGGAGAGGATGGCTGAAAGGAGAGAAGGGAGGCCATCTAAAAAAAAAAAAAAAAAAAGTACGTAATGGAATGGCTTCTGGGAAACGAGTTGCGGCACACTAACCCTAACATTAAAATATATTGATTTCCAGATTTTGTTTTTTGCTATGGGCCCACACAGTCTAGCAGAACATGTTCAAATGGGTCTCCAAGTGCATGTATGGGTTGCAGAGGTGCAGGTTGTATTGTTTGGTTTGGCTTCCCCCTTTACTTGGCATGTGTGACAGGAATGACAATATTTGACATCTGATTTTAATTTCAGACAGAAAAAGTTTTTTAATATGCAGTGGTATGTTTCATTTACACCAACATGTCCAGATAAGCTGGAATCATGTACCAGACTGAGAACTTGTTCTCTGTATTCTTTTGGCGCCACCACCTGATTAACACTGTGGACATCACCTGAATCTGGGGACTAGTGTTTCATCAGAATGCCATTTTCTACGAAATATTGGACAGGAACATCAGATTTTTCTGTGGTCACAACAGAAGAGAAGCAGAAAGTTAGAGACGAGTCACTTTTCAGTGCTTTTATCAACATTTCTCTGTTCACATTTAAACCTAGATTTGCCTCTGCAGGAAACATCACTTTTTAACACTTTTTCATTAACGGGCGACACCAAAATGTTTTTTTCATCAAGTGTAGCCATGAAAGAGTCGGATAACTCAAGTCACCCATCTTCCGAGACTGTGTGCACGTTATGGTGCAGACAGGGAACGCATTGGAGGAAGGAGTTAGAAAATCAGGAGTGAGTGTGGATGCGTTTGTATTTGTTATGACTTACGGTGGAGGAAAAACTTGTCCAGCATTGAGACATTCTAAACTCCTTGGATTAATCCTACAATGTTCTGGATGGCCCCTAAACCTCTAAACTGGGGACAGTTGGGCTAAACAATGTGTTTGGATATAAAGTTGTTACACTATCTGCAGCTACGTGAAAGAAGATGAGCATCCACAATACGTTAAATTTTGTTTTTGTAATATAGCCTCTGTGTTATAAGACTCTAGAATGTAAAACATCCATTATATATTGTGTCAGAACATGTTTGATAAATAATTAGAGCCCCTCTTGAATTCTTGCACACAAATTATTTTCTTGGGTAATTCCCTAATAATCTCAAAAATAACCAGCAAGCTTTTTCACAACACAACCCTAATAAAGTGTCAGTCAACAAATGTGTCTGCTTTTCTATTTATTGGCACTAAATGTAGAGTGCCTATGTGTTTCTTTCAGTTACCAGACAAATCCATCTCAAGTTTGGTGAAATATTATTATTCATGGAAGAAGACACGATCCAGAACAAGCCTGATGGACAGACAGGCCCGAAAATTGGCCACCAGGAGCAACCAGGATGACAGGTAGGGGTACTTGCATGAAGTGTGCAATGTCAGATTAAATTCAATCTGTGGTTGAGTGTAATCTCCATCTTCTACCACTTATCAGGTCATGGAGACAACAGGATGTTGTAACGTATATATAGATATATAAATTTGATGAATTTTGATTTAGCATACAGCTCAGGTTCCCATGGGCTCACCACCTGTGGGAGTGGCCTAAGGGGTTGGGTGCAATGTGTGGATGGGTGGTGGCTGAGGGCGGGGACCCTGACGGTTTGATCCTCGGCTACAGAAGCTGGCTATTGGGACGTGGAATGTTACCTCTCTGGTGGGGAAGGAGCCTGAGCTGGTGTGTGAGGTTAATGTCAATGTCATTTTTTTATATAGCACATAAAAACAACAAAAGCTGACCAAAGTGCTTTACAGTTAAGACAGATTAAAAAAAAAATAAAAAAAGAGTAAAAATGCATCTAGTGCCACTCAAAAACATAAGTTGACAATAAAAACAACACATAACAACAATAAAATCAGCTCAACTTGTTCTCAGACTGCGTGGATGAAATGCCAAGGAATACAGATGAGTCTTAAGCAAAGATTTAAAAGTCTCAACAGTCTGAGCGGTCTTTAAATTCGTAAACTGTTCCACAGTTTTGGAGCAGCAACCGCAAAAGCCCGATCACCTCTGGATTTCAGTTTGGATCTGGGGACATCTAAGAGGAACTGGTTGGTAGACCGGAGTGCTCTTACTGGAGTGTAAATGTTAATGAGATCACATAAATATGACAGGGCCAGACCTTTTAAGACTTTAAAAACAAGCAATAAAATCTTAAAATCAATTCGGAAGTGGACAGGAAGCCAGTGGAGAGAAGCCAGGACAGGGGTTATGTGTTCACATTTTTTAGTTGCTGTTAAAAGACGAGCTGCTGCGTTCTGGACAGATTGTAAACTATGCAAAGATGATTTGTCTAAACCAACATACAATGAATTACAGTAGTCCAAACGAGATGTAATAAAAGCGTGAATCACCTTTTCAAGGTCTCTGAAAGGGAGACAAGACTTCACCTTGGCAATGAGTCTTAGCTGGAAGAAACTGGATTTCACAACTGTATTTATCTGTTTGTCAAATTTAAAAGCTCTATCAAAAATAACTCCCAGATTCCTGACATTGGAGTGGCTGTATGAAGCCAAGGGGCCAAGCACATTAAGGGTATTACATTTACCAAAGCTGATGACTTCCGTTTTATTTTCATTTAGATTCAGAAAAGGTTGAGAGGTTCCGGCTAGAAATAGTCGGACTCACCTCAACACATGGCTCAGGCTCTGGAACCAGCTTCCTTGAGAGGGGTTGGACACTCTTCCACTCTGGAGTTGCCCCTGGCGAGAGGCGCAAAGCTGGAGTGGGCATACTTGTTGCCCCACATCTTGGTGCCTGTATGTTGGGGTTCACCCCGGTGAACGAGAGGGTAGACTCCCTCCACCTATGTGTGGGGGACGGGTTCTGACTGTTGTTTGTGCTTATGCGCCAAACAGCAGCTCAGATTACCCACCCTTTTTGGAGTCCTTAGAGGGGGGTACTGGAAAGTGCACCTCCTGGGGACTCCCTTGTTCTACTGGGGGACTTCAACTCTCACGTGGGCAATGACAGTGAGACCTGGAGGGGTGTGGTTGGGAGGTTGGCCCCCCTGATCTGAACCTGAGTGCTGTGCTGTCGTTGGACTTCTGTGCTCGTCATGGATTGTCCATAACAAACACCATGTTCAAGCATAAGGGTGTCCATATGTGCTCTTGGCACTAGGACACCCTAGGCCACAGTTCGATGATTGATTTTGTTGTCGTCTCATCTGATCTGCGGCCACATGTCTTGGGCACTCGGGTGAAGAGAGGTGCGGAGCTGTCCATTGACCACTACCTGGTGGTGAGTCGAATCCGATGGTGGGAGAGGATGCCGGTCAGACCTGGCAGACCCAAACGTATTGTGAGGGTCTGCTGGGAATGTCTGGCAGAGTCTCCCGTGAGACGGAGATTTAACTCCCACCTCCGAGAGAGCTACGAACACGTTCCGGGGTGGGGTGGGGGGGCGGGGGACATTGGGTCTGAGTGGGCCATGTTCCGCACCTCTATTGTCGAGGCGGCTTATCGGATCTGTGGCCACAAGGTTGTCTGTCGCGGCGGCAACCCTCGAACCCAGTGGTGGACACAGGCGGTGTGGGATGCTGTCAGGCTGAAGAGGGAGTCCTATCAGGCCTTTTTGGCCTGTGGGACCCCGGAAGCAGCTGATGGGTACCAGCAGTCCAAGTGGCATGCGGCTTGGGTGGTCACTGAGGCAAAAACCCAGGCGTGGGAGGAGTTCAGAGAGGCCATGGAGAATGACTTCCGCACGGCTTCGAGGCGATTCTGGTCCACCATGTGGCGTCTCAGGGGTGGTAAGCGGTATGCCACCAACACTTTTTATAGTGGAGGTGGTATGCTGCTGACCTCAACTCAGGATGTCGTGGGTCTGTGGGCAGAATACTTCGAAGACCTCCTCAATCCCACCGGCACATCTTCCACTGAGGAAGCGGAGCCTGGGGACTTTGGGTTGGACTCTCCAATCTCTGGTGCTGAGGTCACCAAGGTGGTTAAAAAGCTCCTCGGTGGCAAGGCCCCAGGGGTGGATGAGATTCGCCGGGAGTTCCTTAAGGCAATGGATGTTGTGGGGTTGTGTTGGCTTACACGACTGCAATATTGTATGGACATCAGGGGCAATTCCCCTGGATTTTTGACTGGGGTGGTGATCCCCCTATTCAAACAGGGGGTTTGGGGGACCCCAAACCCCCTTTTTGGGGGAGAGGGAAGTCTGGGCCTCCCTACTTAAGCTGCTACCTCCGCGACCTGACCCCGGATAAGCGGAAGAAAATGGATGGATGGATACAGCTCAGGCCCAGACTTCGCTACTACAAAATTTTAAACGGTATACTGTATATATATATAAGTCCTTCTACACAAGTCTGCAGTAAAATAGCATTCTAGCTCCTTCTGAGCCTTTTTAGGATGTGTTGAGCTGAAATTAGGTTTGGTGGTGGATGTGAACGATCCTCGACACATACTCAATCCAAATAAAAAAATCAATATGGCTGGATAAGCTAACAAAAAAATTGACCATCTCAACCATATCTAAACATATTTAGCTGCAATTTATTATGGTAGTATCCCAGAACACACAGCTGAAGCTAGAACAGTTAGAAGATCTGGAAAAACTTCATTTGTCATTTCAGAAAGTGAAACTCATATATTATATTAATTCATCACACAGAGTGAAATATTTCAGACTTTGTTCTTGTAACTTTGGTGGTTATAACTTACAGAGAATGAAAAGCTAAAACTCAGCATCTCAGAGGATTAGAATATTCCAGAACCAGATTCTGGTACCTTTTGTCAGTGTGGTCCGGTGCCGAGTCCTACTGGAAAATGAAACCAACATCTCCATAAAGCTCTTCAGCAGAAGGAAGCATGAAGTCTATAACATGTCCTGCTAGATGCTGCATGGACTGTAGACTAAACCCAGTGGACCAGAACTAGCAGAGTACATGGACCCAAACCATCAATGACTGGACTAAACCCAGTGGACCAGAAACAGCAGAGAACATGGACCCAAACAATCCCTGACTGTGGAAACTTCACTCAGGACTTTGTGGATTCTGAACGTCTGCAGTCTTTCTCCAGACTCTGGGACCTTGATTTATAAATCTTCCATGTAAATAGAGGACATTGGACCACTGAGAGACAGTCCAGTTCTCTGTGTCCTCAGCAGGTAAGACACTTCTGATGTTGTCTCTGGTTCAGGAGTGTCTGGACTTGAGGACAGAGACATTTAATGTCCAGGAGTTCCTCAGCAGATCAGGCTGAGACACCAGGAATTTACCTGGTACCTCCTGAACCTCTTCACAATATTCTGCTTGAGACGCAGTTTTATTTTTTCATCATCTGTAATTCAATTCAAATTCAATTCAAAAATACTTTATTAATCCCAGAGGGAAATTATATGTTGTGTTCCTGTAAAGTGCCCTGAGACAACTTTGTTGTGATTTGGCGCTATATAAATAAACTGAATTGAATTGAATTGTAACTCATCATCCTGGTTTCATAAGAGTTGTTCTAGATGCTAATGGCTATGGGCAGGAAGGATCTCTTGTAGCGGTCTGTCCTACAATCTGAAGAAGCCTCTGACTGAAGACACTCTGTTGTTGTATGACAGTCTGATGAAGAGGATGCTGGGGGTTGTCTGTAATGTTCTTCATTTTATGAAGAATCCTTCTTTGTACAATCATCTCCAAAGGTACTAGAGGAGTCCCCAGAACTGAGCCAGCTTTCTTTATGAGCTTGTTGATCTTTTTTTTAAGTCTCTTGCTCTGATGCTGCTACCCCAAGAGATGATGGCAGACGAGATAGCACTCTCTACAACAGACTTATAGAATATGTGCAGCATCTTGCTGCAAACATTGAAGGACTTCGTCTTCCTCAAGAAGTACAGTCTGCTCTGTCCCTTCTTATAGACGCTTCACTGTTGCATTTCCAGTCCAGTCTGTTGTCCAGGTGAACCCCAAGGTATTTATACTTCTCCACCACCTCCACTACTTCTCCCATGATGGAAATAGGGTTGGACCTGTTTGTTTCTCCTGAAATCTACAATCATCTCCTTTGTTTTGTTCACATTCAAGATGAGATAATTGTTTCCACACCATGCCACAAAGTGGTCCACCAGTTCCCTGTACACAGCTTCTTGTCCTTCTCTGATACACCCAACCGCTGCAGAGTTATCTGAATATTTCTGCAGATGACAGGAGTCTGTTTTGAGGTGTACAGAGTGAAAAGGAATGGCGAGAGTACAGTCCCCTGTGGTGCTCCTGAGTTACTGACCACCTGGTTAGACACACAACCCTTCAGTCTCACAAACTGTGGTCTGTTTGTCAGGTAATCTTTGATCCAGGTGATTGTTGAGGCCTCCACCTGAGTCTTCTGAAGTTTCTGACAAAGCAAATCAGGCTGGATTGTGTTAAATGCACTGGAGAAATTGAAGAACATGATTCTCAGTGCTGCCTGCCTTTTCTAGGCGACAGTGAGTTTGCTGAAGCAGGCGTATGCTGGCATCTTCAACTCTTAAGTCTACGCTGATAAGCAAACTGCAGTGGGTCCTGATATGTGCTTGTTTGTTTAGTCAGGTGGGCCAGCAGAAGTCTCTCTAGGACCTTCATGATGTGGGATGTCAGGGCAACAGGTCTATAGTCATTGAGGACTGATGAGTGAGTTTTCTTTGGCACTGGAACAAGGCAGGATGTTTTCCACAACACTGGAAACTTCTCCTGGGTCAGGCTAAGGTTGAAAAGGTGCTGCAGAACCCCACAGAGCTGCTCTGCACAGACCTTCAGGACTCTGGGACTGACACCATATGGACCTGCAGCCTTATTCCGGTTCAGTCTTTCTAGCTGCTTCCTCACCTGACTTCTAGAGCCGCAGACGGGGGAGGCAAAGGAGGTATCAGCATCTTCTGATTTGGTTGAAGACCAATATGTAGAAGAAGGGTCCATGACTGAGGTGGTAGATACAGTATTTGAGATGTGACAGGACAGCCTTGGGTCAAAGGAGGGTGGTATGTCTGTTTGGCTGTGGCCAAGAGAGGAGGCTGCTGAGATTGTTCCTGAACTGAACCTATTGAAGAATATCCTGATGCATGCTCAATAATCCAGGTAGAAAAATCCAAACAAGTTCAATCTGGTCCACTGGACATTCAAAAAAAAAAAAAAAAAAAAAAAGCAAAAAAATGTAGAAACGTTTCGTCTCTCATCCGAAAGACTTCCTCAGTCTGAGGAGCTGTATTCAGCTCAGTCTCTTAAATAGCACATTCTCAGAGTGGATCAACCAGTTTGCTGCTGACAACCAAAACCAGCTGATCACATGGTCAAGAAGGACCATCAGCCTAACAATGGATCATTAGCACACTGATGGCTGTTTACTATTCACAGGGGGTTGAGTGATACTAGCAATAACGGCATTGTAAGAGGGGGACAGTTGAACCCGGAGGCCTCCACCCCGTTTAATGATGGACGATTTCTTTTCACAAAGATGGCCTCCTTTACTCCTCCGAGAGGAGTAAAGGACTTCCATATGGTTTGCCAATGGTTGTCACACCCCCTTTAAATCAGCACAAATTATTTTATTCATTTTTGTTTTGTAGGTCAAAGTCTTTTTTATGTATTGTGCTCCTGAGTTAATGTTGCTGATCAATTTGAATAAATTATTATTTATTGATTATCCATCCATCCATTTTCTTCTGCTTATCTTCTGCTTCCCGAGCCCCCACAGGGTGACGCACCCCACTATTTGAGAAGGTCTAATATAATAACACCATTCAGATCACTATGATACAGAATATGATGGCTCACATACATATAAGGATCATAAAGTATCACAGCTACAAATATATGTCTATTTATGACAGCTGCCAGAGCTCAAACTAAAAACTATGTCAGACTTTTTAGACGCATTGAACTGAAATTTAGCATGAAAGTAGCAGAAAGTAATCCTAAACACATAATAAAGCACAAGTAATAATTCAAAATTGCCACTGTGGCAGGCCCCTTCAGAGTTTCTTTGGGGAAATTTCTGTTTGTTGTTTTGTTTACAGCTTTATAATAAATATTATGAATCAGGTAGTGTTGGTGAAAAGCTCAGAAGACGGCACCTAAAAACATCATCTTTTGGCTTTTCCCTCTTCAGGGGCCGCCACAATGAGTCTTCCTCCCCCATCACACTCTGTCCTCTGCATCCTCACTCCTCTCTAACTGCATCCATAAATTCATCCTCTTTGGCCATCCTCTGTCTTTTTCCTGGCAGCTGCATTTTTAACATCCTTCAAGCAATATACCCACTGTCCATCCTCTGGACATGTCCAAACCGTCTCAGTCTGGCCTCTCTAACTTTATCTTCCAGTTCTTCAACCTGTGCTGTACTTCTGATGATCTCATTCCTAATCATATCCATCCTTGTCACTCCTAAAGAGAACCTCAACATCTTAATTTCTGCCACTTTGAGTTCTTTCTCCAATGCCCAACTCACTACCAGGTGGTGATCAGCTGACAGCTCAGCTCCTCTCTTCACCCGAGTGTCCAAAACAAATGGCCACAAATCAGATGACACGACTACAAAGTTTATCATCGATCTATGACCTAGGACTTCCTGGTGCCAAGTCCATCTATGGACACCCTTATGTTTGAACATGGTGTTCATGATGGACAAATTGACTAGCACAGAAGTCCAACAACAGAACACCACTCAGGTTCAGATCAGAGAGGCTGTTCCTCCCAATCATTCCCCTCCAGGTCACACTGTCATTACCCACATGGGCATTGAAGTCCCCCAGCAGTATAAAGGAGTCCCCAGCTGGCACACCTTCCAGCCCTCTCACCAAGGACTCCAAGAAGGCCGGATATTCTGATCTGCCATTTGGTTCATAGGCACAAACAGTCAGAGCTCATCACCCCACCCGAAGGCACAGGGAAGCCGCCCTCTCATCTACTGAGGAAAACTCCAACACACAGGCACCAAGTTGGAGGGCTATAAGTAGGTACTGCTCAACCTTGCGCACAAGCTCAGGCTCCTTCCCTGCCAGAGAGGTCGCATTCCATGTCCCAAGAGCCAGCTTTGGTAAGTCAGGGCCAGAGCGCCAAGGCCCCCGCCATCGGCCACTGCCCATGTCGTCATGCACCCGACTTGTATGGCCCCTCCTGCATGTGGTGGGCCCACAGGAAGGCAAACCAATGTTGTTCATTAGGGCTGAGCCTGACCGGGCCCCATGGGTAGAGACCCGGTCAACAGGTGCTTGCCGAAGAGCCCCTCCCCCAGGACTGGCTCCAGGGTGGGGCCCCGTTAAACCATGTCCAGGCAAGGGACACTGAGTTCCTTGATTTGTGTTGTCCATCAAAAGTCTTCTGAATTACTCTTTGTCTGTCCTGTCACCTACGATCATACCAGGGGCAAATATAATTGCCCCCAACAGCATAGCTCCTAGTATCATTCAGGCGCACAAACTCCTCTACCACAATAAGGTGGCAAATCAAGGAGGAACAACTTTTGTATTTTGACAAGTTTTTTTGCATTAACTCGTATCAGATTTGTTTTTATGAAACTTTACTTAGATGATGGTGCTTGTTGTTCCAACTAGTCTGTCTGAACTTATTGTTGCTATAGTGACGAGGAAATGGAGGATGCCATTCCCATCGAAGCAAATGACAGCGACTATGATCCCAACAAAGAAGCCAAGAAAGAGGTAGAGTCAAGCCAAGAAAGATGTGTTACCTGGTGATCATCTGTCTATTTCTGTTCCTGCAAACTGCACGGACACTGAGTGCTTTCAGTTACCATCTTTTTGGACTGTTGAGTTCACTTGTTTATAAGTCACGAGTGTCCACGTTGTAACATGAAATATTGACACAGAAAGATTTAAAAAAACTTTTAATTACCGTAATTTCTGGATTATAGAGCGCATCGGAATATAAACTGTGCACACTAAATGAAAAAAAATAATAATAATTTGTGTATATATAAACTGTGGGTGTTCACGTTGTAACATGAGTGGCAGCACAGAGCTACTGAAAGCGATGTATAGCTCTTGTTTTAGATCAAGAATCAACCACCAGATGGTGTTTTATAGACTATTCCTGTTAAACACACAGACCTCTGTCTGTGTGTTGAACAGAGTTGTGTTTCACTCTTGAAGCCTGCAGGTCTTCATGACAACTACCTCCCTCACTCGTGGTTACTCTACTGAATGGCCTAACACAAACTAACACTTAATGAACACATAAACTAGGCTAACAAGAACAGACTAATCACTAAAAGAACAATGTTAAACAGCTAACTGAAATGATTAACAATGAACGAGGGATGCACCAATCCACTTGTCTTTTTTTTTTTTACTTGCGATCCAATCCCGATACCTAAATCTAGATATCGGCTGATACTGTTCCATATCATCATCGTTATTGATTTTATACGAGGATGTAACATCTCTATTGGGCAAGTACAAGTATTCAATCAAGCTGCAAAATCCTTTGTTTTCTACAACAGATAGAGGTTGGTCATTAATTACGATGAAGTTTAGCAACTTCTCTGTAAACATTCGAGCTCCGTGGCTTCAATGGTGTGTTCTTCTCATTCAGTCCGAAGCAGGCAGTCTTATTTCGGTCAGCCGCGCTCAGTCTACCCCTCCTCCTAGACGGGCAAACTGAGCAGGGCAGATTGAGAGCGGCTGACAAATGGTAAATGGACTGCACTTATATAGCGCCTTTCAATCATATTTCAAGATACTCAAAGCGCTTACACTACAATCTGTGTCCTCTTTTACCCATCCACACAGCCCCCAAGACTCACTATCAAGACTCACATCTGTGCCTCCCTCCTGACACCCTGGACCCCCTACAGTTCACAGAGCAAACAGGTCTACAGATGATGCCGTTGCTTTAGCAGTTCACACCTCCCTCAACCATTTGAAGAAGGAAGCACCTATGTGAGAATGCTCTTCATTAGCTATGTTTACATGGACATAAGTTATCGGATCAAACAGCCGTTCGGAATAAAAACGTGTCATTTAGGCCCTATTTACACGGACACGATGGGGGAAACGTAGTTTTTTTCGTATGTTAATTAGAAGAAAAGATTTGCGTTGACACGGTCGCATTTTGGGTTTACATGCATCCAGAGGATTCCCCCCCTGCCCTCCCGAATCTGCTGTAGTTACCATGCCGGGTCATTAGATGGCGCTGTGAATTTTGTACCTTCACCTAATGCGCATGCGTGCTGCCTCGGCACACTGTTTTCCTCTGGGCTAACCAGCTAACAACAACGTAACGTAACAACAAGTTAAAGCTGGATTTTGGATGAAAGTCGACAGATTTGACGCCAAGCGGGACCGCTTCGTCTAACAGCTCCACACCGGTCGCTGAGTGGACCAGAACCGAGTCGACGATGTTGGACTTTTCTCCGTGATAATCAGTAGCTGTTTTACAGCAGGTAAATCAACGTTCTTAATAATGTTAGTTTGTGTTTACTTTGGTTACAAAACAACCAACTGAGATTATTTTTTCCTGAAAGAAGAAGAAGCTGTCCTTCCACCAGGCGGACCGGTTCTGAACCGGTTCTGAAGTCAAACTGCAAATACTGGTCTGTGTGGGTGGGTTTGCGGTATACCTCGGTTTGCAAATGTCTTCTATTAGAGACTGAGACCTCACAGTCCAAGAAAGCCAACCTGCCATTTTTTACATCTTCTCGTGTGAACTTGATGTATTTATCCACAGAGTTGATGTGGTCAATAAAATGTTGGACTTCCTGAGATTTAATTTTAACCCAGGTGTCGTCAACATACCTGAACCAATGACTTGGTGGTGTCCCTGAAAAGGACGTCAAGGCTCTTTTCTACCTCCTCCATGTACATTTACATGTACAATCACATGCCAGGGAGACAGAAAAGTGGTTGAAGAATTTATCTGACAGACAGCTCACCCAGACAGAGACAGAGATTCTTGCCAGGGGACTGAACTTTGCGGTTGCACCAAGTAGAATTCCTCTGGTGGAGATGATCACAGCCACTGATTCAGCCATCCGCAACAACAAAATTAAAGAGGCTGAAGCAGAACAGCTCAGAATCAAAGTTTCAGCCTGCCTCAGTAATGCCAAACCACCACCTTCCAACATCAGTAGAGAGGAGAGGGATGCACTCACAACTCTTAGCAAGGACAAAAACATCATCATTCTCCCAGCAGACAAAGGAAGGTGCACAGTGATTTTGAACCAGAAAGACTAGCATGAGAAAGTTATGACACTCCTTAGTGACTTAAACACTTATGAACCTCTGAAGAGAGATCCAGGAAGTGGTTACAAGAAGAAATTGATAGATTGCCTGAAAATTTTGGAGCAGGACAAGGCTATTGATCGTTTTCTGTACCACAGACAGTACCCAGGGGAGGCCACACCTATTCTGTATGGTTTACCTAAAATCCACAAACAAGGTGTACCTTTAAGATCTATTGTTAGCATGATTAACTCTGTCACTTACAATGTTTCCAAATATCTGGCTTCTGTACTCATCCCTTTAGTTTGCAGCTCAGAACACCACATACAGAACACCATGGACTTTGTGGATAAGGTGAGGGATGTCATCATGGAGACTGATGAAACAATGGTCTCTTTTGATGTCACATCACTCTTTACGTGCATTCCTGTTGATGATGCAGTAGAGGTGGTAAGTTTAAGATTAAAATCAGACACCACTCTGAGAAGCAGGACCACACTTTCCACAGGACAACTGTGTCAACTCTTGAAACTGTGCCTGCAGTGAACCTACTTCACATATGGGGAGCAATATTATAGGCAGAAACATGGGTGTGCTATGGGGTCTCCAGTTTCTACGATTGTTGCCAACCTGTACATGGAGGCAGTAGAAAAGAGAGCCTTGACGTCCTTTTCAGGGACACCACCAAGTCATTGGTTCAGGTACGTTGACGACACCTGGGTTAAAATCAAATCTCAGGAAGTCCAACATTTTACTGACCACATCAACTCTGTGGATAAATACATCAAGTTCACA